>NC_083345.1:11192588-11515788 GCF_019175385.1 Lycium barbarum | reverse complement strand
TGGGCTCAACTGCCATTACTATTTCCAACAATCATTTCGCCCATCATAATGAGGTTGGTGCTTTTAATTCTTGAAACTAATCTTTAGATTTTTATCTCTGCTGTCCAAATCCTTAGAGCTAAGATCAAGGGATTTTTATGTTAATGCAAACAGGTCATGCTATTGGGCCACAGTGACTCTTATACTAGAGATAAGCAGATGCAAGTGACAATTGCATACAACCACTTTGGAGAGGGTCTCATTCAAAGAATGCCTAGGTAATTTCTGCTCTTGGACTTGTTATTTCAAGAAATCTTAATTACCATTTCTTAAAACATTAATCATCTATGAACTATTTTTGAAACGCGAACAAGTTGGGGTTGGTTATAGAATTCCTCAATATCATTATGCTCTTTTCTGGTCCACGTCGTTCCATAATTACCATTATTTATCCAAAAATATCAGAATTGCCTTCGGAAAAGGGTAACGATGGGAGTGTTTATGAAATTGCAGGTGCAGACATGGCTACTTCCATGTGGTGAACAATGACTACACTCACTGGGAGATGTATGCTATTGGTGGAAGTGCTAGCCCAACCATTAACAGCCAAGGAAACAGATACCTCGCCCCAAAAAATTCTTTTGCAAAGGAGGTAATTAAAAGCCAAAAACTGTAGATGATTGCTACTTCATAATGTAGTGAATTAACAAAACAAAACTAATATGATTGAAATTGTTGAAATACAGGTAACAAAAAGGGTTGACACAGCAGCAGGTCAATGGAAGGGTTGGAACTGGAGATCAGAGGGAGACTTGATGCTTAATGGTGCCTATTTCACTCCATCAGGTGCTGGAGCTTCGGCAAGCTATGCAAGAGCTTCAAGCTTAGGTGCCAAATCCTCTACGATGGTCGGTGCCATAACTTCAAGTGCTGGTCCCCTTGCTTGCCGCAGAAGCCGCACTTGCTAGTACAGCCAGCTTCACATACAAATTTGCCAAAAGAAAGTGTCCCTTTTTTCCCTTTTGCTTTTTCCACTGTTAGATTTCCATTCTTACTACTAAAAAGCACTATATAGAGTCCTCCCAAATCCAAGTTTTATATCCCATTATTTGTCAATCAGTCCATTAATCGTCTATTCTTGGCAAGTGTACATTTTTTACACTGTCAATTCATCAGTTCGTGTCTCAAAGCGTTGTGCAACCTCGGCCTGATTTCATTTCAAGAAAAGCCAATGTCTGTTCTTGAAGCAGGTGCAGAAGCGTTGTCCATGCCCCATTTCTTGTTTTTTCCAATCTCAAGAGTCCTCAGCCTCTTCATCCATTTGTTTCTTCTAACCACCACTTTTCAACCTCCCCACTTTATCTTTGTGATGCTGTCTTTAGTCTGCAATATTGTGCTTTGGCTATTGTGTTTTTCCCTTTTTCCTTTTTTTTTTAAACTATGGGAGTGAATGATTATGTAAGTTTTTTCTTAGCTTTTTTGAGTCATACAGGCTATATAGTGTGAATTGTCAAGAAAATGTTATTGGAAGGGAAAGAGAAAAGAACCTTTCTGTTTGAAATGATGCAAAGTTACTACCTTTATGTTACCTTTTACTTTCTTGCTTTGTCATTGTCAATGGAAACATTAATATCATTTTGGTTGTGTCTTTTTTATTGTGTTAATATCACACTATAATTTAATATCAATTACACTTGTCCAAGTTTTGCTTTTCATCCTGCTGGTAGTTGCCATAATGGTAGCATGTGCTTAAGATTGTTAGTGTGCAAAACTAACTTTAGTGATGAGTGTGTCTTTTTGAAGTAATGATACCGTTAAACTTTGTAGATTGACTTGCCTAATGGTTTGTAAGTGGCTAAATCAACTCCACTTAAGCATAATCTAATATCATAATGATAAAAAAGATCTTTTGTCACATGGGGTTACTTTTCTTAACTCTATAATTTTGGCAAATCACCTGATGGCTGGATAGTACCAACATTGTTGGAGAGATGATGCCATGTTATTTAGGATTAGACACAACACTGATAAATTTAAATACATTATCTCTGAAAAATTAAGATGAAACTTGTTCTATCGACTAAAGAAAGAACAAAATTGATTGTCCCTAAATTACCGCCTCCTAGGGTGGTTCCCCCTCCTTGACAACTATCTTGTTTATCTTTGACAAAAGAGGACTTCACATAATAAATTGTCCAAAAGTTAGTCCGAAGAATCATTGTATCAAACAATAATCCGAAGCAAGTTAGGGTCGTCTATATGCGGGGCAAGGTAGAAGCCTAGATACAGGTTGGGTTGAGTCCAATAGTTTTTGCTCAAACAATGTATTTTCTATTAAAATCCATTATATACGTGTGCATTAAAATTTAGAAGAACCCAGTTATTAACACTTGATATCGTTGTTCTAAAATCCAGAACTTAATAAGGTTGAAATTCTGGCTTCGCCTCTGCCTAGATGAATACTCATTGTGTCCATATCGCTGAATTTATGCACAATCCAGAATTATACAATAAAAGTTGATAAAAAGGAATATCTCCCAGCGCCATTCTCCCTCTTCCACACTTCCAGAAGTATACATCACTAAGTAGAAACAAGTTCAATTGTTGCGTGAAAGGAACATAAGTGGATAGTTGTGTACCTAAATATTGCTACATTGACTTGATGGGACAATAAGCTAAAGAGTCTCCATTTCACATATTTTGGGGAGGTAAAGAATTAATTAAACCCACATAGCTATGCATGTGAGGATGGACCCCGTAGGGCATGTGCCCCTATTCTTTGATTTTGCCTCAATTGAACCACTGCTTTTGTACGGTTGCAAGAGGGGGTTGGTGTCTTTCAATATTCTTAATGAGATGACCAACTTAGCACATGTATACCCATGTTACATGTTACATTTAGATTGAAATATAAAGAGATAAAGCCGTAATTTGGAGCTGTCACGTTCAATACAATTATACAACCAATTCTAACCCATGTTTAACTACTCAGGAATAGTATTTTGTTCATGTCAATTATGATTATTGAGTCCCAAACATTTTTGTTAATGTATAATTCTCCCTTCATGTAGCGAGACACACAATGTATATATCTGAATTATGGGAACTCATCATGAATTGACAGGTTTTATGTTCGTTGTTAGCTACCGCAATTCTCCTCTTTTATTCGAGTTTGGGACCGACAATGTGAGCAAGCTCACACAAGTACACAGTATATACATTAAAATAGCAAAATAAAAGGTAGATTTTTTAGAGGAAATTCCTTATGCACTTTCCTAATCACATTGTTTCGTGAATTAATATGAGACTTTCCTCATTATAACTTGCTAAGTAATGCTAACTAGATTAAGAATGTGTGGTACAACAGAAAGACCTTTCGATGGACAACAGATGGATTAAATGTTAGATTGATTTGCGTTCAAGTGGTATAATCAATACCCATTCCTTTTTGTGATAAAAATCAGTATTTTTATAGAAATGAGACAAGATCAAATGTGGTTACTTGTTTTGGTTAACCACAATGATTATGCTGGTGAATCGATTCCAGCCTGAGAGGAAAATGATAATAAATCATTATAGTTGATAACATAAAACTTAATACTTTTCCTCGAATAAACTGGATGCCTTCCACTTCTGTACCATATGTACCAATTGTTTAATTATAGTTTGCTTTTAGTTGCTTAAACAACACTTATCTTACGATGCTATGAAAAAAAGGTCCATCTAAGCTCAAAAATAGGGAAAAGATGGGAAGAATAGGGGACTAAATGGAAATGAAAATATAAAATCAAGAATAAAATCCTAGCAATGCAAGTGCCTATCTCCCTACAATTGTTAGGGTATCCCAAATTGGTCGAAGGAATGAGTCGTTGTCTTGGACTTCTTAACTCATAAGGTAGCTTTTAGGTTGATTTAGATCTAAAATCCATTATCTTAACATAGTATCAAGTCGGACACATTCTTATTCTTGGTTCGGCCCAATATCACTCCAAATGTTCAGCCTTGAACGTGCACAGGAGAATATTAAAGTATCGCACATTGGTTGAGGAAATGATTGTTATCACCTCATATGGTCATTGGCGATTCTCATTTCATGATAATATTTGGGATCGTCATCGTCTTAAATCAAATATCCATCCCTCTCCCATACCAAATGAAATTAAAAATAAACAAAAAGTTGTGTTGGATCATAGACTCTATTAACTACTACTATAAGTTCCAAAATTTCACGTATCTCATCCTTCACCCTATTTTATCTGGGAGAGTAAAAGAAGCTTACATTGTCATCAATTATAGCTCTTGAGCAAAACCATGAATATTATGCTACTGCAGAGGCATACACCCTAGCCTTTCTTAGGTAGTGGAGTCGGTCTGGAAAGTGTATTGAGCCTCAGCAAAGTGTGACTTCACTAGTTCAAGAGCCTTACCCCGGTGGGAAATCCTGTTTTTTTCTTCCTTGGGCATCTCAGCGTAACTGCAAGAACATTTCTATTTTTAGTACTCTTCGTGTCAGACGTCGAAAAGGAAAATATATAAGAGGAAAATATTTACGTCTGATTATAGCCATGAGGTTGAAATATCGAATCCCATCCGAAATCAGTGGGTCCCCTTGCTGGAACTATCCTGCCCTGAAGAGCCATGCTTGCAATGTTAGCGCTATTGTTTGCATAGTTCAACAAAGAAACATTTAAAGAAAAATCTATCAAGTTTCATGAGTTCTTCATTTTAGGATAGGATCCAAACTTATTGTTAATGCAGGAGACTTTCGGATTACACTCTAAAAGTATTAAACAACTGGCCAATACACACAGAATAAATCATCAAAAGGTTGAGGTATAACAGTGAAGAAAAACGAAAAGCACGATTGTCAAACAAAAAACGCAAAGCCAGATGACAAGAGCAACACGCTTGCCTAGCACCAAATAGCCATACTATTAAGCAACTCAAGTAACCAATTGGGTTGCACCAGAATCATCAAGCTTATCAAACAGCCAAGTTTAAGGTTTCTAATGTATTCTGGGAGGAACAGTCTTTTATTCACCTAGGAAATCTTGAATCCGATAAAACATGGTAAGAAATTCACCAGAAACTCAAAAATGCTAGTATTTACCTTCTTGGATTTAAGGAAGAGAGTTCAGGAGCTTCTACATATGCGTATCTTCTAGGACTATTTTTCATCTAAAAAAAAAATTAAAATCACTTTTACAAGGAACATCTTTGGAGTTCTCTTAGTTGAGTGAAAACTGATGTTTGATTTTACGGTTGCACTAAAAGAAAAAGAAGCACCATGGTAAGAAGTCATATAGGAACCACTTTCCATTTTCTTTTCATAAGTAAGCAAATAGCCAGAGCTCTGGTACTTAATATAAAATGAAATAACAAGCACTATGGCTATTACTTTGGCAAACTATACCTGCAATAGCCACCATGGATCATTCTATTTTGAAAGATAACCCCGATCAGAAGAAAGATTTCATGGAAAAAGTGAACATGAAGTCTAAAGGAGATATTCATGGATTATAGAAGCAAATACTTACCAGTGTTTTTCCTACAAAAGTCATTGGCTCTGTATTTGGCCCAAGAGCGAGAGAAAACACACACATAGCATATGCTGTTTTATCCTCATAAGCCATCAATAAGTTGTTGAGACCTAGAAAATGTCTGGAAAAATAAGTAAAACAGAAAAATAGAGTGATCTCACAGAAAAGGAGAACATAAAAAGTTCCAAGGCAATGGTATATGAAAGAAAACACAAGCTGAGCAGTTACCTTCATGACCAATCTTTTGCAGAAACCACTTGCTGCAGAACGTAATTTGGTATGCAGTCCCCGACATAAAGTAATGATTACAAAGTATATTATGTCAATGGCAAAAGACAGCAGGTAACAAGAATTGGCAAATAACAGCATGTACAAAAATTTACAAACAGTTGAGTATTTGGCATGTCCATTAACAGGGAGTTATGAGCAACAACGACGACAACAACAACAACAACATACCCAGTGAAATCCCACAATGTGGAGTTCTGAGCATTCTACTAAAATTTAGATTGCATATGATTCAAGGAGGCAAGTCAAATCTTTGGACGGAATCCAAACTCTTAATAAGTTCATTCAATTCGTCAATTTCCAATATCATCTCCATTTTAAACGTCAGACTTTGACTGGCTAAAGATATTATTGAGTGTTGAAGTAAGGGTTAAAGGAATTGGAGATAATAGCGAATTTTTCAGAATAGAAGTGTCTCTCATGGCATGTTTATGTTAGTAGGATAATTTAAAAAGTTCTCCATCTAGGTAATGATATGTGCAGGGTACATACTCAAAGGTAAGTCCCCACAATTTTGTGTGCCAGTATAAGCATTACAGTCATTGTCAATAAGCGGGCAATTTCAATGTAAAAGGTTTCCTAAACCTCCAAATATTGTTTAGTACAGGAAAGAAATGATCTAGGCAAGCCCTATCGGAACAAGATTCTGCCAAGTAAACACTGACTAGCAATTGTGGCAACTTTATTTTCCTCCTCGCAGTTAAGCAGTTTTAAGTTCATCCCACAAGCACTCTTTTCAAAGGTGATAAAAATACACATGACTACTTCTACTTGTGGTGAATTTTAGTTTATAATATTTCCACTTTGATAAGGAAATATTGAAGCAAATGCATGTTTCCATGGTCATTAAAGGAGAGTCAAATTGTTATCTCCTCTCTAGCTTCATGGATGAAACCTGGACCAATAGATGGTCACATGAAGCATGCTGGGAAAGATCTAAGTTGGGCGGACTCTTCTTTTTGATGCCGAACCCGTCTCGACACGAGACTGGGATGGGGGGTTGTGCGGGATAAGGTTCGGATACGGTCGACCAACTTTGGATTCTTTGGCCGGAATCCATGGATAAATTTGGAGGGGAAATTGAGATTTTGATTTCTAAAATAAAAGATAAAACAGATTTAAGACATGGGAAATAGAATGCCCATCTTGGAGAATGAAAGATTGAATTCTACAATATACAAGTAAGTTTTCATAGAATATCTTTATAGCTCTTTTTTTTTTCTTCTTATAGCTGAATCCCAACATCCGTATCCACACCTGGATTCACACTCCCGAATCATAAAATTTAGATTTTGCCGAATCCGATACTCGGATCCGTACCTGTATCGGATACCCGCACCCAAGTCCGAGCAACTTAGGGTAAGATTCTAATATCGAGCACGAAGACTTTCCTACGGAAACATAAGCCTTTCATTTTGACATTGGAGCAATGATATCTAGGAACATTTCACAAGAATGGACCCGATTTTTCTAGCTTAATCTGTCAGTTCAACTTTTCCAGATACTCTATGTTGCCTATTCATTCAGAGGTTTCATTCTTAAAAGTAGAAACCTTGTGCCGGAACCTGATCTAGAAAATAGTCTCCTGATAAGCACAGAAATATTGTCATAGAAAACAATTTACATCACACCAAAAACATCATAACAGTATAATGTATGGTTGGGAGATGGGGGAGATGCTTTTGTGATAATATTAAGAACTAAAGGAAGAAAATAGTTATATTTTGGTTGAAGCAAGTACGTTGAACAAGAGTTTAACAGGTGTAATGACTCACGCACATCAATGTGAATCAATTCCCCCTTTTGGTGTAAAATAGTTTCCTTCACAAAACATTATCAACAACTTAACACAACCAAACATTAGTGTATGTTTTCATCAAGGAAAACATTGTAAAAAATATTTTAAATAGTGCCAGACACAACTTATAATTCCGAGAATACTAAACTTTATAAATCACATGCCTCGACTAAGGATGTAGCTTGTAAGTAATAACAGAAGTCTAAAAAGCTGAAATAACTTATCACATTAAATTACCCCAATATTTCACACGCAGTAACATTTATTAGTTCAATTCATCTGTGAACAGAGACAAACTGAGAACTATACGCTTCATATTGGGGAAATGGCACATTGGTTTATAATATTGTTCAGAAGGTCAATTAGCAGAAGTGCATAAGAATATTAATCGAGAAGCATCACTAAATATCATGATAAATATTATAGGAAGCATATAAAGAAGAAGAAAACACTTAACTCGGGCAGAACGATAAAAGAGGGAATGAACTTACATGTAAGGACCTGCAAAATAATTTCAGCGCATTAGTTCATTGTCACAACTCTAATAAGCACATATACTAATATTGAAGTGTGTATGTGTGTGCGTATATACATATATGTTTGTTGAGTACCTGGGAGACCCTTAAGGGCGTTGAAACAGAGACAAGTGTCCTCAACTAGCACTGGTCCATTCACCTAAGAATTTTCTAACTAGGTCAATTTCCAACCATACACACAGTAAAATTGAAAGCTATTTCTCATGAATGGGGCAAAGAACACTAAAAGAGGACAATTATAAAGTGACAACAAGTGTCATATCCCAATGTGTGGGCGCTTGTGCATTTAGCACCATATTATTGAATATCAAGACGTTAGTGTTATATCAGTTGTCCCATATTAAAAATATCAAGATATTGCAAATGCTCGGGTCAAAATGAATACAAGATACCATTAGAGTTCAATATCACAATAGAACCTCGGTCTAAAGTAGAAGTAGGAACAAGATGATGACAAAATCATTTAGAAATTGTCCTTTAAAACCGGCATTGTTTTGACAACCCTTAAAGTGGTCGAGGTGCGCACAAGCTAAGCTGAACAATACCATTATCCCAAAACTTTGGAGTGAACTACTAATAGCGCTAGGTTGAAAGGATAGTTCGAACAGATATGCTAGAGGATTAACATAATACACAAGATAAACACTTGAAGCGCTAAACAGGACCATGTTAGTTAGGGGAACTCGGATCAACTAGAACTAATAAAGGGTATTTGTCCATTCATATACATACAAGACATACAACATACAACACACATTCATATACATACAAGACACAATACACACATACACACACACACACACACATATATATAGGGCAAGTTACACAATTTGCCGGTAGGCCAAAATAATTACATTCGCTAACCAAATATACACTATTATGTATCAAAAATGTATATTTTATGTTTATACACTAACATACAAAAAATATACATTTACCACTAACATACAAAAAATATACATTTACTAGCTATTATTTTGGTCAGCCACTATTTATGTCAATCTATCTTATATATATGTGCAATAAAATCAGGAACTTTACCTCTTTAGCAGCAATTCTTGCTTTTTCTTTAGAGATATCTTCAGGCTCACCTTGAAGTTCTGGCACTAAACACAAAATTAACACAAAGGGGTTCATTTTTTAACAGAAAAGATTGAAAATAACACAAGTTACATATCAAATTAAAAAAACAAAAATTATGGACTTACAGTCAAGCTTAAGGGATTGAAAGGGAATAGACTGTCCAAGAATAGCCCTAACTTCTTCCAACTTTTTAGCATTTCCAGTAACAAATGTTACCGGCCGTGGTAATACCACCGTCCTCACCGCCGCCGCCGCCATTTTCACCGGAAATGTTGCAGGGTTTAAAGGAAGAGATTGAACGTGTCTTGCACTTGTTTTTTATTTTTCGGAGAAACAATTGACTAATTTTTAGAATTAAATTGAATTAGATTAATTTAATATTTTAATATTAAAATTTAAATATTCGGAAAGTATCAGAAAAATAATATTTTCTTCGTTTTAATTTATATGAATTCATTTGACTGGGCATGACATTTAAGAAAGAGCGAAGACTTTTGAAATTTGCGTTCAAAATAAGTCTTGAATATTTATGGGTCTGTAAATCAATTCATAAAGTGAGTTTGTTTTTAAATTAGAAAAGAGATCGTTCATTTTAACATGAATTAAAAAGAAAAAAAGTTCAGATAAATTGCAACAGAGAGAGTATAATTTACAATCTTTTTTATATTCATATGATGAAAAATATATTTTAATATATTTTGATCAAAGCACGTGTAATTTAACTATAAGTGAGATGTGACAATTTAGTGATAGGCGGGAGAATTTACTCTTATTTACCGATCAAATCATAAAATCCTGCACCTTGATTTTTTATTTTAAATATTGCCAACTCCAATTAACGACTTTTCACTTTTAGAAAAATTGGTCTGATTTGATTGAACTTTTATGTGCTTTTAAACATAAAATACACTCTTTTGGACCCAAAAAAAAAAAAAAGGGTGGGGGGGGGGGGGGGAGCGAACTGGTCTTTAATTTTTGTCCCTCAATTCGGTGGTCTCTATTTTTTGCCATTTGCTTAAAAAAGTGACCGAAAACCTCGAGGTCCTGGGTTTCAAACTCAGCAGAATCGAAAATAATAATAATTTTCCAAGGCATAGGTTTCATATCTATACCTATTGGCGCGAAGTTACATAGAATCTATACCGGAAACGGCAAACTTTGCCTTATAAGACAGACTTTTCGTTATGTTTTAAGGTAAATTTTTTCTTATGGGCAGACTTTTTGCAAAAGTCTTGCCTTGCGATTTTTTTTTTTTAACTGGTAGACTTTTGAAACCAGAACCTCAGAAATATGTTTGATCACCTTTTAAGCGAAAGACAAAATTAAATACCAGCAATTTAAGGGACAAAAATTAAAGACCACCCCAAAAGAACAATCCGTGCAAAAAAATGAAAAAAAAAACATGCACACCCTAAACTGGCTGGGCCAAGTCCGCAGCAATAGACAAAAAAGTGATAGTTTAATTGGAGCAACACAACACATCAGGCTTTTTTGTTGGGCCCTGGGTAGGCGCTGACCCGTTATCCTTTCCACTGAACAGAGCGGGAACTGATCGTTGCTCTGTGAAACCAGCCTCACGCAGTCCGCCCCACTTTAGGGGCCAGCCAGCCCATTCTTACGATTGGGCCACACATGACCCAACTCTGTCCTTGGACAGGGCAGGCCAGATATAAGTCCCCCAAGTCCTGCCTTCTGAGGGAGCCCACAATATTCCACCACATTGTTGCCCCCACTTGGGTTACAAGCTCAAGTTACCAAGCTCGGCGGGTGAAGCTCTCTCATCGTCTATAATATACCAGTGAAAATAGTTGTTCGTTGACGATGTGGGGATTTGCATCACCTATTTACTGCTTTCATGGTAAAGGAAATAAAATAAAAAACTACTTTTTTTTAAAAAAAAATAAAATAAAAAAATTCAGGCCGTTACCTTTATCTAAGAATATCAACTAGAGTACATATTAGACTTCATTTGAAAAAAGACAATTCCTTCCCCCTCCCCCCAAGTTCATTTGAATTGGTGTTCTCAATTCACTTGAGCAATTTTTTGAACATAATTCGACCCAACTTAATCAACTGTCAATATGTTAAAAGGCAACCATAACCAATCTGAATATCGTTTGATAAAATTGGTGAACCATTTTCCTCAATGCACTAAAGAATATAGTAGAAAGGAAACAGTAAAATTATTGATGGAAATTATAAAGTCTTAGAACAAATATATTTAGGAACAGTGATTTTAATGCAACCCCCTCACGTCAAGAAAACATGTTTAATGCAATCTGTGTTAGCTGCCTTGCTCTATGGGTCTAAAGAAAGACTAGTCGAAGAAAGGAAAATGAACAGTCTTTGGGTTAGCACAAAAAAATCTCTGGACCATGATCTCATAAGCTGTAAGACGAAAAAGAGAGCGTCTTATACTAAATCGTTAGGAACGACGACATGTTTCGAAGAAAATGAGAAATGGTTTTTGCATAGCATCCGAGGCCCATTTATTTGTTTAGATTAAAGGTCCAAAAACCAGCCCAAATAAGTAGTTGACTGGAGGATTATTATCAAATAAGGTGTAAAAAGGCAAAAAAAAAAAAAAAAAGAGGTCACATGATTTGCCTACAATCATGTGACTTGCACCTAATCCAATTCGTTTTTTCTCCGAATCTCTTCATCTTCGTATTACTTTATTCCTACATAATAAAAATATAATATTAAACACAAATTAATATAATAATATTTAAAAGGCGATTAAAAGTATTAAAAGGTGAGGCAACTAATAGCTAAATATATGCATTTTAGGCCGAATGAGAGGGTGTAATTACACTCTCCAATTCTCAAGGCGGGCTGAAAATTGGGTGTAATTACACCTGTAAATACAGGGTTACATTTTTAGTTCTTTCCTTTTTGTTTTATTTTAATTTCATTTCTTTTTTAATTTGTTTTTTATTTCTATTATTTTAATTTCATTTTTTTACTTTTTCATTATTTTTATTTTTAATATATATATATATATTATTTATATTAGTTATCTTTCATTTCCTTTCTTCTCAATCCCAAACTTAACTTGTTGTAGTTCCATGTAATTGCTCATATTATTTTAAATTATTTTATTCATTTAGCATAACCATGTTATTATTCTAATTTTTAAAATTACACCGTTTAATATTAGAAAAAATGAGTCATTAACAAACTTGGCATATAATGAGCAATGTTATTAAAGTAGAATTTCATTGTGAATAAGGTTATAGACTTATATTTTTCCTTTCTTTCGAATTAGATTTACTTAAGTTACATTGGAGCTTACATGTTATATTTTGGATTTTAATTTATTTTCTTTAGTACTATTGACTTAATATTTCATATTGCATGCTTTTGTTTTTTCACTTACAATTGATAGATTTTTCTTTTTGTCAAACATTTAAATAATGTTATGGCATTATATTTATAAATATTTTTTTTTTCAAACATCCAATCCATGATGTTCTCACAAAAAAAAACCGCTTTTAAGTTTTATAATTAATTAAAATTAAAATATTATTAATTTGAAAAATAGATATCAATTATTTTTTACAATATTAGTTACAACTATATGATTATTAATTAATATATTTTTAAGAAACAATGTTTTTTTAAATAACTAATTTAATATCATTTATAAAGGCACATATTTTAAATATTAATCTTAATTTTATATAATTAAATTTTATTTTTAAATTAAACTAACTGTGTAATTACACTTGTGCAGTCAAACAACACGCTTGTAATTACAGTATAATTGTATTATAATAAATAAATAGATCGTTGTAATTATAATATATATAATTACTCGACTGTATAATTATTACCTTAGTAATTACACCAATTCCAATTACAGGTGGCTTTCCAATCAAATCATTCAAACAGTAATTGTCAAATTATTGTTCATTCATATACTAAACTTAAGTACTATTACAAATAATAAAATATTTATGAATTATGATTAAACGGAGCAAAATGTCACGGTTCGTTTCAGTTCCTAAATATTCACACATTCACACTCTACTATCTTGCCTCTGTTTTGATAAGTGTTTTAAATTGTTTATTACATTGACAAATCCAGGGATTCATGAAAATCGTGACAATATATATCGTGAACCTAGTAGAATATAATATAATAAATATATTTCCACAGGGACACGTATTAATACATTTAGCATAAAATAGTATTGTTTATTAATTAAACGCCTCTTAAATCAATTATGAGCATCATTAAGCTTTCAAGACGAGACTGTTCTTCTGTTTGAAGCTGACACGTAACAAGATGTCTATGAGCTTGGTCAAAAAATTAGGGAGCAAACGAACAAAGTTTATATACTATTTTAAGCTTTGAATGGACAATTGTGAATCTACCGTTCAAAAAAACTTTTAAAGTTCCTTTTTTTTCTTCTAAAATATATACCTTTCTTTTGTTTTCCAAATAATTGAAGAAAAGAATCAATACCGCAGACCAATGTTCAAAGTTTTTAACAATGTCTACATGAAGACTTGAGTCAAGAAAACATTATTAATAATTAGCTATTAGTTTCATACTTTGATTAATGTCTACTCCCTCCGTTCACTTTTACTTGTCAAATTTTGACTTTTCACGCTGTTTAAGAAATAATAAATAAAGTGTGTATTTTACCATGATGCCCATATTAATTGCTATGTAATGGTATTGGTTTTGGAAAATGATTTGGAATTGGTAATTAATGTTAAGGGTAAAACAGAAAAAAAAAAAAAAAAAAAAAAAAAAAAACTTGTCTTATCTTGATATGTGAAAAATGATAAGTAAAAATGAAAATCTATTTTAGGAATAGCGAAGGGAGTATGAGTCTATCTACCTTGCACAGGCCTTCAATTATCTTTACTGTTATTTAATTTTCTCATATTTTAAAGTCTTTTTGTCAGCCATTTCTTTTTGTTAATTATTATTAATGCTCGAACTTTATATGAATTTGAATTTCCAAATATTTAAGTCCTTTAGTGGTTTGATAATATGAGCTACATGCATATGCTATCCAACAAGAAAATGCGTGAAGTGCTAAGATTTGGTGCAATTTGATTTTTAATTACTCAAAATTCTAGATGTCAAAATGCCAACAATGCAACATCAGTAGGGGGTTGAAGTTAAATTCTAGTGAAGTAATCTGTCTAGCTCATGGCATAGATATTATTTCATTATTTAAAATTGAACTTGAAATATCATTTGCAAATCAATGTTTGTTTTACAATTGGTCTGCTCTTTCAACTTTATTGCAATAATATTATTTCATTAAAACTGGCCAGCTTCAGGAGTAATTGTGTTTGGTTGGTCTTTTAAGAGGTTCCTTGTTATTTGGTTACTGTTTTAAGGAGAGTTAATCTCCACATAAAATTTTGCATTACATACGCAATGATTGGTTTCTTCTCCTTATGCATAATACATGCATAAGTTAATAAGAAAATCCAAATATTATTTTATGCGGGTAAAATATGAAATAACAATACAAAATATTAGCTATACCTAAATTTAAAATGATAAATTCGCCTCCTTGCTTTAGACTTAAAATCTATCCTTTTCCTAAATTTTACAAGCTATACATAACAAATAATCACTAGATTGTAATCTCTACATTATTAATTCCTATATTATTGATGGAATTGCTTTTCTTGAGCCGAGGCTCAATCGGAAACAACCTCTCTCTACCTCTAAAGATAAGGATAAGATTCGCGTGCACTCTATCTTCCCCCGACTCCACTTTGTGAAATTATATTGAATATGTTGTTGATGTTGCATAATTAATTCACTAAAAAAAATGAGTAATTTGCGGAGGTTGAAAGTTGCAATTCTCAGAGATTTTAGTCCCTACTACTTGTTAAAAGAGGCTAAAACCTCCACGAATTGCAACTTTCAACCTCCACAAACTCCACTAGTGATTCATACCTAACTGACTCTGGCATAACGCGTATTAAAACAAAACGGCCCCATAAAATGTAGGAGTAGAATGAGGAAAGACCTTAGAAATAGCACTAAAAACTTGACCTCCAAATCCACAAACAAAAGGGAGGAGAATCTCATTATTTGAAAATATAAGAAAATGGAATAGTCACTTCTTTTATAAGCCAAAGTGTGAATGAAAGAAGGTATTGAAGTGGTTGACACTTGACAGAGAAAAACGTGTAAAGATTCCAGCAGGAAGAGTTTCCCAAGGCCACAAACACCCTGATTTTAGGGAGAGAGTAATAGCCTCTTTTTTTTGCAGCGCCGTTTATCTTTATCTTTTTTGGACCTTATTGTCCAAAACCTTTTCTTTATGTGCATTTCTGGTCCTACTTGTAAATAGCCACTACTATATGGTCCAACCTTTTCTTTAGGAAAAAGATTTCTATTATAAAAAATAAATTAAAAAAATTAGGAGGAGTAGATGCGGAGATGGGGATCGGTGATAAACTGATAATAGAAATCCATGCTTATTACTGCACTACTACTGCTGATGCTGCTGCTACAGCACCAACAACAACAACAGCAAATTCAGAGTAATTTCACAAATGAAGTCTGAGAGAATTGGATGTACGTTAACCTTTCCTCTACCTTTGTGAGGTAGACAAGCTGTAATGTTCGTAAATGTTGTCGGTATATATTTAATAATATATAATTTATAGTGATTATGCTGATTAAAATTTGTTAAAAATTCTCCAATAATTAGGAATCTTCATGTTGTGGGCTATGCAATCTGAAACATATTGATCCAATTAATTTAAATTCATCTCGGGTAGCTAGACTTTTAAAAGGAGTCAAGCAATTTTTACGAAAATATTTTTTTCATGTATTAGATTCAAACTCGAGTTATCAGCTTAATAATAAAATACTCTTGACCAACTCACCACATCTCTTCCTTTTAGATTCCTTGGAAGACATACTTGTAGTCAAAGGTAGAGCTAGCGGCACAAAGAATTTGTGTGAAACCTCTTCGCCGGAATACAAGCTTAATTTTTTTTTTTTATGTATTTATAATAGATATGAAATTACCTTAGCTTTTTATATGTTTACTTTTTTATATTTTGAATTCTTTTAATGAATGCGCTGCCACTGCTCGTGGTAAACCACTAACTGAGTGTGGATCAAAAATTTTAGTCTATGAGTTTTGAAGCATAATTTTCTTATTTGGCCAGTTCTTAATAAAGTATTTATATATTATAAATGAATTCTGTTAACATATATACTGAGTATGAGTTAAAATTATTAGATTTACAAATAATGGTAGCTCCCCTCCTGGCCCTAAGATATTAATGTAGTCCTTTCTTTCTTCTGTCTTGACTAGAATTATAATTAACTTTTAATTTATCACTAACACGCTAATTTTCTTTATCAAAGAAAAAGAAAGTTTAGATCATATGATTGTACAACACGTCCGAGTGTGCTGTGAGTCACATCGTGAGTTAAAATTATTAGATTTACAAATAATGGTAGCTCCCCTCCTATATGCCTGTCAACCGGTTCCAACCGGAACCGGACCGGTAACCGGTTAGGAAACCGGCCGGTTCCGGTTCCAAAACCGGAACCGCCTAACCGGTTCCGGTTAACCGGTTTGAAGGTCCAAACCGGAACCGGTCCGGTTTGGACTCGTTAAATTTTTTTTTTTTTTTTTTTTTTGTATTATATATATATATTATAGTATTTATTTGTATATTGTAGGTATATTTACATATGTTATACAATTTTATAATTAAAGTTTAAATATTTACTGACTAACAGCCTAACAGCAAGTCAGCAATACAGAATAATGCTTTTCATACACATATATATGTATAACTTACATATACTTATATATATGTACTATATACTTATATATATGTATAACTTAATATATATATATATATATATACTATATGTACTTATATATATGTACTATATACTCTATATACTTATATATATGTATAACTTAATATATATACTATATATACTTATATATATGTATAACTTAATATATATACTAAATATATGTATAACTTAATATATATACTATATATATGTACTATATACTATATATAGGATAGCTTAATAGATATATAGGTATAACTTAATATATATACTATATATACATATCTACTATATATACAATATATACTATATATATTTATATAATATATATACTTATATACTATATATACTTATATATGTGTATAACTTAATATATATACTATATATACTTATATATATGTATAACTTAATATATATACTATATATATGTACTATATACTATATATAGGATAGCTTAATAGATATATAGGTATAACTTAATATATATACTATATATACATATCTACTATATATACAATATATACTATATATATTTATATAATATATATACTTATATACTATATATACTTATATACTATATATACTTATATATGTGTATAACTTAATATATATACTATATATACTTACTATATATACTTACTTATTATATATACTATATATACTTACTTATATACTATATATACTATATATACTTACTTATATACTATATATACTTACTTATATACTATATATGTACTATATACTATATATAAGTAAGTATATATAGTAAGTATATATAGTATACTTACTTACTTATATATGTGTATAACTTAATATATATAGTATATATACTTGTATATATGTACTATATACTATATATACTTACTTATATACTATATACTATATATACTTACTTATATACTATATATACTATTTTTTCTATATATACTTAAAATATACTAAGAATATACTATATATACTATATATACTATTTTTTCTATATATACTTATATACTATATATACTATTTTTTCTATATATACTATATATACTTATATATGTTTAAGTATACTATATAACTTAAGTATATTCTTAGTATATTTTAGGTATATTCCTAACTTAATAAAAGTAAAAATATAAACACAAATAAATAGAAGAAAGCTCAATGAGCCATATATTTTATTCATTCTTGGATAACATTTATTTGCAAGTTGTATTTTTTTTAACTTGCAAATAATACATGAGTTATACAAAAATAGTAGAATAATAAAATCACCAATTTTGAACCATTTCGTTAATTTCCCCCACATCATATTCGGTCATGGAAATATCTTCAAAGTCTTCCATTTGGTCCGGTCCACTAGCTATCAAATCTTCAATTTCTTCGTCTTCGCCTTGCTCCGCTTCTGAGTTTTGGTTGCGTCGCTCCGATCTAATCCAATCTCGAATGCACACTAGTACTTGCAAGCTAAAGCCGGATAATGAATGTCTATGGTCTCCAATTTGATGTCTTCCTTGGCTAAATGCGCTCTCCGAAGCCACGGTTGATACTTGAACCGTAAGGATATCTCGAGCCATTCTTGAAAGTATCGGATAGCTTGCCTTGTACTTCTTCCACCATGCTAAGACGTCCACCTCATCCAGTTGGCTGATATCCACATTTGGCTGCATCAAATAAAAGTTAAATTCATCAAAGTTTGCAGTAGAAGAAGATATAGGCTGTGAATGTAAAACTTTTAAACCCGACAAGCCCTTTTTGCTACTATGAGAAGTAGTAGGGCGTGGAGCAACTGGTGTAGCACGTTCTTCCAAACTAGAATAATGAGTAAAAACTCTTCTAAACTCATCATCAATAGCGAGATCGGCTACCATTTTATAAGCTACCATTTTAGCTACTTCTACGCGTTCTTTTTTCTTGTCATACTTAAAATTTCTACCAGTTCGTGGGTCTATCGTCATTTGAATCCCCCCCACATTTGAACCCGTTTGCTCTCCCCAAACATCCATATGTTTGGTTCTCATATGAGCATTTAGTGTACCCGTTCCACCGTCCTTACCAGTTCCTTGCTTAAAACTAAATACTTGTCCACATAGGGTACATGTAACTGATTGATTTTCCCTATCCTTAGTCATAAATTTCCAAACTTTAGCTGTTGGCCTACGAGTTCTAGGCGGTTTGTCTTGTGTATGTGATTGTGCAGGACCTGTATCTCCTATAGGATTTTCGGGGGGTTGTGTTTCATCATCATCATCATCATCTAAGTCTTCATTAAAAGTGTCGGTAAAATGTTGTTGCATTGCCTCATGACCTAAATTAGGTGTTTCTTCCACAAATGTTTCCTCATTAAGCGCACCCCTAACAGTACGACTACTACTACCGGCACCACGTCTTAATCTCTTTGACATTATTAAATAGAAATAATTTAAATCACAATAAAATAAATTACAACAAATTAAATTGCTAGAATTAAATTGCGTAAATTAAATTTCAAAAAATAAATTGCTAGAATTAAATTGCGTAAATTAAATTTCGAAAAATAAATTGCTAGAATTAAATTGCAAAAATTAAAGATAGAGTTGGAACGAAGGTACCAAATTGCCGGAATAATTTCCAACAAAGCGAAGGCGGCTAGAATTGCAAATCCACCAAAGCTACTTCGGATTGTTGCAAAATCACCAACTCCACCAACAATATTATAATTGCAAAATTAATAATTGAAAGTTCAAACTATAATAAGACTTTGTGGCTAATTATTGCAAAGTAACTATAATTGAGAGATTGAGATTTGAGAGAAAGATGAAGAAGAGTGAATTGAAATGAAAATGAAGAAGGGTTTATATAGGGGTGGGGGAGGGGTTAAAGTGTTAAAAAAAAAAATTTGGGGGCCAAAAATTAAGAAAATGACCGTTTGGCAACGGCCATTTTTGCAAATGGACCGTTGCCAACGGTCCATTACCGAGGCCCAAGTCCAACGGCTCTTTTCTTTTTTTTTTTTTTTTTTTTTAACCGGTTTAACCGGTCCGGTTCCGGTTAAACCGGTTTAACCGGTTCCGGTTAACAAAAATTTGGAACCGGACCGGTTAACTAATATCCGGTTAACCGGAACCGGTTAACCGGTTATACCGGTTCCGGTTCCGGTTCCGGTTTAACCGGTCCGGTTACCGGTTAAAACCGGTTACACGGAACCGGTTGACAGGCATACCCTCCTGGCCCTAAGATATTAATGTAGTCCTTTCTTTCTTCTGTCTTGACTAGAATTATAATTAACTTTTAATTTATCACTAACACGCTAATTTTCTTTATCAAAGAAAAAGAAAGTTTAGATCATATGATTGTACAACACGTCCGAGTGTGCTGTGAGTCACATCGTTAAAGAAAATGGAACAATAGAAGGATAGTGTAAACTTTATTGCTTTGGGGAAACGAATGATTGGAATTATATAATGTTAGG
The DNA here is from genome assembly GCF_019175385.1 of Lycium barbarum. Classification (NCBI taxonomy): domain Eukaryota; kingdom Viridiplantae; phylum Streptophyta; class Magnoliopsida; order Solanales; family Solanaceae; genus Lycium; species Lycium barbarum. The sequence goes on along the minus strand of NC_083345.1, from coordinate 11,495,321 downwards.
TTTTTGAGCATTTTAATATTACAAATATCTTTCATATTTTTGTCCAAATTCCTCACATGTTTTGTGCCTTGTCATGTAATTTTATTTTCATTTGGGTAGCCACAAAAGTTGACCATATCTTTCACATTTTTTGTGGGAAAAAATGTGAAGACCATGGTAGCCACCATATGAACATGGTAGCCACCATATGAACATATTTGGTCTTAGTTTCACATTGCTTTGTAGTAAAAAAATGTGACAATGTTTTTCACATTTTTTGTTGAACAAGTTTTTCACATTTTCATCCATTATAAAAGGATGAATTATGATTCATCATTTCAAACATTCAAGAGAAAAATAAGTTCAATCCTTAACTTGTGGGTGTAGAGAGGAAAAGTGAGGAAAGTGAAAAATAAAAGAGTTTATTAGTTGAAGGAAGGTGTTCTTTTGGTGGAGCTTTGGACTCAACATCTTGTCCAGAGTTCGTTGAGTTATACGACGTGTTCGGGCTGTTGTATCCTGGAGGGGACAAGTCAGAAAGATTACTGCTGGACCGGTAAATTTGCTGCAGTGGGCTTGAATCTCCTTAAAGAGAGCGAGATATCCGCGCCTCAGCCATAAAAATTTTTATTGCTTCATTGTGATTTTTCAATTGTAATTGTAATTTCACTGCAAGATCACCAACAATTTTAAGGAGATTCAAATGGCTACAATTGAAAAATCGGCGGATGTCAAAGTAGGAGATCTTAACAAGCCATTTCGGTTCAACGGTACTCATTTTAAGAGATGGAAGGGTAAAGTACTTTTCTACTTAAGTCTTCTCAATGTTTCTTATGTGTTAACTGAGAAGAATCCAAATAAAATAGACAACACTTCCATGAATGATGAAGAACTTATTTCTCTTCAAGAAAAAACTGAACAGTACGATGAAGATTCATACAAGTGTCGGTATTATTTACTTAATTGTCTATCAGATAATTTTTATGATTATTATGATAGAACTTACTCTACTGCAAAGAAAATATGGAAAGCGTTGCAGAGTAAATATGATACCGAGGAGGCTGGAGCGAAAAAATATGCTGCTAGTAGATTTTTTCGTTTCCAAATGGTGGACAACAAATCAGTGGCAGACCAAGCCCAAGATTTTATAATGATCGTTGGAGAGCTCAGGTCCGAGGATATAAAAATTGGGGATAACCTTATTGTTTGTGGCATAATAGATAAACTTCCAGCTTCATGGAAGGAATTTCAAAAAAATATGCGCCACAAACAAAAGGAAACCTCTCTTGAGACGTTGATTATGCGAATCCGCATGGAGGAAGAAGCAAGGGGCCAAGATGCACTTTTGCAAACGGAAGAGAGCAACTTACAACCCGTCACAAATAAGGTAAATTTAATTACTTCAAATAATGCTGCTCCTAATGCTAACAAAAATACCTCTATGAAGCCTAAGAAGAAAATATTTAAGAAAAATAACGGTAGACCTCCCAAGAATAATAATAGTGGTATCAACCAAGCACAAAATCAACAAGCACAAAATAGAGGACCATGCTTTGTCTGTGGCAAGAGTGGGCATATTGCTCGATTTTGCAAGTTTCGGAAACGTGGTCCTACACCTCAGGCGAACGTTACCGAAGAGCCACTTGTGGCGGTGATAACAGACATAAATATGGTTGAAAATGTTGATGGATGGTGGGCTGATTCTGGTGCAAACCGTCATGTCTGCTATGACAAAGATTGGTTCAAAATGTATACTCCATTTGAGGAGCCCAAAACCATCATGCTTGGTGATTCTCACACTACTCAAGTGCTTGGAAAGGGAGATGTCGAGTTGAGTTTTACCTCAAGAAGGGTGTTAACTCTAAAAGATGTACTTTTTACTCCTTCCATGAGAAAAAATTTGATGTCTAGTTTTCTTCTTAACAAAGCAGGCTTCAAACAAATTATTGAGTCTGATCAATATGTAATAGTGAAAAAAGGTATTTTTGTGGGAAAGGGGTATGCTTGTGATGGGATGTTCAAGTTGAATGTTGAGATGAATAAAGTTACTAATTCTGTTTACATGCTTTCTTCCACTAATTTTTGGCATGCTCGTTTGTGTCATATTAATAATCGTTATGTGGGAATCATGAGTAGTTTAGGATTAATCCCAATGATTAAAAAGGATTTTGAAAAATGTGAGGCTTGTAGTAAAGCCAAAATCACAAAAAGGCCTCATTTCCAAGTTGAAAGAAAAACTGAATTATTAGAGTTAATTCATACTTATATTTGTGAACTTGGAGGAATTTTAACTCGTGGAGGAAATAGATATTTTATCACTTTTATTGATGACTTTTCTAAGTATACATATGTTTTCTTGATGAAAAATAAAAGTGATGCTTTTGAAAATTTTAAAATTTATCTCCATGAAGTTGAAAATCAGTTTGGTAGAAAAATAAAAAGTATTAGAAGTGATAGAGGCCGTGAATATGAGTCTAACGAGTTTAATTCTTTTGTTAGATCGTTGGGAATAATTCATGAAACTACTCCACCTTACTCTCCTGCATCTAATGGTGTAGCGGAGAGAAAAAATAGAACTTTGGTTGAGTTGACAAATGCCATGCTTATTGAGTCTAGTGCACCTTTAAATTTTTGGGGTGAAGCTATTTTAACTGCTTGTTATGTGTTGAATCGTGTGCCTCATAAAAAGACTAAATTAACACCATTTGAGTTATGGAGAGGTCACAAGCCAAATTTGGGATATCTAAGAGTTTGGGGTTGTCTAGCTTATGTAAGGCTAATGGATCCCAAAATAAGTAAATTGGGTAAAAAAGTTACTACTTGTGCTTTTCTTGGTTATGCTTCAAATAGTACAGCCTATAGATTTTTTAGTTTTGAAGATAATATAATAGTAGAATCAGGAGATGCTATTTTTCACGAAAATAAATTTCCATTTGATTCTAAAAATAGTGGGGGTCATAGGACTAATGAAAATATTTTGTCACTACCTAGCTCTTCTACTTCTGTTTTGAAAAATAAAGAAAGTGATGATTTTGAGCTAAGAAGAAGCAAAAGAGCTAGAGTAGAAAAATATTTTGGTCCTGATTTTCATGTTTTTAATGTTGGAGATGACCCTATCAATTTACAAGAAGCTTTATCTTCACATGATGCTATTTTTTGGAAAGAGGCTGTAAATGATGAAATGGAGTCACTTATTTCCAATAAAACTTGGAAGTTAGTTGATTTACCACCGGGTTGTAAAACAATTGGGTGTAAATGGGTCCTTAGAAAAAAGTTAAAACCGGATGACTCTGTTGATAAATATAAGGCTAGACTAGTTGCTAAAGGCTTTAAACAACTAGAAGGCCTAGAATTTTTTGATACTTTTTCTCCGGTAACTAGAATTACATCCATAAGGCTTTTAATTGCTATTGCTGCAATTTTTGATTTGCACATTCACCAAATGGATGTAAAAACTGCTTTTTTAAATGGGGACCTAAATGAGGAAATTTATATGGAACAACCCGAAGGTTTTATTGAAGCAGGCCAAGAGAGCAAAGTGTGTAAACTTACTAAATCCCTATATGGCTTGAAACAGGCACCAAAGCAATGGCATGAGAAATTTGATTCCTGCATGATTGAAAATGGTTTTAAAACAAACGAATGTGATAAGTGCATCTATCATAAGTCTTGGAATAATTCACATGTTATTGTTTGCCTCTATGTTGATGATTTATTGATCTTTGGCTCTAACATGAATGTTATTGATGAAACGAAAAATATTCTTAGAAGCCATTTTGATATGAAAGATCTTGGTGAGGCAAATTTAAAATCTTGGAATAAAAATTACTAAAACATGTGAAGGAATATTCCTTGACCAGTCACATTATGTTGAGAAAATATTGAAAAAATATAACTTTCTTGATTGCAAGCATGTTATAACTCCTTTTGATTCAAGTGTTCACTTGTTTCCTGTTCAAAGTGACAATGATGTGATAAATCAAAAGGAATATGCTAGCTTAATTGGAAGTTTGAGATATGTGACTGATTGCACTAGGCCTGATATTGCGTATGCAGTTGGAGTACTTAGCAGGTTTACAAGCAAGCCAGGTAGTGAACATTGGCATGCCATAACGAGAGTTATGAAATATTTAGTTGGTACAAAAATCTATGGCTTGTTTTATAAAAAATATCCTGCTGTACTTGAAGGCTTTACTGATGCAGATTGGAACACTTTATCTGGTGATTCCTGTTCTACCACTGGTTATATCTTTACGTTGGCAGGTGGTGCTATTTGTTGGAAATCAAAAAAGCAAACTATTATTGCTAACTCTACCATGGAGGCTGAACTAATTGCTTTAGCTTCAGCTAGTGAAGAAGCGAATTGGTTAAGAGATTTATTATTTCAAATTCCTTATTTTGAAAAACCAATTCCTCCTATTTTAATTCATTGTGATAGCACCGCTGCAATTGGTAGAGTTCAAAACCGTTATTATAACGGTAAATCCAGATCTATAAGGAGAAAACACAGTACTGTGAGATCATATTTGACAAGTGGTACCATTAATGTTGATTATGTCAAATCTTGTGATAATCTTGCAGATCCACTAACCAAGGCCTTGGCAAGAGAAAAGGTCTGGAGCACATCGAGGGGGATGGGATTGAAGCCCATAAATTCATGAGTCGTATATGAGGAAACCCAACCTGGGGACTAGAGATCCTATAACCAGGTTCAATGGGAAAAACGAATCATATGATGACTTGTTGAGAAAAATGCACTATTTTATTCCCTCCCTATGATGTAAGTGCATTATTCTGTAACAATTTGTGGAGGTTGAGTTTATAAACTCTTAATGAAACTCTGTAGCTCGTATGAGTGGGGTGTTAAGTTGCAGAAGCACTCTTGACAGATTTCACCTATGTGAGTGTGGAAGTAGGCCGCTTTCTATGAGAATTGGGCTCATTCTCAAAAGCACTCATGAAAACCGGGATAGCACAAGGCCGTATTGTGCTGGCTATTAAAGCTCATGTCAACATCTTGATTATTATGTGTAAGCAGTAATTCTTTATTTCCCTAAAGCAGTCATAGTTCAAGTCTGAGACCACTACGGCTCTGGAGTAAAGATTATTGTTTTACTAAGTGGAGGTTCAATGCAGAGCACACCTTCATTAAGCATATTAATCTACCTTCAGCTGATAAACTCTCTTATGTTAATATTAAAATGAGTGGGGGATTGTTAGGTTTTTGAGCATTTTAATATTACAAATATCTTTCATATTTTTGTCCAAATTCCTCACATGTTTTGTGCCTTGCCATGTAATTTTATTTTCATTTGGGTAGCCACAAAAGTTGACCATATCTTTCACATTTTTTGTGGAAAAAAATGTGAAGACCATGGTAGCCACCATATGAACATGGTAGCCACCATATGAACATATTTGGTCTTAGTTTCACATTGCTTTGTAGTAAAAAAATGTGACAATGTTTTTCACATTTTTTGTTGAACAAGTTTTTCACATTTTCATCCATTATAAAAGGATGAATTATGATTCATCATTTCAAACATTCAAGAGAAAAATAAGTTCAATCCTTAACTTGTGGGTGTAGAGAGGAAAAGTGAGGAAAGTGAAAAATAAAAGAGTTTATTAGTTGAAGGAAGGTGTTCTTTTGGTGGAGCTTTGGACTCAACATCTTGTCCAGAGTTCGTTGAGTTATACGACGTGTTCGGGCTGTTGTATCCTGGAGGGGACAAGTCAGAAAGATTACTGCTGGACCGGTAAATTTGCTGCAGTGGGCTTGAATCTCCTTAAAGAGAGCGAGATATCCGCGCCTCAGCCATAAAATTTTTTATTGCTTCATTGTGATTTTTCAATTGTAATTGTAATTTCACTGCAAGATCACCAACATATAATTTGCGGTATAAGTAATATACAATCAAAATAATTATTGTGTGATATATTACTTCTTTTAGTCTGTTAAAAAAAAAAAAACTTGAATATAATTATTTATACTTTTCATTTTATACGAGATGCAAATATTATAGCATTTTCAAAATCAAGTTTCAAAAACTTTACAATTACAAAAATATTAACATATATTAACGTTCATAAATTTAAAAATCGTTAATATTTTCTTAGAACTGTGTAAGTTCAATTATACCACACCGTCGAGAGGCACTTAAAAAGACAATCAAATACTTAGTGAAAACTTTCTAATAGAAAATAGATAGACAAAAAAGAAGAAGAATTTCATATTATAGTTTAATAGAATAGTCCAATTCTAACCAATAAAATAGTATCTCAAAAATAAGTAATTGAAAGGGGATTTGGTATGTTAAAGCAATTAGGGGGCATAAAATTGGTGAGATTCTTAAGCTCACGTGAAGTGCCCTCAAAATCTGGAATTTTGTTTGCCAAAAGCTATCATTCCTACTCAATTCCCACTTACTTCCAATTTTATAATTGTTCTTTTGCTATTTTTTAATTTTATTTTATCTTACTAGAGATAAGAACTCAATGGGCACTTTGGTTTTTATTCATGTCTATTTATTTATTATTTCAAACTTTTTTTTTCTTCTTTTTATGTTCTTTTAGGAGGCTGATTGGCCCCACTAGATTTGATTTTGACTTTCATCTATGATCACAATCAACACGTACGTGTGGGTCGATCTTGAAAATTCTCATGTCCTTTACCTAAATTTCTTCATCTTTTTTGGATAATGATTGTACGTGTTCATAGCTAAATTTGAGGAAAGTAGCGATATTGTTTGTTTTGCTTATATCGCATAAAAATGGTAAAATTAGATCATAAAAATATAATTTATTTAATATGTTTAAATTTAATTCGGTCATTACTGATTTAGTTCATTTTGGTCTCTCATTTAAAAGTTGGATTAATTTAGTCTAAATATATAGCCAAATTGACTCATGAGAAAATTTATTATAATATTTTTGTTTATAAGTAATGTAGTTATAATAAATGCATCTTTTTATTTGGTAATTGGACAAATTATAAGAAAATAAATAAGAAAATTCAAATTTGATAAGAGTTGGACGGGCCGAGTTGGGATACTATTGCTTAGCCCATCTTGACCTAGATCATCTCAGCTCGAGTAACATTAGGCGGCTGATTAACTTGCCCATGTATTAACCCAACTCACTTTTACTCTTAAAATTCAAACCGACTCGATCATTTGACATTCTTACTACCATCAAAGAGTTGTGAAATAATAGAGGTTTCTTCGCCCTTAATCAAATTTTGAGAACGGAGTCCCATTTAGCATAATGTAAATTTAAATTAGTTAAATCAGTGAATTTCAGAAATTGAACGGTTAAAGAGTACTACTGTAGTATTATTTTGCTTCTTAATTATTTTGCTTCTATTGTCCTTTGTTTCTTGCTACTATATGTGGTTTCTTGTACTTCGATTATCTTGTTTATTTGTGGTAGCTACTACTCCCTTTTTTCAGACTGCTCTAATTTGACTTATTCGCTCTATTTAGTTTCATTTGCATTTTGCTTTGAACTGCTTGTGCTTATCTAACCTTTCTCGCTGTGTTTTCTCTTGAGCCGAGAGTCTTTCGGAAACAGTCTCACTATCTTTGGAGATAGGGGTATGGTCTGCGTACACTTTACCCTCCCCAGGTCCTACATTATGGGATTTTATTGGGTATGTTGTTGTAATTATTCATGTGATGCTGCTGTCTCAAACATAGGCGTATCTAAGAGCCCGTTTGGATTGGCTTATAAGTTGCTTATAAGCTGTTTTCAGCTTTTTAAGTGTTTGGTTGGCCAGCTTAAAGTCATTTTGTGCTTAAAATAGGCTCAAAAAAATAATTGGGTTCATTTGACTTAGCTTATCTAAAGCAGCTTATAAGCTGAAAACAACTTATAAGCAAAAAAAATAAGTTAAATTATCCCAACTTTTTTTTTACTGCTTATAAGGATAAGCCCATCCAAACAGACTCTAAAACAATAAATACAGTCCTATAAGATAGACTACAGATGCTATTTCCTATAGGGATTACGTGAGGACAGCGAATCAAGTTGGCCAAAAATGAAAGTAATATTTTTTTTTTTTTTACTTTTTCCAAATGATTACGGAAAGCCTCCATCGTTCATCACCTCGTCACATTTTGCTATAAATCAACTTTTAAAAAAATAATGGTAGTAAAACTATACTCCATATGTCCCAATTTATATATCACTTTTTTTTTTTTTTAGTTTATCCAAAAAGAATTTTAACTTTTCCAAAAGATTAATAAGTTTAAATGTGAAAGAAAGTCCATTTTCATAGTCCTTTTCTAATAAGAAATAATATAAAAAAGAAATATTTGTAGAATCTTAAAATAAACAAGAGTCCACATTGTTAAGCCAGAGATAAAAGCAAAATACAAATGAAATTAATTAGTGGAAGATAGCAAAAAAGAAAGATGAGAACGTTATAATACTTTGTGTCAAAGATTCAATATAAGTTACAGAATAAATGGACTTTATAATTAAGTATTCCATCCTTGTGACTCCCATGATGTAGGTTTTCACTCTTTAATAATTTATTGAGATGCCACTGCAGACTTTTATCCATAAAAAATAAATAAACAAAGAGGGATTCCCCTTCCCCTTTAAGGTCTTACATCAGCTAAAATATTAATTAAACATAATTTGAAATAGTTATGGCAAGATTTGTTTCCTAATAAAAACACAAATTTCATTGGATCTTGAAGTCATATTTTGCTAATATCGATAGATGCTCCTATAGCGTTAGTTGTGGTAAAATATTACTTAGGAGTTAGGACTAGTAATTACCCCCATAACTTACAACGCATACATGATTGTACGTGTAAGTTGGGGTTTAATAAATAACTCGAATACGAGTTTGGGTTAGTAAAAAACTTTATTATTTAATTAACTAGTTGTAATAATAACTTGAGAGAATAATGTATGTTATCCAAAGATGTCACGCCTATACGCATGACATTACATGTACCGGACTTATTTGGTTATCATGTTACGTTATATGATTTGCTTTCAGCTCGTTAAACTAAAGGATTGGGAAAATATGAAAAATAAAACGAAGTCTTGGTAGATAATTTAACCAAACATATCGAAAGAGTGGTAGCTCATAATGCATCCATGTATTCTAGAGGTTTAATTTAATGTGCGCATGTTTTATTGATAAAAAATTATTCTCATCGATATTTACGACCAATAGAATCATTATATGTTTTTACACCCAGATTTCTAATAATTACTTAACCATGGCCACTTAATGAGCCCGTTTGGATTGGCTTATAAGTTGGCTTATAAGCTGTTTTCAGCTTTTTTGAGTGTTTGACTGGCCAGCTTAAAGTCATTTTATGCTTAAAATAAGCTCAAAAAAATAATTGGACCCATTTGACTTAGTTTATCTAAAGCAGCTTATAAGCTGAAAACAGCTTATAAGCCAAAAAAAATAAGTTGGACTACCCCAACTTATTTTTTTCAGCTTATAAGCTGCAAACAGCTTTAAGCTGTAAGCCAATCCAAACGGGCTCAATATCTATTATCACTTGATTAAATTACATAATTATGATTAGTGAAATGGTCTGGTGTCAACACTGGATATGAATAAATATTTTTTAACCTTTTATGCATTTTCACGTGACTTTTTTTTTTTTCCCAATCATATGGTTAGTTTTACGAAATTACTGATACGACTAATAGCAAAGACTATTTGGAAATGCATTTAATTTGATAAGCGAAGAGCCCTCACCAAAAATTTTGTGAAAGCAATTCAATATTCTGATATTAGGGAGAAATAATTCTTACCATGTTAGGGCAATTGAATGTGTAGTACGTCAGAGGACGGCCAGAAGCAAGCTGACCATATCACTAACATGCAAACAGAACGAGTCCGGAGCCTAAAGGTATAAAAATACACGATCTTTATCAAAAGGGGATGACAAAAAATTAATATACCAAAAGGGGTATATCGTGGATCAGCCCACGATATACCCCAATTTTTTTTTTCCGTGTCAGACTTCATCAACGAAAAAAAAATAAAAAATTTATTGTATAACGTGGATCAGTCCACGTTATACAATTTATAATTGTATAACGTGGACTGATGTATAACGTGGATCAATCCACGTTATACAAAAAAAATCTAAGTGTTTGACTTCAAACAAATAACATCACCTCTGATAATTTTCTCTCTTGCAGTGTAGTCCTCCCTTAGATTTTTTTATAATTAAATATTCTAATTTGATGCAAATCCTGTACTCACTACATGATTACTTGTCCAAAAATATTTATCACCGTTTACCTGCATTATAGAAGGCTTAAAATCACATGGCGCCAAGTTAGACTCTACTTTTCCGAAATCAATGTGGACTTAGCTAATAGTAGAAGACAATGGAAAGCAAAGCATATAAAACAATACCAACTAGTTAAAATTCCCTTAGATGTTTTTATAACTTGTATAACGTGGTCCACGTTATACAATATTTTTTTTTTTTTCGTTGATGAAGTCTGACACGGAAAAAAAATAAATTATCCACGATATACCCCTTTTGGTATATTAATTTTTTGTCATCCCCTTTTGGTAAAGACCGTGTATTTTTATACCCTTTAGGCTCCGGACTCCAAACAGAACATTATAAATTTATAATTAGAACAGGGCGTGGGTTCTTGAGTCCTAATATTTTCCCATCCATTGCTTCAATTTTAAGATATTCCATCCAATAATGTTAGTATTACAGTAAATGAAGAGAAAATAAAACAATAAAATTACAAGTTTTGTCCTTTTTTTTTTTTTTTGTGCTCAGCAATGACATGAGACTAGCTAAATTGAAGATTTGGTTTCAACATAAAATGACGAAACCAAATTTTGATATGGCAAGAAATAATTGGGAACCTGAGAAAAGCCAATAAAAACGTAACTGCTTTGTGAATTAATAGCCATAAATAATGAGGGGAGTGATAACATCAAGTCCACTGTCCTCAACTCAGCCATAAATAATTAAAATATGTACAAACAAACACAAACACTGACTTGGGTTTGGAGCTAACTGCTCTCACTCTCGTGTTTACTACTATCAAACTCCAGCTGTTGCCTCTTCCCCTCTGCCGTCATTAATTTGATCCGATGTAATATATGTGTTCACCTGAACTCAATAATTTTTATTCACTAATAAAGATTTGAATGTGAACTCAATTAATATTAATTTGAAATTATCGTAAAAATTTTATAAACTTCAAATCTTGCGCCTATATGCGCATGCGCACATATATATGTATATACGTATGTATCATCAACGGATACAATCAGAATTTGCGAGTGCGACAAAACTCAATGATTCAGGTCGAAACTATGCAAATGTGTAAAAAATTAGTAGCAAAGACACTCAAAATTAAGTGATGTCATTTGATATTGTTTCGTCGACAATGATATTTGGGTGTAAAAATAATATAGTATTTTATAAAACAATACAATATATTTAGAACAACACCGGTTAAAAATAATAGTATTAAGTAAACATAATTTGGAATAAGTAAAGCATTAGAATGCCATTGACTCAATGTATAAGTCGATTTGCATGTTGCGGACCTCCACGAGAGTTTTCTTGACTTTGCAAAGCGGGCTTATTGAGTTAAGTATTATACCTACATATTTTAGACATAATTTTAACTTGGGGCTTACAATGTTTAAACTGTATCAGCCACTACCATATAAATTTATGTATGCACACGCATACATCTATACAAAGGACATATTTTACTAACCAAAGTACAATCTTGATGATAAGCAAATATGGAATTTAAACTAGGTTTAACATATTCTCCAGACCACACCTATTACCTCTGTGAATATTTCAATATAGGTAAATGACATGTCTTTTTACCAAACCAAAAACAGCATTCTTACTATAATTACCAGTGAAACAAAAACCGACTATACAAAAAAAAAAAAAGTACATAAGATTAAGGGTGGTGGTAGGAGTTGTAGGGATCCTAGGGGAAGATAGTGGAGGTGCAGAAATGAGGTGCCAATCTCAATGTATTCCTTGCTTGGTTCATTTGTTAACCATTTTACACTTATTTTAATCTTCTCTTTTCCCTTAATATTATTTTAATGGTCTTGTTCTGCAACATCACCAATAGAAAAAACCACAACTCTTCAAGTTTTTAAACTTAAACTTGAGAGTTTGAGTAGAAACCAAGAAAATACACACTCTTCACAGAGAAAGAGGAAGAGAGAAAAGAAACAGAGCAAAACCCAAGAAAGAAAGAGATTTTTAGTTATAGTTTTGATATGCAATTACAAACCCAAGAAGAAATTTTTGGAATTTGAGGCAACATGTCTATCTCTATGCCTAGCTCGAGAAGACAATCTTCTTCTTCTTCTTCAAATCCCAACTCTTCTTTTTCTTCAATTTTTTCCAACCAAACAAAACGTTTTTTTCTTCTTCTCTTGGCCACCCTTTTCACTACTACTTCTTGTGCACCATTCACTAATTGGAACATTCTTGATAACACCCCATGCAAATGGTCTTTCATAAAATGCAACTCTCAAGGTTTCATAACAGAGATAAATATTCAGTCTATTGAGCTTGAGCTTCCTTTGCCTACAAATCTTTCTTCATATAAGTACCTTGAAAAATTTGTCATTTCTGATGCTAACATCACTGGTACCATACCATTTAACATTGGTGACTGTTCTTCACTTGTGACTATTGATTTAAGCTCAAATGGTCTTGTGGGGTCCATTCCTTCAAGCATTGGAACACTTGTAAACCTTCAAGATTTGATCTTGAACTCAAACCAACTCACTGGGAAAATCCCTGTTGAACTTGGTAACTGTAAAAGCCTGAAAAATCTCCTCCTTTTTGATAACAGGCTTAGTGGAACTTTACCAAGTGAAATAGGAAACTTGTCAAATCTTGAAGTGTTAAGGGCAGGTGGAAACAAAGATGTTACTGGTAAAATACCTTATGAGTTAGGGGAATGTGGGAATTTGACAGTTTTAGGTTTAGCAGATACAAGAATATCTGGTAGTTTGCCTGTTTCATTGGGTAAGTTAAAGAAACTTGATACTTTGTCTATTTATACTTCAATGTTATCTGGTGAAATACCTCCTGATTTAGGTAACTGTACTGAGCTTGTGAACTTGTATTTGTATGAAAATAGTCTTTCTGGTTCAATCCCATCTGAGCTTGGGAACCTTTATAAGTTAGAAAAATTGTTTCTTTGGCAGAACAATCTTGTTGGTGTTATTCCAGAAGAGATAGGGAATTGTACTAAGTTGACTATGATTGACTTGTCTTTGAACTATTTGTCTGGGAGTATACCATTATCTTTTGGTAATCTTGTTGAGTTGCAAGAACTTATGCTTAGTAACAACAATGTTTCTGGTTCAATCCCTTCTGTTCTTTCACATGCCACAAGTCTTGTGCAATTGCAGCTTGACACAAATCAGATTTCAGGGTTGATTCCTTCTGAGTTGGGGAATTTAACCAGTCTTATTGTTTTCTTTGCTTGGGATAATCAACTTGAAGGAAGTGTGCCCTTAACTTTGGCTAGTTGTATTAACCTTCAAGCGTTGGACTTGTCACATAACTCACTCACTGGTAGCATTCCACCAGGACTGTTCCAGCTGAAAAATCTCACTAAGCTACTCTTGATTTCGAACGATATTTCGGGTTCGATGCCTCAAGAAATTGGAAATTGTAGCTCATTAGTGAGGCTGAGACTCGGGAACAACCGGATTGCTGGTGTAATTCCTAAAGAAATCGGGGGTCTTCAGAGCTTAAACTTTCTTGATTTGTCCGGAAATCGCCTTTCTGGACCGGTTCCTGATGAGATAAGTAGTTGCACTGAGCTGCAAATGGTAGACCTCAGTAACAATACACTTGAAGGTCCCCTGCCTAATACTCTGTCTTCTCTATCAGGGATTCAAGTCCTGGACGTTTCATATAACCAATTCAACGGGCCTATTCCAGCTAGTTTTGGTCGTTTCGTGTCTTTGAACAAGCTGATTCTGAGCAAGAACTCGTTCTCAGGATTGATACCTCCATCTATTGGCCTCTGTTCGAGTCTCCAATTGCTTGATCTTAGTAGCAATGAGCTCTCGGGCAGCATACCAATGCAGTTAGGAAAAATTGAGTCCCTTGAAATTGCTCTCAACCTTAGTTTCAACGGTCTGACAGGTCCAATTCCTGCTGAAATTTCTTCACTAAGCAAGCTGTCGATACTTGACCTTTCGCACAACAAGCTTGAAGGGAACTTGAATCCACTATCTAGGCTCGATAATCTAGTCTCGCTAAATGTCTCATACAACAACTTCACTGGTTTTCTTCCTGACAATAAGCTCTTTCGTCAGTTACCAGCATCAGACCTAGATGGAAATGAAGATCTATGTTCGTATGGAAGGCCTTCGTGTTTTCTCAGCAATATCAATGGAGTAGGAGTACGTAAAAATGGAAATGATGAGGGAAGGTCAAAGAAGCTCAAATTAGCCATTGCATTGTTAGTCACCATGACAATAGCAATGGTGATCATGGGAACTATTGCTATCATTCGAGCACGAAGGACGATGAGGAGGGACGATGACTCTGAGATGGGAGATTCTTGGTCTTGGCAGTTTACTCCTTTCCAGAAGCTCAATTTTTCAGTGGATGAAATACTCAGATGCCTTGTGGATACTAATGTCATTGGAAAAGGATGCTCGGGGATGGTCTATCGTGCTGATATGAATAATGGTGATGTCATCGCAGTGAAGAAGCTTTGGCCAATAACCATGTCTACAACTAATGGAGGCAATGATGAAAAGTGTGGGGTCCGCGATTCCTTCTCCACGGAAGTTAAGACGCTTGGTTCAATTCGACATAAGAACATCGTTCGATTCTTGGGGTGTTGTTGGAACAGAAGCACAAGATTGCTCATGTATGATTACATGCCAAATGGGAGCTTAGGAAGTCTTCTGCATGAGAGGAATGGGAACCCTTTGGAATGGGAATTGAGATACCAAATATTGCTTGGGGCAGCACAAGGGCTAGCGTATTTGCACCATGACTGTGTCCCTCCAATTGTTCATAGAGACATCAAGGCCAACAACATTCTCATTGGTCTTGAGTTTGAGCCTTATATTGCAGACTTTGGCCTTGCAAAACTTGTTGATGATGGTGATTTTGGTCGGTCCTCCAATACAGTTGCTGGTTCTTATGGCTACATTGCTCCAGGTAAAGACTTTTTTTATTTCATGTCATTTTACAATTCAAGTTATTATTTTCTTTACTCCTAGCATATTATTCCAAGTTCAATGCTTGCTCCAAATATACTTTTCGCTTAATATTACAGTCAAACCTCTTTATAACAGCATAGTTTGTTTCAATATTTTTTGGTTGCTATAACGAAATGTTGTTATAAAGATCATATGATCAGTGGCGGAGCCAGAATTTCCACCGAGAGGGTTCAAAATATAAAAAAGTAAACATACGAAGAAGCCTAAGGGGGTTCAACATCTACTATATATACATAAAAAATAGTTTTAACCTTATAAAAACAGTATTTTTTTTCCGCCGATGAACCCCCTCGGCTCTATGTGGCTCCGCCACTGCATATGATATAACATAGCATAACATAACATGAAAGATCGGTTCCACAAATAACATTGTTATAGTAAAATGTTGTTATAGAGGAGGGTTGCTATAGAGGTCTAACTGAAGTTCTTGATGATCATTGATCTAAGTGTACTAATGTTCATTTTCTTTAAAGAATATGGCTATAGTATGAAGATCACGGAGAAGAGCGACGTCTACAGCTATGGAGTGGTTATGTTTGAAGTCTTGACAGGGAAGCAGCCAATCGATCCAACAATTCCTGATGGGGTGCATCTAGTGGATTGGGTAAGACGGAAAAGGGGAGAAATCGAGGTCCTCGATCCAAGTCTGCACTCAAGACCGGAATCAGAGATCGAGGAAATGTTACAAGCATTAGGAATAGCCTTATTGTGTGTAAACTCCACTCCTGATGAAAGGCCTACAATGAAAGATGTAGCAGCAATGCTAAAGGAAATCAAACACGAAAGGGAAGAATATGCAAAGGTTGATGTTTTACTCAAGGGCTCTCCAGCAACTACTGATACACAAGAAAACAAGAACTCAAAGGGTGTGTTAGCAACATCTTCATCAGGGCAGAAAGTAAGAAGTTTGTATCCAAAGAGCAATAACGCAAGTTTCTCTGCTTCCTCATTGCTTTATTCATCATCATCAAATGCCAAAAGTGGAGTTTAAGTGATTCACCAAAACTATATTTGCGTTGAAGTTTGTCATATTAGTTAATTAATTACTATTAGTTTTAATTTCTTTCAGTTTAATAATCCTTTGTTTGTTTTTTTTTTTTTTTTTTTTTTTGGGGAATTTTGTAAAGAGAAGAAGGTAGATATGTGTGACAAGTTGTAACAAAAGAAGCCAAGATATGCAAGTTTGGCTTTTGAGCGCTTTTAAGGTTTCATGTAGCCACTAAAGTCAACTTTATTCCTCCAGGTTTTAAGGTTCATTTGCTAGCTTTCAAACAAATACTTGGAGCCTACCTAGAAACTTATTGGACCACTTCTACTTAATTACATGAATAAAGTTGGATTGGAAAATTAGTATAATAAAACAAAGTGCATGGTTCAGTAGTGATTGTTCATCTTTTGTTCTTGGTAGTAGTTCAAAAGTAACATTGATACAATAATACTACTTTCTTTTTATTTTACGTCTCCCAAATTCCTCGTTTTCTTGAACAACTGACTAATGTAATCAACTCCTAAAGCACCATTCACAAACTTTATCAATTTTGTGGATTTGTTGTGGGAAAGAAGCTCTGGGACAGATAGTGAGGAGCAAAGCATTCCCAACTAGCCTTTTTGTAAGGTCACGTTTGATATGCCGGAAGTCATTTTTCATCAAAAAGGGAAAATTGACTATCCTCACTTCTGAGTAATTTTCCTTATAACAACAAACTAACTTTACATTCATATCACTTGTTCCAACCAACATTTCGACATTATTGTCAAGATTTAATACCCAAAAGTTTCACCGCAACACTATCTTATTTGTTATTTGCTAATATTATTATTCATTCTCTATTTGAAAAAAAAATCTCTTTGAAGAATATTTCCCCTGAAACATTTTTTCAGGTAAAATGACTTTCGTTGTGGAAAGTTAAAAAACGGCTTAATTTAATGATTTTTAAGCTATAACACACCTTAATTTAATGATTTTCAAGCGATAACAAATAGTAAAACATATTGAATAATTGTCCTGATTTCATTTTTTTGTTACAATAAATTTTGTGTACGTGGGGAAAAGTATCCTCCAATTATCTCAAATAATATGGTACTTTATTCTTATGAAAATGATTCCCCTACCTGATTTGGACAATTATGTGGTCAAATTTGACTACTGAAACCTAAAGCAATCAATCATGGAAAATTGTCAGTACTGGTACTGAAAAGTAACACAAGCTAATAATGCCTCAAGTAGTAAGTACTGTGAATGAGTTTGCCAAGTTGAAAGAGCCATGTGACTGATTTGACATATATAGTTAGTAATGTAGGAATCAAGTACTGAGTAGGGTCTTTGCCAAATTGCTATGCATGTGTTCCTAAACAATGTAGGTTGTCCATTCATTAGCTCCTCACTTTATTCTTATGACATGGTAATGATACAATATGAAAGTAGAGAGATTCCTCAGTTTGCATGCAGAGATCCTGCTTGTGTTCAGAGCCCCTATTCCTAAAAAGCACTTGAAAAATTGCTGTTGGTATTGGGAAAGGGCAAAAGGTTTTATTGACAAATAGTTCTACAATTTGAAGAAAACGTTACATCTTTGGTCACTTGAGATGATTTGATTATATCTTACATCAACTTTCAGATGTTGTCTGTGAAATCACGTGAGATGAAAGTGTTACAAGAAGATAAGATAGATATGAAATCACATTAAAGGAAATTATATTGAAAGATTTATATACAATTCCTTAGAATACATGCAGACCTAGGGCACAATGAAAGAAAAAACGGAAAAGGGCCAAAATTATCCCTGAGCTTTGGAAAATAGTTTATCCATACCCTTCGCTATACTTTAGGGCCAATTATACCCTTACCGTTATACTATGGGGTCAATTATACCCTTATGTCTAATAGCTGCCACGTGGCATCATCCCAGCCCTTCAAAATTATTTTTCCCTCAAATAATTTTTTACCCACTAAAATAATCCGACCCGACCCGAATTTTTTTTTCTTTCCAGCCAAGGGGTATTGGGTTGGGTCTGTATCAGTTTGGCTGGAAAAAAAAATCGGGTCGGGTTGGGTTATTTTAGTGGGTAAAAAATTATTTGAGGGGAAAATAATTTTGAAGGGCTGGGATGATGCCACGTGGCAGCTGTTAGACATATGGGTATAATTGACCCCATAGTATAATGGTAAGGGTATAATTGACCCAAAAGTATAACGAAGGGTATGGATGGACTATTTTCCAAAGTTCAGGGGTAATTTTGGCCCTTTTCCGAAGAAAAATAACTATATTTTTATGCGAATTACTCGAGATTAAATTTTAATCATGTTAGTATGTTCACTTCAGGTCCACTGTTTTTAGGCATGTTTTAAGTTTTGTTAGAAATTTATATGCCAATTAAAATATAGATAACTTATAGGACTTCTACATAAAATTGGACAAGAATGAGGTCAAATGAATTGACATGGACAGTAAAAAATTTATATAACTGGCCACAACTTGTTCCTTCTTTTAGGAAGCCTCAATTCAACACTTGTTAGGTTGTAGTAGAGGTGTCAAATGGACAAATTGGGCTAGATTTGGACGGGTCAAAATGAATTAAGTTAATAAATGGATAGGTCAATGATCCTCCCAAAAGTTACTTGAGTTGAAATGGATGGGCTAAAACGGGCTAAAAATGGGGTCAAAACCTAACCTGCCTAATTCTTACTCAGTTTTAACTTCTTTTATAAATTTCTAAGTATCTAATGAAACATTTTTTTTCTTTATTATGACTATATATAACATATCAAATAAAATTTTGAAAATATTTTAACAAGGTTTCAATGGGTCAATTTGGGCTATATATCAACCTAATTTATTGATGGACAAAAATAAAATAGGCGGATCACTTGAACAGATTGGGCGAATCATATATTCATGGACTAATTTTGTAACTCCTAGGTTTGTACTTACTTAGTAGTAGTATGGGTGTATATATGGCAGATTCCATGATCTAAACGCTAGGATTGATTGTTGTTGTACATAGGAGAGCTGCATGGAAGACAAACCTGCTTTACGGATTGTGTTAGTCATTCTTATACACTGTAATATTATTGCTTGACAAAGATACCAAAGGAATCTTGCCTTAGATAAGGGCCTTAGCCATTGCATGTAATGACCCTTCCGGTCGTTATGGGAAATGTGGGATCACCCCACCAAATAGAACCTTTCCAAGGATAGAATGAGCTAATAGAAACTCAATTGTGCAAGCTTAGAGCTGAAGCTTGACTTGTCTGTGATTGTTGTTTAATTTTGATTGAGTTGGGGGGGAGGGGGGGGGGGGTGACGTAGGAAATTAGAACTCCGTTGAGAATTCCGAGGCCATGGGGGGATTTGTATGATGGTTTTGTGTCTATGTGCATGTTTTGTTTGTGTTTGTGAGGCCTCGAATGAAATGTTGAGTGAAAGGGTGGAAAACTGGGCAAAAGTCGAGCTCACTGTCCAAATAGCACCGCTGTGGGGTAGGAGTACCGTTGTGGCAGTGGGTTCATCGCCGCCAGCGGTCAGCCACAGTCCTGTGGCTGCTGTGGCGGGCGATGGTCCGCTACGACGATGCCGCCATAGCCGTGGATGGACTGCCATAGCTGTGAGAGGAACTCTCTTGGTCCACTATAGCGGGCACTTGGCCTCTATAGCGGTCCAGCTGCAGCGGTCGATGAAAAGCAGTAGCCCGAATGATAAAGACTTAGTCTCACATTCTTTATTCATAAAACTCCCACACAATGCCCCACAAGCACCTAAGGTGAAATTCCAAGCTAGGGCAAGAATACTCTCGAGAGGTAAGTCTCAATCATCCCCTTCAATCATTATCATCTTCATCTTCATGATTATCATCCTTTTTATGGGTTTGCAATGGTGAAATTTGTAATAGTAATCCTAGAATTAATAAACCTTCTGAACTTGTTGAGTTAGGGTGGTTATCACTTATTTATCATCTAATGGCTTGGGTTAACTCCCCTTAATCATGAATTGCATCTTTAGAGCCATGAACTAAATAAATTGAGACCTAGGGTTCTATAAAAATGGTAGCTTGACCATGAAAACTGTTTGTAGTTGGAATGTTGATGTAATATTGTTATAATTGGATGATTAGTGATTACTAAGACCCTTGTTAGGTTGCTTTACACCTAAAAAATCATTCACCTATTGGAATGGGGTAAAGGGAAAGGTATTCTTGAATTGGTAATTGTGACTAGAGTATTTGTGACTCATTGAGCCTTCTATTTTTAGACTTTGAGCGTTCTGAGGCTTTGAGGAAGGGAAAAGCTGTAGCGGAGTGATTTGTGTTGTGCTAGCTCTACGTTTGAGGTAGGTTACGGTCTAACTGAGTTAGACTTTGATTAGTTGATTGTATGTGTTGTGGATTCTATAGGAGAAAGAATGTCTAGTCTTCATGCATGATATTGTGTGTTAGAACTCCTATATGTGATTGATTGGGTGACTGTGTAGGCTTCGTGCCCCTATTCATATGTGTTGAATCTACAGTTGATGTATTGTGATGAAAAGTTATTATGACCTTCTATGTGAAATTGTGATATGAAATGATGATTTGAGCATTGATAATAAGAGGGTAAGAAATACTATTGTATATAGAGAGATGGAAAGGCACAAATGTGACCTAGACTAGGGGATCGTGGTCCGAGGTTTGTTTCGAAAATGAGAGATACATTGATATGGCCTGCATCTGAGGTTCTTTCCGGAGCGAAGGTTTATGCTCGGGTTTGATGAGTATCCGGGACGAGTGGTACATGGACATCATGAGTTCCCTGCAGGTCATGACTACCGAGCAATGACATCAGTTAGCATGTGTGTACAGTGAGTATGGTTACTGTGGTAAACTTATTTCCATCTGTGTTTCCTGTTGATTTGATTTCTTGATATTTGGGTGACTTGAGTTGATTATCCGTGGTTAGCTTGTTGCGGTTAATTATTTCATGTCTGTTGGCTGACTTGTTTATTCTGTTGATTTTATGAGATATGCATGATACTAATCTTAGTCGGCCTATGATATCTACCGGTACATAGTATTTGTACTGATGCTACCTTGCTGCATTCTTTTGAGTGCAGATTGTGATACAGAGACTATTACTCGCCCTCACATCTAGCGTTGATGACATTTACTGACAGATTTAGGGTGAGCTTCTATCCATGCCAGGCTGCCCAAAGATCTTCCTCTTATGATGTCTATTTCCATTTCCGGATATTGTGTATATTTATTAGACATATTTCATTCCTTGGACGTGTTTTGTTTTAGAGTCCTTGTACATGCGGTAACTTTCGAATTTTGGGGAAATTGTAATAGTTAGAACTTCCGCATTTACTTCACTATTTTTATGGCATGACTTATTTTGATTATCTTATGCTTGAATGAGTAATAACTGATAGACTTTGCTAATTTAAAAACGGACTTGTATGAATAAATGATGTGTGTGTTGGTTCGCCCACTAAGAGTTAGTGTGAGTGTCAGTCATGTCGGGTTGGGTCGTGACATTGCACTACCAAAATGTAGTGTCCTTACCATTTGTGACATATTTGACTTATTCTCTTCCCTTTACATGCTAGTCCAAAGGTTGTACATGCTTCTGTTTGGAAGAAATGAGTGAACATAGTCCCTCACAATTCAGCAAATATTTCTTATGTGTTAAAATAAAGACTTCTTATAAAAAAGCATAAAACTAAAATAAATTTATATAAAGGGCTACAAATTCAAAAGGAAACTGGTCACAGTCCTTCAGTTTTCACCTTGACATTTTTTATGGAGATGGAAGACTAATGGTTTATAACATATTAGAGGCACTCCAATATTTGTAAGATACAAAGAGTAAATGTTTTTTGCTACTAGCAACGAGGAACTTTAGGAAGACATCAAATAGTCTTCAAGAATCGCCTTCAAATTTCAGTAGTTTTTTTCAAAGAAGGGTAACATTATATTTAGGATTAGGACATAGGCTGTGCTTAAACCAAATTCACAATTCGAAAGCAACCACAGTGTAGCTTTTTTCTATCTTACAAAGAATCTATAATGTCAAGTAAAAGTTTTGGATCATTTGCAAAGCTGTCTTTACACCAAAAATGAAATAACAAGAGACAATTCATCTTAATTTCAAAACATCTTGCATTTCTTTCGTTCCATATAGTCCACGATATACATGCTGGTACTGTCTTCCGCCACTCCTTTTACCTCAAACACCCATTGCTATAATTCCAGCATTTTGGGATATCACAAGGTAGTCTTTGGCATGATCCACCGAGCCCTACAATGTTCAAGAACAGCTGCCACAATCAGTTTTATGATGCTGCACCACATAAGAAACATCTGGAACATAGCTGGAATGCCTCTTTTTTCAGATTATCCTGTGTCTAACACGCTTCTTTTCCAACCAACCAGGAAAAACAGGCTACCTTGTATGGAATCTTCACTTTCCAAATGCACTTCCAGGGCCAAAAAGGCCTTGCTGAACTGTGCCTGTCATTAACAAATTAGTCTGTTTTCACTGTAAAATAGCCCTGTTTATGTCCATTCCAGTGAATTCTATCTTCAGTAATCCCTAAAATTGTTCCAAAAACCTTAAGGAATTATGCAACTCTTTCAATCTCCCAATCATTTAATAGTCTTCTAAATCCAAAATTCCAGCCCTGTTGACCCAGGCCTCCTTAAGATTTGCCACCAGATTAAGAATATCCGAAAAAAGCCCTTTACAGGCCCATGTCCCATCCATTTGTCTTTCCCAAATGATACTCTTCTTCCATTACCGATCCTGATACTAGCGTGTCACAAAGGAATCCCAGAAAAACCTTATAGACCTTCTAACTCCCACCTCATAACGGGAAGGGGTCACCACACCTCTTATGCACCAATTCCCTCATGTCCGTACTTATCATAGATGACTCTTCTTCATAAAGCATTTTCTTCCACAATATATCGCCATAACCATTTCATAAATGACATTGATTATACACCTTCAAATTTCAGTAGTTATAGCAAACACATTTTTATATTCTTATTGATCACGTCCTAAAATTCTAAAAAGAAGGAACACGAAAGAGAAAAGAGGACATATAATAACTCTTTTTTAAGGGCTCACAATCAGAATTAATGAACAAACATACAAATGCATTATATCACACAGAGAAAAAGGCAAGTACAACTAAATATTAAGAAAACCTGGGAAACCAAAAGGAAGAACAGAACCTAACTAAAGGAAGATTGGACTGAAACCCATTGGTCCTTTAATTTGTCTAATTTAGCTCTAGCAATAGTCATCTGCAACTCTTTCTCTTTGGTTCTACCTGCTTGATCTTCTACCAAAGCAACCAAATGCTTGGTCTGATTAATTTTTTGACTCCTCTGATCAGTTATCTCATTTTTCTCCTTTTGAACTGTCTCCAATTGTGCCATCATTTCCTTCTCCTTCTTCTCTATTTGTGTATGTATATCTATCCTTAAGATCCTCCTCCTCTTTAGTTGAAGTCTCCAACAATGACTTAGTTTTCTCAAATTCAGCCAAGAAATTTTGACAATCAGTTCTGCTCTGAGAACAATCTCTCCAGCAATACGTGATGTGGTTGGAAAATCAAACTTAAATTCCAATAGTTGTTTGGATTGTTCATTTGTAAACAATAAGAGGTTGCCAGCAAGTATGGTCAAATCTTCTTTCATGGAAGCTTCATGATTTGGTTAGTGAGATCCTCTAGAGGCAGCATAATCAACTTTTCGAAAACCAACTACATCCTCCTTGCATCATTTTGTATGGAAGGTTCAGATTTTGATTCAACCATAAATTGACCCTTGTAACATTAGACTCAAGTCGTCCATGGAGATCAATTGATCTTTATTAACTTCATGGAGCAAAGCAAAATCAGCGAGAAGATCCTGATGATATTAAGAAGATGAACGAATGAGTAATCTCCATTTCTGTAGTTGAACAAAACATAGCACGCTACTGTCCAATTTACCTAAACCTAAAGTGTAAACCTCCCAAAACAACTTAATAGCAGCCACGGATAAGCTATGAATTGAGACAGCTAAAATGGATGATCATGTTGGCACCAGTCATTAAGAAGTTGTGTGATTGGTATTTTAATTATACTTGAGAAGGATCATGATGTGAAGATAGAAAGACAACATCTTGGATTGATATGTTCTTCGCATAGGCATGGGGATGTTTGTTTCCCTTTCCACTGTTTACAGTAATTGCAAGAAATAGTAGACTAAGATAAAAGGAAAACTAAGTCAATATGAAACATTATCATCTACACTTAAAAATCGTACTCAGTAAACTTACTTGTCTTTGCTCTGAAACATTTCTGAAATCATATAAAGCTGAACCAACCACAGAGACAATGACCTCCTTTTCAGTATTACAACTGAGTTTTTCCCTTCCCAAGTATTGTTTCTCCAAATAACTAGCCCCATCAGTCATCTCTATTTGTCTTGCAATCTCTTCTCCCTGTTGGACATGTGAATCTATAGCTGGTATTCTTTCTTGTGCCAATGGAGACAGGATCGTGGGAGCATCAGCAATGAATATGCAGGGATGAGACTATCACAGGAAGGCTCAAATTCATGTGGTTTGTATGAGACTTCTTGAACCGCTGAGTCCCCCTTTTGAATCATAATGTTTTCCCTGTCAGTACCTTTGTTGTTTCCTAGCACATCATCATTTAATGATGTACCAATTTCATTACCTAATGATAGATTAGACCTCCGTGATTTCTGCTGATTGAATTTGACTAAAACTTTGGTTGATGCAAATGCAGTTGGAGTTGTGGATATTGATATTTGTGCGCCGCCAGCTACAGGAACAGTTGCACTGCTGCTTAGATTGGAGAGTCAAAGTCGCCTGGCTCTCTTTATTTCTTTATACGGGCACCGGGATATTCCATGTTCCCGACATATTTGCTTAATTGGAGAGATACTTACTGTAAAAACAAGATTCCATAGTAAGAAGACCACATATTACGGCCCCTTTGAAGCGGAATCTAATATCTTCGGAGAGTTCCTAACAAGAGCAAGAAAATAGCAATCAATAGAAAAGGCTTATTCTGAAGTTCCAACAGGAAGCTAACCATCAAGGCTTTCTGCAGCCTCTTCACGGTTCTTGCCAAAATGCTATTTAAGGTCCTCTAAACTAATTGATCCACCAATTCCCCACATCTTTTTAAATATCTTATCCATTTTCTATTTATTGCCCAATTCAAAGATGGTACGGTCCTGAGCTGAAGGACCAGTATCCCCTTTCTTTTCCAGGTTTCCATGTTCTGTGACGGATCTTTGTTGAAATCGATCAAGCAGTGCACAATCTTCTCCACTTTGTAAATTATGAAGAGTAGACTCTTCCTTTGGAGATTTAGCATCAACTGCATACACTGCAATTTGTTAACGGTAATTTCGATAATCACTCTTCCAGCAAACACTAATTAGATTTAATGAATATGATAACCACATGTAAATGGGTTTAGTGCATTCTACTGGAATATCAACTCCCCAACTGGCTAAATAATTTGTAACATGATATTTGGGTAAGATATTTTTGCAAATGAGTTGGAACACAGAATTAATAGTTGATAAAAGACATATTCAATAAATTCTTAAATATTTTACTAAGCGAGAACAGTCAGTTAATTTGTTCATGTCGATACTAGATTCTCCTGTATAATTTGTTCATGTCAATACCAGATTCTCCTGGTACAAGTTTGTCACACAGAAAATCATTAGGATATCAAAAAAAAATTAAGAAAATCAGATCATCCCAATCTAGCTGAAAAAGTATAACTAACATATCATCTCTCATATATCATCTTGTGAAACATATATTGAAAAGCCTGAATTCTTTCTATTTTCAGCTATTTGACTGTGGAGTAAACCAGGAAAAGAGAAAATAAAAAGATTAGATACACTAGGGAAAAACCGCAAACGAAAAACCAACCACCAATTTATTCAGCAGAGGTTTGCTATAGAGAAATGGACCTTCGGCTCATGAGGTGAGTCTTGCCCAAAACCATATAAGGAGACCAAAAACACATCACGCACCGATGATAAAATATATTTGCAAGGATCTGTACATATGAACTGATTGCTCATTACTTTCTTTTGTCACTTTCGAATATTTTCTTGGTAAATAATTTTATTAATGATGTGAAAATCTCCTGTCTAAAAGTAGTATACCACAAAGTAGAGGATTTACTGTGCAAGTAGTGTAGCTACAGAATAAGTTTTTAGGAAAAATGGTGTTAACACCAGTTGCATTGATATACACAATGAACAGTCCAATCAAGCAATTTAGGGAAAATTGATTTTTTGTACTACAACAGATATAGACTTCTAGTACACTACCTGGAATTTTGAGCTTTCATCTACTACTTGCACTGTTTCGTTGCAGATAGGATGTTGCAACTTTGTCTCCACAGTCACCATCTTCAAAGATATCTTTCGCAGAAAATCTGACTGGAAAAAATGTAAGCTAGTAAGATGACATTAACATATCGGGAGCATCAATCCGTATTGACAAACGGCATAAATAATAAGGTTGACCAAGGACGGAAATGATCATACGCAAATATCCATGCAGGCAAGCAAATTCCAGTTATTAAACAGGACTATGGTGTAACTTCAAACCTGACTTGTAGCAGCAGTAAATATCCTTTGCTCAAACCTCATAGCAATTTTTCTAAATCCCAACAGTCTCTTGTCCACATATGGGAGATGTCTTCCTAATGTTCCAACGCTAACATA
Source organism: Lycium barbarum (assembly GCF_019175385.1). Classification (NCBI taxonomy): domain Eukaryota; kingdom Viridiplantae; phylum Streptophyta; class Magnoliopsida; order Solanales; family Solanaceae; genus Lycium; species Lycium barbarum. Next base: position 11,468,329 of record NC_083345.1, on the reverse strand, counting down.
AGAGAAAAGCGGATGATGATTACATTAGGTTGTTAACTTCACTCTTAGAAAAGAAAATGTTCTTAAAAGTCACCAACATTGGCCACGGATTTATTAACTAGCACAGCAGAAAGGATCAGATGTTTCTATAGATTATCTCTTCGAAGAAGGTATTCTGATATTATGGAGGAAAAAAAATATCAGAATCTAGATCTTGTACTTGTTTATTTCGCTGTGGATGAGAAAAGCAAATAACTCATTAAAACCTCAAGCTACACCTTGTACCTAATTCACCAGGAAAACAACTATTTAAAGAACATAATATTGAAATTAGGACTGGTTAGTCAGAGATTTAACAGTAATAATAACAATAATACAACAACAACAACAACATACCCAATGTAATCCCACAAGTAGGGTCTGAGAAAGGTAGAGTGTACGTAGACCTTACCCTTACCTTGTGAGCCAGAGAGGTTGTTTCCGATAGGTTCTTGGCTCAAAAGAAAGCATATCAAAGCACGTCAGAAAAGGAAATAACGAAAGTGAAGGAACAATGGCAAAATACTATAGAAAGCAAGACAAAGCATTTTGGAAAAGAACAAGGAACATTAGATAGTAATAATAACAATAAACCATAAAAAATCTATTTAGTTAAACTGTTCAAACTTTGATGGAAGAACAGTTAAATAGTTCATTTTGCATGAAGAAACTTCATAAAGATGAGAATTTACTTTTAAACAGTTTATTGAGCAAATGATAAAGCTCTTTAGTACTTACAATTCCATCCTTTTAATGTTAAATTTCAATTATACCGTTAGGATTGAAGTAAACTACTACCAATCTACCATGACTAGAACATATTTCCAACTAGTTGTTATCACCTATATAGATATTTTTCTTCCAATGTGCCATATCTTTTGCTATATCTGCTTGTATTCCAAGATATTGTAGGTCTTTTGAGACAAATTCCTTCCATTTTGATTTTAGGTTTACCTCGTCCCCTTTTAACGCCTACACTCATCATGGTTTCACACCTACCGACCAGTGTATTTAGATATCGACGTTGGACATTGACCAAACCATCTCAAGTGTTACAAAATGTATATATATGTTATTCTTAGCAATGTACATAGCATAATTAGGTAGCAGATTTGTAGGAATCAGTCTTTATTTTCTTTCCTAAGTTAGAACCTGATGTATTGTATTTATGCCTTGCTTGCCTGTTGGAATAAATAATCTTCTTTTTCAATTCAATTACATGGTATCAGAGCTTACAGGCTCCTCGATCCTACTTCGGCTCGGTTTATAAAGGCAAGATTGATCTTGTTTTGCTGTCTTACACAAACAGCCTCGGATTTGGGATCGATCACTTTAAAGTGGTTATTTTGTGTCACCACCGCCATAGGAAGAGACGGATCATCTTTTCTGGCCGAACCAGCCTTCTCCGGCGACTTGGTGTGAAGAGAGTGGACTTCACGCGCCACCTCTATCTCCCGCCTGTCCATCACGCGCTAGCGCGTGCTTCGGTAGAATTGTTCCGGAATTGAATTTCCGGTGTAGAATCTTCAGTTCCGGCGTACCCCAGGCTTCGTCTGGTGTTAAACCACTATTCGGAGAATTTGTGTGCAACTTCTAGGTTCATTTTCAATTTGGTATCCTTCTGCAACTGCTGGCTTCTGATTGGGATAGAATCACTGCTACTTTCTGGTTATTTATTCTTTATTTCTGGTTACTTCTGTTTGAAGGTACTGAATTTGTTTTCTGGTTATTTACTACTTTGCTGGGAAAGTTTTGTTATTTCATGGAATTTCATGTTATTGGGAAATGCTATTGGCTACTCTTAGGGGTCGTTTGGTTTAAGGCATAAGTTGGGTTATTCCAGCACTAATTTTTATATCATGTTTGGTATAAGGTATAAATTAGTATTGGATAAATTTATACCTTGTATCAAACATGATATAAAAATTAGTGCTGGGATTAGTCCCGAAATTATAATCCCGGGACTAATGAGTCCTTAAACCAAACGACCCCTTAAGCCTTTGATTCTGTTAGTGGTCATTAAGGTACTACTTTACTACTTATTACAAGCACGAGTTTGGGGCACTTTCGTCGTCCGTTGATGGGCCTACTTATTAGAAGCACGAGTTTGGGGCACTTTGGTCGTCCTTTGATGGGCTCATAAAAAAAATTATGGGTCTCATATATATTAAACAACAACAAATGTAAAATAAATAAATTATGGGCCCCATATATATTAAACAATAACTAATATTAAAAAAATAGTGCAAATTAATAATATAAAAAAAAATGCACCCCATATTAAAAAATCAAACAATATTCATGTAATTTTCAAAGTATCTCATTAAATCAATAATGATGGATTCATTGCCACGTGCGTATTCGTAGCAATATGCATAAAAATAGTGCAAATTAATAATGTCAAAAAAAAGTGCACCCCGTATTAAAAAATCAAACAATATTCATGCAGAGGCGGACCCAGAATTTCAGGGTCGTGGGTGCCTCATTTTCTTTAACATGAGTTGCTAACGATGACATAATATAAATGCACAACTATTTGAATGCAACACTAAAGGAAAATTGCAACTAATATTATCATTACCAAAAGAGGCTTTTAATCACAAGTTTCATACAAAAGAAAGACTTCTAGTCAGTAGTCACAAGTCCGATCCAAAAAAAAAAGACTTAGTCTCAAGTCTGATAAAAAAAAAAGAGACTTCTAGTCAGAAGTTACAAGTCCGATCCCAAAAAAAAAAAAAGACTTAGTCTCAAGTCTGATCCAAAAAAAAGACTTGCAGTCACAAATCACAACTGCGCTCGACGACTTTTCATTTTCTGAAAATGATGAATAATAGCATCATTACTTATAGTTGCAAATATCCCACGCTCTACATAGCAGACTAAACAACCATTTAAAAATTCATCACTCATACTGCTGGGGAGTTCATTTTTGATGTACTTCATCGATGAGAAAGCTCGTTCCACAGAAGCAGTAGCAACTGGAAGAATAAGAGTCAACTTGATAAGCAAATAAACAAGTGGCCAGGTCTGGTGCAATTCTGATTGAACCAGTACTTTAGCAAGATCAGTAATACCCTTCATATTGAAAAATCTCTTATCAGAACCTCGAACATACACTATGAAATTATCAAGTAGGCAACTGAGATCTCGAAGCTTGTTGCTATCAAACTCATTCGGATAATATTCAGCCAACCTGATTACCTTTTTCTTATCAAAATTACCAAATGACTTAGCTGGATGTAAACAAGCCATACCAAGAAGTAAATCAGTACTAACAGTGTCGAAATGATTATTAAGCTCCTGAAGCAGCAAATCAATAACAGGATAAAAAAATTCCAACACGAAAATGATGAGAATATGTAACATCAAGAGCTCTACGTTTCGACTTCCCAGGAATGTAGTTAGCATCCATCTTCGGAATAAATATCTCATGGTTATTACAAAAAGAAAAGGCATCATCGAGTAATGATTTCCATCCCCTATCCCTCATCATTTGCAATTCTTGCTTTGCAGTATTGAGCAGCCCCATAGCATTGACAATATCTTGATCCATCTTCTGTAATGAGCAGTTCAAATAATTTGTCTTCTTCAGAACTTCCAACATCAAGTGCAACATAAAAACAAAATCAAACCCCTTAATCTTATCCGCAAGACTTTCAGCTGTAAGTCTATCGATATAATTTGGACACTCACATGCAGCAAATTCAAGAACATAAAGAATTGATGGAAATATATCAATGAAATTCTGTAATGTTTTATAATGAGAACCCCAACGAGTGTCACCTGGTCGTTGAAGCCCACGTTCTTGATTTAGTCCCCGTCCTGTGTGCACTTCACCAGAAATGAGCAACTCTTCTAACTTTGCAGCTTGATGTTGTCTGAGCAAATCCCTGCGCTTATAAGATGCTCCAACAATATTCAATACATTAGTAACTATACAAAAAAAATCATCCACATCTGTATTTTTCTTCGCAAGAGCCACAAGTGTCAACTGCAATTGGTGAGCAAAACAATGGGTGGAATATGCAGATGGAGTATCACGCAAAATTAAACTTTTAAGACCATTTAGTTCTCCTTGCATGTTACTAGCACCATCATAACCTTGCCCACGTATTTGGGATGGACTTAATGAGTGATCCGAAAGAAAAGAATAGATTGTTTCCTTCATTGATCGTGCAGATGTATCATTAACATGGACAATACCAACAAATCGCTCTATCACTTCACCTTTTTTGTCAACATATCGTAGAACAAGTGCCATTTGCTCCTTGTGTGATATATCCTTCGATTCATCAACCAGTATTCCGAAATAATCACCATCCAAGTCTTCAATAATAGCTTTGATTGTTTCTTTTGCACAAGCATCAACAATATCTTTTTGAATTTTTGGATAACACATCATTTCATTTTTTGGAGCATTTTGTAATATAATGCTTCCAACTTCCTGATCCATGGCTCCATACCATTGCAAAAGTTCAAGAAATATACCTCTATTTGTAGATGATATGCTCTCATCATGACCATGAAACGGCAATCCTAATCTTAAGAGAAACCTTGCAAGCACCCAAGCGATGTCGAGATTCATTTTTGTCTTTCTCCTTACGCTTGTCAAAAGAAGTGCGAATTGATTGTGATTGATTTATCAAATCAATCATCATGTTGAAACACTTGTTGTGGATGCTATTTACCTGTCCAATATGAGTTTTGAATCTTTCCTTAGCCTTGTTCCAACCCTTATAACCCTTTTTCGTAAAAGCATCTCCCATATTTCCACGAACATCATGCTCATTTTTAAACAAATAGCAACACAAACAATAAGCAGCATCTTTTGATATACTGTACTCTAACCACTTGGAATGTCGACCTTTGAACCAACTAGGATGAAACTGACGCATTGTTTTCTTTTTCTTCCCAAACTGAGTTTTAGGAAAATCATGATTCATAGGCTGACAAGGTCCTTTTTGAATATAATATCTTCTAACTTCATCACGTATATTAGGGTCATATTCTGCAATAGGCCTTCTGTTTGCCGGGTTTGCTTTCAAATAATTGAAATTGATATTTGAAGGATTTGTATCCCTCTGAACTTCCGAAGGTATGGATGAAGTAACAGGTGGAATAGTAGAACTAGAGCTTGGTTGTCCGCGTTTTAACCTGGTGACAAACTTATCCATCCGATTCACAAGATTTAAGACAATTCCTACAAAACAAGATTCAATTAATACTCCTTTTAAATGTAGCATACCGAAAGAAAGAACCATTTCCAAATTTAGAAAGGAAAGAAACAAATATGCTCATTTCCAGACAACAAAGAACACTAGTATTACAATTTTGCAAGTTCTATTATCATGAGCTAAAAGTTCTTAGCCAAAAAACTAACAAAAAAAAAAATAAAAAAAATTACACTATCCACAATTTGGTATTCAAATCAACAATATATGATTAGCAACGAGCCAATTATGAACCATTAGACGGAAGATTGGTGAGAAAATATAGAAGCCCTTAGCTTGTAATGTGTAAGAACTAAGAAATAAACAAACATCATTAGAAAAATTAAATCCCCCAAGTTCAGATGGTATCTTGAGCCTTTACTTCTACTACTATATATAAATTAATAGTAACAGCTTTTATGCAAATTCCTTCACAATTAAAAAAGAATTAAGCATGTTGGAAAAGACCCCACATCTAAAAATTCACTGAAACAGGGCATTAATTGTACTTAAATCCCCCAGATCATCATTTGCCTCCTTAATCTTTTGCTAATAAATACTAATGCCAAAACATGTTATAGGCTACAACCTTTACTTTGGGCAAATATTTTCAAATTAGTTATTGTAATCAAAAGGCAACCTAGAAATTTATAGCAGAAATGCAACACAAGAAGCATTTATCCATTAGAAAAACACAAAGCTAGTAGGTAAACAAACAATCATGGCAAGAACACCATATTAAAGGCGATTAGACCTCACTTTTAAGTGTTCATGAGCTTCTTTTACAGTTTTCCCATCCTTTTTCTTCTTCCAGTTAAATCCCCCAGATGAAACAGCTATGTATAACAATTAACAAAAGATGACAACTGCCCAAACAGAAGCAAGAAGATCAGAAATAAACAAACATCATTAGAAAAATTAAATCCCCCAAAACTCTAATTCAAATTTTTAGCTCTTAAAAAATTAAAATATCTGTGTTCTGAGATTAGTGAACGATGATAATGAAAATAAAAAACGAAATTGGAAAGAATAGGAGAAGAACTGATGAAGATTGAAATTTGGTTTTGGGGATAAGGGTTTTAGTTGCTGTGTGTGTCTGTTGTTTGATTTTTGGGAAAGGTATAACCTTTTACCTTTTATGATAAACTAAAAAGTAGGAAAACTAAAATATAAAAAGTCTAACAAAATATTAAAATGCTGGCACGGAGGTTTGAACACAGAACCTACCAGCCGAAGCACTTAAGTTGTACCTGGAAACCAAAGCACCCACTAAACTTTTTGGTTTCCAGGGTGCTTTGTAAATATTTATGCCCATTTTTCATATATTTTTTATATGACAATACCTAATCCGCGTCGGGTTTAACAGGTGCCGGAGCACCTCTAAATTACGTGTAGGTCCGCCCCTGTATTCATGTAATTTCCAAAGTATATCATTAAGTCAATAATGATGGATTCATTGCCACGTGCGTTTGCTACGTGAATCCCATATTAAAAAAAATAAACAATATTTAAAAAAAAAGTGCAGACTTTATATTCATAGCAAACACTAATATAATAAAGTTTTAGATGCGGAGCATAAATATATATATACTATGTTCAAAACATGATTGATTAGCATTGTAATTTATGCTCCGCATCTAAAACTTTATTATATTAGTGTTTGCTATGAATATAAAGTCCGCACTTCTTTTTTTTGACATTGTTTATTTTTTTAATATGAGATTCACTTTTTTTTAATATGGGATTCACGTAGCAAACGCACGTGGAAATGAATCAATCATTATTGACTTAATGATATACTTTGGAAATTATATGAATATTGTTTGATTTTTTAATACGGGGTGCACTTTTTTTGGACATTATTAATTTGCACTATTTTTATGCATATTACTACGAATATGCACGTGGCAATGAATTCATCATTATTGACTTAATGAGATACTTTGAAAATTACATGAATATTGTTTGATTTTTTTTAATATGGAGGTGCATTTTTTTTTTTGACATTATTAATTTGCACTATTTTTTTAATATTAGTTGTTGTTTAATATATATATATGGGGCCCATAATTTATTTATTTTACATTTGTTGTTGTTTATTATATATGGGGCCCATAATTTTTTTGTGGGGCCCATCAAAGGACGACGAAAGTGCCCCAAACTCGTGCTTCTAATAAGTAGGCCCATCAACGGACGACGAAAGTGCCCCAAACTCGTGCTTCTAGTAAGTAGTAATATATATATAAAAGGGTGTAAACTAATAATGTCCAAAAGGGTGGGCCCCATACTAAACTACACCAAGCAATATAAAGCATGGGTTTAGACCCATGCTTCGTCGTCCGTTGTCCCTTAAAAAAAAGGGTGGGCCTCATACTAAATAACACCGAGCAATTAAAAAAAAAGGTGGAACTCACCATCTCCGAACTCATGGGGAAAAAAAAGTGCACCTTATATTATCAAAATCAAGCAATATCCAAAAAAAAAAGTGAACCTCATATTAAAAAAAATATAATGTTAAAAAAAAAGTGTTGGCTTTGTATTCGTAGCACACTAATATAATAAAGTTGGAGTACAAACTACAATGTGTGTACAGTGAGTATGGTTACTGTGGTAAACTTATTTCCATCTGTGTTTCCTGTTGATTTGATTTCTTGATATTTGGGTGACTTGAGTTGATTATTCGTGGTTGGCTTGTTGCGGTTAATTATTTCATGTCTGTTGGCTGGCTTGTTTATTCTGTTGATTTTATGAGATATGCATGATACTAATCTTAGTCAGCCTATGATATCTACCGGTACATAGTATTTGTATTGATGCTACCTTGTTGCATTCTTTTGAGTGCAGATTGTGATACAGAGACTATTACTCGCCCTCGCATCTAGCGTTGATGACATTTACTGACAGATTTAGGGTGAGCTTCTATCCATGCCAGGCTGCCCAAAGATCTTCCTCTTATGATGTCTATTTTCATTTCCGGACATTGTGTATATTTATTAGACATATTTCATTCCTTGGACGTGTTTTGTTTTAGAGTCCTTGTACACGCGGTAACTTTCGAATTTTGGGGAAATTGTAATAGTTAGAACTTCCGCATTTACTTTACTATTTTTATGGCATGACTTATTTTGATTATCTTATGTTTGAATGAGTAATAACTGATAGATTTTGCTAATTTAAAAACAGACTTGTATGAATAAATGATGTGTGTGTTGGTTCGCCCACTAAGAGTTAGTGTGAGTGCCAGTCATGTCGGGTTGGATCGTGACATTGCACTACCAAAATGTAGTGTCCTTTCCATTTGTGACATATTTGACTTATTCTCTTCCCTTTACATGCTAGTCCAAAGGTTGTACATGCTTCTGTTTGGAAGAAATGAGTGAACATAGTCCTTCACAATTCAGCAAATATTTCTTATGTGTTAAAATAAAGACTTCTTATAAAAAAGCATAAAACTAAAATAAATTTATATAAAGGGCTACAAATTCAAAAGGAAACTGGTCACAGTCCTTCAATTTTCACCTTGAACCAAAATAGTACAAACTAATAATATCCAACAAAAAAAGGGTGCACCCCATAAAGGGTGGACCACATACTAAACAATATCAAGCAATATAATAAAAAAAAATTGGAACCCCCAATCTCCAAACTTACTGTAAAAAAAAAGTGGACCCCATATTAACAAAATCAATCAATATAAAAAAAATAGTATTTCTTCGTTTAAATAGAAAATCAATTTCTACTTTATTTCGTTTTAAACATGTAAAATTAATTTAATAATTTGAATTAGAATTATCCAAATCAAAATTTGGTAAAAAAGAAAATAGTTTCTTTTTAAACAAGTCTTCTCTTTTAAAAAATATTAATAAATTTGCCGATTTTATATTCGTAGCAAACATTAATATAATAAAATTTTAAATACGGAGCACAAACTACAATGTTATATTAATCGTGTTTTGAACATAATATATATATATATATATATATATATATATATATATATATAATCACTATTCAAAGACAACTATATATATATATAGATGCACTATAATCCGAAGTGTTGGGCTAGGCCGTCTAGTTGGAATACTATTTTTGGGGACATTTGTTGGTTTCTAATATTTTGATATTTTGGGTGTTTGAAGTTGAGAATATTACCGTAAACAATTAGAAAGGAGGAAATATGGCTATAAATCAGCAGGGTAAGACAATTTTGGTTTCAGCAGATGAGTTTGAAGAATTCTCTCAATATCGAAAATCCATTAAAGAATTCATTTCAGTTACAACCCTTGGAGATTCAAGAAAAGCATGCCTTATCTCCTCTTTGAACAATTGGGTGATTGATTCAGGTACTATAGATCACATGACAGGTAATCCTAATATATTTTCTACCTTTCAATCACACAAAGCACCTTCTCATGTAACAGTAGCTAATGGGTCAACATGTAAAATTGTGGGATCTGGGACTGTCAAACTAACCTCTTCTATTACCCTGTCATCTGTGTTAAATCCGAAGTTGGCCTTTAATTTGATTTCTGTGAGTAAACTTACCAAAGACCTTAAGTGTTATATTTCAGTTTATCCCGATTATTGTCTGTTTCGTGATCTTATGACGGATAAGGTTATTGGTAAAGGACATGTATTTGATCGTATGTATATCCTTGATGAATATGGGCCTCGAGTTGCTGCCTATTCAGGTGTCATGTCTCCATTTGAAGCACATTGTCGATTGGGTTATCCTTCTTTACCTATGTTGAAGAAGCTTTGTCCTCAGTTTCAAAGTATTTCTTCCTTGGATTGTGAGTCGTGTCAATTTGCAAAACATCATCGCAACATGTTAGGTCCAAGGGTTAATAAACGTGCTGAGTCAACTTTTGAGCTAATTCATTATGATGTTTGGGGACCATGTCCTGTCATTTCCAAAACTGGACATAAGTATTTTGTCACTTTTGTGGATGATTTCTCTCGAATGACTTGGATTTATTTTATGAAAAGTCGTTCTGAAGTGTTTACTCACTTTTGTGCCTTTTGTGCTAAAGTCAAAACTCAATTCAATGCAATGATCCGTACTCTGAAGAGTGATAATGCTAAAGAATACATGTTAGAGTCGTTTTAGTCCTACATGAGACAACACGGTATTTTCCATCAGTCATCATGTGTTGATACACCTTCTCAAAATGGAGTTGCTGAGAGAAAGAATAGGCATTTACTTGAGACAGCTCGGGCACTTTTGTTTCAAATGAAGGTTCCTAAACAGTTTTGGGCCGATGCAGTTCCTACGGCTTATTTTCTGATTAATCGCATGCCATCGACTATGCTTGTTGATAATATGCCATATAGTGTTCTTTTCCAAACAAGTCACTATTTCTAGTGGAACCAAAGGTATTTGGAAGCACGTGTTATGTTCGAGATATTAGACCATCTGTTACCAAGTTGGACCCTAAGGCATTGAAATGTGTTTTCTTGGGTTACTCTCGCCTTCAGAAGGGGTATCGATGTTATTCTACTAAACTTGGCAAATAATTGGTGTCAAATGATGTGGTATTTTCAGAGACCACACCATTCTTCTATGCACCTCCCAAATCTACAAGTCAGGGGGATGAGTGGTTAGTTTATCAGGGTACCCGTGCTGTGGCAGAACAATCAGATGATATTATTCTTCCATCTCCTAGTGACTCTATTGAGCACCAATCGACTGTTGTGCCTTCGACACCTGCTCCAGCAAGACAGCCAATTGTTCAAGTTTATTCAAGACGGCGAGAGACTGATGATACATGCCCTGCACTAGTTCTTTTGTCATCAGATCCTCCTCCATCTGATCCTCCAGAAAACCTTGACCTCCCAATTGCTCTTCGCAAAGGTACATGGACTTGCAAATCCACGCATTCCATTGCTAATTTTGTTTCCTATGATCGATTATCCTCTACGTCTATATCCTTGATTGCTTCTCTAGACACTATTTCTGTACCCAAAATTGTGAAGGAGGCTTTGAATCATCCTGGATGGTCAGATGCGATGCTTGAGGAAATACATGCCTTAAAGGAAAACCACACATGAGATTTGGTGGATTTGCCTAAGGGAAAGAAACCAGTGGGATGTAAGTAGGTCTTCACAGTTAAAGTTAATCCCGATGGTTCGGTAGCAAGACTTAAGGCAAGACTTGTGGCTAAAGGGTATGCTCAGACTTATGGGGTAGATTATTCAGACACTTTTTTGCCGGTTGCCAAACTCACTTCTATTCGCTTGTTTATTTCTCTAGTTGTTTCCGAGAATTGGCCTTTACATCAGTTAGATATCAAGAATGCATTCCTTTATGGTGATCTTCAAGAGGAAGTATAAATGAAGCAACCACCTGGTTTTGTTGCTCAGGGGGAGTATGGGAATGTCTGTCATTTGAAGAAGTCCTTGTATGGCTTGAAGCAGAGTCCACAGGCTTGGTTTGGCAAGTTCAGTGAGGTAGTTCAGGATTTTGGGCTGAAAATGAGCAAATGCGATCGCTCAATCTTCCGGCAATCAGCAGCTGGCAGTATCCTCCTTGTTGTATATGTTGATGATATTGTCATTACGGGAAGTGATTATGCAGGGATCTCTTCCCTTAAGTCTTTTCTGCATGATAGGTTTCATACGAAGTACTTGGGCCAGTTGAAATACTTTTTGGGAGTAGAAGTAAATAGAAGCAAGAAGGGTATTTTTCTGTCTCAGAGAAAGTATATACTTGACTTGCTTGAAGACACTGGAAAGTTGGCAGCCAAACCTTGTAGTACTCCAATGGCTCCCGGTGTGCATCTTACAAAAGACGATGGCGATCCTTTTGATGATCCGGAGAGGTATAGAAGGTTGGTTGGGAAGTTAAATTACCTTGTTGTGACTCGTCTAGATATTTCTTTTGCGGTGAGTGTTGTTAGCCAGTTCATGTCCGCACCTACTGTCAAATATTGGGAAGCTTTGGAACAGATTTTATGTTATTTAAAAGGAGCTCCTGGACGTGGCATATTGTATGGCAATCATGGCCATTCTCGTATGGAATGTTTTGCAGATGCTGGCTATGCTGGATCCAAAATTGATAGAAGATCTACTGCGGGCTATTGTGTCTTTGTTGGTGGGAATTTAGTATCATGGAGGAGTAAGAAGCAAAGTGTTGTATCCCGATCCAGTGCAAAATCCGAGTATGGAGATATGCCGCAGTCTGTGTGTGAGATTATGTGGATACATCACCTTTTAACTGAAATTGGCGTGAAATATCCTACTCCGTCAAAACTCTAGTGTGATAATCAAGTTGCGCTCCATATTGCTTCAAATCCGGTGTATCATGAAAGAACCAAACATATTGAAGTCGACTGTCATTTCATTCGTGAGAAGATTCACGAAAATTTGATTTCCACTAGCTACGTGAAGACAGGAGAGCAACTAGCTAATTTGCTCACAAAGGCAGTTAACGAGACTCGTGTTGATTACCTTTGTAACAGGTTGGGCATGATTAATATCTATGCTCTAACTTGAGGGGGAGTGTTACAAAATGTATATAGATGTTATTCTTAGCAATGTACATAGCATAATTAGGTAGCAGATTTGTAGGAATCAATCTTTATTTTCTTTTCTAAGTTTGAACCTGATATATTGTATTTATATCTTGCTTACCTGTTGGAATAAATAATCTTCTTCTTCAATTCAATTACATCAAGCAACCTTCTCTCATTTTATTGGGATTCGCATTCAAGTACCAAGTTGGTCAAATTTTCTCCCAGAGTTTCTCCAACAAAAAATTGCTAAAATAGAATGCCTTGCTTGAATGAAAAACTCCATAGGTAAGAGATCCTCAGAATATAAAAGCTATATCACTATAAACCATTTAAACAGTTAAATAGTAGTGTTTGGGAATAAAGTAAATTTGGATTCACTGTGAGCAAAGCCAGTCCCATTCTTAAACTCTAGATTGGGAAATCATTTTATCGTGATTGACTTTGATCAATATATAAGTTAACTCTACATGGTGGTTCCATTCGAGGCTTGGAGCAAACCCACTGATCAAGTTTGATCCTATTGGAAGTTAACTCTACATAGGTCCATTGCAACAAACCCTATGTAGATCAAATTTAGTCCAAAGCTCCTCTGGCAACATCATCCTCTTGAAGTTGGGCATCAAAAACTTGAACTTGAGCCTTAGCTGCCCCTTTGATCATACCTATGGAATTTCAATCAAATTTCTCTAATCACAAACAGGAAAAAAGAAAAAAGAACAAAAAAAGAAGAAAAGACAGGCTATACAGTATATTAACGCCTGGTCGTCAAAGTGGTTTTCTCAGTTGCAAAAGGCCGAACCATTGGCGGAGTTGCAATGAATCCCCTTTGTCGGGAACGCAAATATGGTTTAAGCAATTTAAGCATAAGCAAATTTTTGAATCCCCTGGACATAAAAGAAGTATATTTTGACATTTTTATATTTTTTATTTTTGTGAAGAATTAACATAAGTAGCCGTTCATCCAACCACTAAAACTAAAAATAGACTGTAGATGTATAATATATATGTATATGTATGTATGTATAATCCATGTATAATATGTGTATAAGTATAACCGTGTATAATCAATGTATAATCTATACATACCGAACAGGAAAAGTGAACACCGAATCCGGTCGGCTTTTGTCTAAAGATTTTTTCTTTTGAATCCCCTCTCGCCACACTCTTTAAATAACAACAACATACCCAGTGAAATCCCACAAAGGGGAGAGTAGAATGTACGCAAGTCTTACCCCCACCGTGGGAGGAGGACAAGCAATTTGAAGCAATATAAAAAGTCACGGCAAAATATTATAAAAGCATGATGAAGGTGTCTAAAAAAGCAAAAAAAAAAAAAAGGAAAGAAAAAAAAACAAAGGTCGTAACTACCACAAATTAATACAATAATCAAAATCCAAGAGATAACAAATAGGATCAGAATTCGAATGACTAGAAACTACAAAAATAATACTACGACTACTAGTACAACACGCCCAACTAACTACTAATCTTCTATCTTAATTCGTATCCTCCGTAACCTCTTATCTGAGGTCATGTCCTCGGTCAGTCGGACCTGCGTCATGTCCTGTCTCATCATCTCTCCTCAATACTTCTTCGGCCTATCTCTAACCCTCCTAAAACTCCCCGCCACACTCTTTAAAATTTCACAAATTTGAAAAACATACTCCCCTCTACAATCTTAAAAAATTTCTTGCTAATTGGATTTTTCGACATATCTCAAAGCCATTTTCACCGGTGAAAACAAAAAACAATCACTGACTAAATGGATCAAGTTTTTCAGGTAAATGAGAGTAATCAACCAAATTCCTGATGAGTCCAAGAGTGAGTCCAGAGAGTTTGATCCTCCTCCATTGGTAGAGAAGAAGAATCAAAATAGAACATCCCTGGTTCCCATACTTGCTGAATTTGCAAATAATTTGAACCAGGTGAGCTTATCAAGGTAAAGGCATTACCACATTCTTCTTCATCCTGCTCCAACATCTTAATTAACTACTATACTATACTATACTATTTAGAGGCGAATCCAGAGGATGGGTTCACCATTGCTTTTAAAATTAGATATAAAAAAAGTTAAAGACTGCTTAGATTTTTTTTATTTTTAAAAAAGACGTAAAAGTGCATTTATTAGAGTTCGATCCCACAACCTTAGGGAGTTAAACCCAACACTTAAGCAGTGCTCCACTCAGTCCAATTTGACTATATATTCCTTCAATTAATAGTAGATATATATTTAAGGATTATATACATAATATAACGAGTTTAGTCGGGTGACCATGAGTTCACGTGACCCATTTTTTATACACAGATTCGCCTTTGATACTATTGTTCTCTTAACCAAAAAGGATTAGGCTAAATTTAGAAATTTCTATTGGAGAATCATATATTTATGCTACTAGTATGTATGTACTGAGAATTTTCCAAGGGCCCCAAGGTTCAATTTCATGTGGTGCCTGATAGTTCTGTTCTTTATTATACATAAGGGAAGGGCCAAACGGTTCAATTTGATATTAGTTGTTCTTTTTCTTTTCTTTCTTCGTGATTCTTTCCGCATGTTCATTGCTTTTCACTATTTTTCAACCTTAAAAAATGTTTAAGTAGGATGCCAGGTTTGTAAATTTAAAGAATCTACGGATCGTTTGGAAGTATGCAAATATTAGTTATGCAGGGTTAGTTTTGTTATTCATGTATTAATTATTTTAGCTTCTACCCGATATAAAATAATATATTTTCTCATCATTAGTTATGTATGCCGGATTGTAAACTAGTAGCCAAAACCTCTTGACTTCCTTTTATTGCTTGTTGAGTTTGTGAATGAAAATATACCTTAAGCTTTTATTTGAAAATTTCTCAGACTTAAATAATTTTATCTTTACATCTACTAGTTGCACACAAATTTCTCATCTTACCAAAATCTTCTCTATTGTTGCGAATTTCTGGCTATTATATTTGTGTAGAGCATTGGCCATCTATCACATCTCATAATTTTAATTAAGTTGATGTTCATAGATGCTGGAGATGAAATAGACGTATAATAAATGAATATGATGATAAATTTGCAAAATTAACTAATCTATATGTTCCTGTTCATACGGCTAATGATAGTTGCAGCAGGAAAAAAAAAAATAGCTCGGTGTACTAAGCTCCTGATGTGTGCGGAATTCGGGAAAGAATTGGACCACAAGGGTCTATTGTACGCGGCAGGAAAAAATAAGGGATATGGCCTTTGGATGTGGTTAGCGGCTGAGAAAGTATAAGAAAGCACCGTCAATCCACGTTACCATCTGGAAGATAAACAGAGTAACAATGCATTACAAGTATACAGTGTAATTTTCACTATTTTTGGGAAGATTTCAGAAATATATAAGTTGATGACTTATATTGTAAAAAAAAGCTCAAAACTTATATTACAAAAAATAACCCAAAATATACAGACATATACAAACATATACAGACACTTATACCAACATATACAAACATATAAAAAGGCAGAGAGCGAGAGAAAGTGTGAGAGAGAAAAATTTGGTTCATTTTTTATAAGAATTAAAAAAATGGGTCAATTTTGATAGCATTGTTACCCCAATTAACATACAGTGTAATTTTCACTATTTTTTATATTATTAATTAAGATCAAGTACCATCAAAAGCACGCATAGTTAACTATGGTTAAATATTTTGGGATCGAAATCATCAGGACGTCATGCGGAAGCTAATAATTACAAAACTTGAACAAAGATAAATTAGACGACAAAGAATCATACTAAAAGCAACATAATATTTTAATATGGTTTGATTAATTGATCTACATATGAAAAGCTAACATAAAATCATAAAACTTTTGAGAGAAAAATCCCTCCCCCCCCCCCCCCCCCCCCCAACCCCAAACAAGACTCTTTTAATGGCTACATTATGAATGCTATTGTGTTATGTTGTATGAGAAGAATTCTTCAATTTATAGAGATCCAAAACCTTTTCCTCCAAGAAAGAGGTTACCTAAATATGAAATATTAAAATTTTCTTTTGGGAAAAGTAAAATCAATTATGGTAAACTCTTTACACTTCCTTCGAGAAAAGGTAAAATCCAAATATGGTAAGAAAATCAGGGCAAAACCCTAATAAATCTCCCCTTTTGGCTTGGATTTTCTTGACAAAACTTGATCCGTCTTCTTCACATAATCTTCATCACTGCTGCTTGCCATTGTTAAAAATATTATGCGTTAAAAATTTGAGCCTTGTGCATTAAAAGTGAGCACAGGTTGAAAGTGGAGCCCATGCGTTAAAAGTAAACATGGGTTGAAATTGGTCCATGCGTTAAAAGTAAGCAAGGATTAATAATTGGAGCTTATGCATTGAAAAACTAAGCATGAGTTAAAAATTGGAGCCCAGCATGAAAAATAAGCATGGGTTAAAAATAGGAGAAATTTCAATAATGTACAATCTAGCATACAAAATTACATTTGTGTAGCCATATTTTTAAATTACACCCCGCATAGCCACTTTTTCACAATATACAACTTTATACACATGGAGTAGACAATGTATTAAACTTGTATAATAACGTATAAGAGGCGTTTATACACACTTTTACGCTAGTATACTATATTATAAAAACTTATACAAGAGGTGTTTACATATGAGGAGTTTATACAAAATGTATAATAGGTATTTATACACACTTCTACACGGTATAAAAGTGTATAATAGTGTGGAAGCTGCACATATTCTAAATTTGTAACAATCACTGCTATTTGTCTTATACACGTAAGCTATAAACTTAGGAATATCACATGAAACAATTGACTACGTACAGTTGCTTTCAGCAACAATAAACAAACCCACAGAGCAACAACAAAGCTATAGAAGTTGGCTAGCTCAGGTAAATAAAAAAATATTGGCTAATCCGGGTAAATATTTTCTTCAAAGTGTCATACAATGTTATTTTCCTTTAAAAATATACTTTTTGGTTTTTAAAGATACGCAGCAGCAGGATTGTTGAAAATCTGATTGAAAAATTCATCTCCATATGTAGTTTTTTTGGACCTTTTTTTTGGTTTTGTTGACAAAAAACTTTGCTATCATCAAATTGGTTGCTCTTGATTGGAACCCCCTTAGAGTCTGTCTTCAATCTTATTGAACTTGGCTCTGATATCACTTGTTAGGATCGAAATCATCAGGGCGTCATGCGGAAGCTAATAATTGCAAACCTTGAACAATAATAAATCAAACGACAAAGAAAAACATGCTAAAAGTGACATAATATTCTAATACGATTTGATCAATTGAACTACATATGAAAAAATACTATGCAATTATAAACTTTTGACAGAAAAATCTCCCCCTAAACAAGACTCTTTTAATTGCTACATTGTGTATGCTATTGTGTTGTACTGTATGAGAGGGATTCTTCAATTTATAGAGGTCCAAAACCTTTTCCTCCAAGAAAGTGGTTACCTAAATATGGAATATTAAAATTTCCTTTTGGGAAAGGTACCAATTATGGTGAAATCTTTGCCCTCCCTTCAAGAAAAGATAAAATCCAAATATGGTAAGAAAATCAGGACAAAACCCTAATAAAATAGTACTCCACAGTTGGGTGTAAACACTTTATGCGGGAAATTTTTACCATTTTTTACAACCAGTAACAACATTTTCAATCTCTAACGATGGAGAAAAACAAATAGGAAAGAGATGCATGATGTAGAAAACATTTCCATAGTTGTGAATTCTGATGCATTACTGTGGACCTTAAATAAAGGTTCTTTCTTAATCTAACTATAAGGATGCGACATTATGAAATAACAAAAATGTGGAACCTAATTGAGTTTACCAGCAAATCTATACAAAGAAAGATTGTATCTTAGCCCATTGATCAATTAAGTTGTTCAGCTTGGTAGTGGCTATTTTCATCATATGTTTCCCTTTGGTTCTGCCAGCTGCTTTCTCCTCTGCCAAAGAATCCAAATACTTGGTCTGCTTAGATTTTTCATTCCTCTGTTCAGCTATCCCTGCCTTCTCTTTCTGCACTGCTTCCAATTGTGCCATCAGTTCCTTCTCCTTACTCTTAAGTTCTTCGTATCTGACATTTAGAGTCTCTTCATCTTTCGCTGAAGTCTCCACCAAATCTCTAATTTTCTCCATTTCAGCGAAGGACTTTTGACTGTACATTTGGGATCGAGAATACTCTCTCCAGCTATGCACAAGTGTAGGAAAATCGAACGAGAGTCCAAGTATTTGTTCGGCTTGTTCTTCTGAAAACAAAGAGAGGTTGTCTGCTAGGGTGGACAATGCTTTTTTCATGGAAGATTCATTTTCAGGGTCAATAAGATCTTCAAGAGGTAACGCGATCAAATTGTCAAAATGCAGCTTTGTGTTATGAGCGGTGTTTTCATTGCAGGGAAATGAGTTTAATATCTCAGTTGATATAGATTCAAGAGAAGGTTGAACTCCCATACGAGTGGTATCCATATCATCCGCGACGAGATACTGATAGCAAGTAGAGATCAAAGTATATATCAATTATTCTTGAGGCATAACTCGAGAGATAGTTATATAAAAGAAACTTGGTCTTGAAATATCCTTTATGTTTCAAGTAATTCTGTATTTGTTTTAGCTTCTAGTCTGTCCACTTTTAGATAAAAGGAGAGCCAAGAAAGCAAATAGTTGAAATAATGGCAGAAAAAGGAAAGAATGATTATGCTTACAGTGATTGAATTGGGATTGTAATCCATGTTGTTGCCCTCAATAGTCCCACTTACTGGGGTGAGGAAGGATGAATCTTTACTAGCACTCTCTACTGCCTGCCTTTTGGGAACAAAGTTCTGCATTTGTGAAAGTTGTTCTTCAGAATGAGTCACCTTTTCCATATAATCTGTCTCTTTCTCCAGCCTTTTTCTCTTTTGGCTGGACATAGAAGAGATCTCACTTTCCTCATCACCTGGCATACCATTTTGTAGTGGTTGAGACGTTTTGGCCAGAGCATTAGGCGTCAGATTATCAATGGCAAGGCTAACATTTCTTGCCTTACACTGTCGTGATGCCTCAGCCGAGGCTCCCTTGGTGGTTTCACTGTTTCCTAGCATATTATGGTTTGATCGATCACCCTCTCTGTGATTAGACTGAATAGAAAAAAGTGAGGATTCTTGATGAGTTTCAATAACAGTAGAAGACGACGAAAAAGGTTGCAGGGCACTTAGAAAAGCCTTTCGAGATTGGGAAGCTGAAGTATCAGCAACCTGGAAGGATGCATTGGACTTTCGAGCAGGGAGGAAACCCTTGTCTCTCTTCCTTTTGGCAGATGGCCACCGAAGAATTCCATGCTGCCTGCATATTCGCTTGAACGTAGAGACACTGACTGCAGCATGAAGAAGTTTAAATGAAAACAGAAAATTCCAGTAGTACAAAAAAAGCTCATCCACACTAGAGGATGGGATTTGAGGTAGTGCCTAATTTTACCGGGAGCGACAGCTTACCTTGAAGGGTTTCTGCAGCCTCTGCACGTTTCTTGCCATAATGCTGTTCAATGTCTTGCAAACTAATCCATCCACCGGCACTCCATATTGTACTTGATCTTTTTCTTGTGTTCATTGTTTGTTGGAGTGTCTACAATAACTTCTCGATTTTCACGACTCGCATTTGCGCTGTGCTCAAATGTTTGCAGTGAATCAACCAACATCTGTAGTCCATTTGATGAACTTCGAACCATTATGGAATCTAGTATTGGAGATAAGCCGGATTGTTTTTTCTGCAAACAACATAAACACCTTGAGACAACATTTTTAAATTCTACTGCTTTCAGATGATGGGAAATGTAAATCCTAGACAAAAAGGTAAATAAACAAACTATGTCCTGACATATATCCCACAAAAAGGGTTTCAAGGCAAATAACACAACCGTTACTAGCAAAAACCAGAAGATAACCTGCAATGATTGATAAGACTAACCTTGTTAGGACCAGGTCCTCCCTGATCTTTGGGAGGAAAGCAAGCTTTAAGTGGGCAGTATACAATCTCAAAAAATCCAAGAGGTGACTTTTTAGAGTTTACAAGCAAGCTCAGAGATAAAGTTCCATGATAATGGTATCCATGGGCATTACCAGGTGAAGAATGATATGAGAATTTGAAACTTGGAGTGCAGAAAGATGTCCTGATGTCGAAAATACTGCCTAGAACTCTAAAATCTTGATGCAGCTCCTCAAATAGATACAAAAAATAAACTATTGAAGCCACCCTACATGGGGAAAATTCACTGCTGCTCCCACAAGGAATGAAGGATTGGAACTGACAATTGTTTTCTCTGCAATCTGTAGCTTGAGCAAGGAAAAATTTATTCTCATACTCACAAGCAACAAAAGATTGGTCATTGTGGTTACTCATTCTGGGTGAAAAAGCTTGAGAAAGGGAATATTGAACAGTTGAGTTCATGAGGTTTCGCAATGAATAGGTGAGTTCTGCTTCCATCGACAAATGCGGCTGCAGCACAGTAAACACCAAATTAGCAGTTGTCGACTTAGCTAGAAAGTTCATGTTTTTCCTGAATATGTTTCTTAAAACTGATATAGTCAATTGATTTGATAAGCTCTCGGGTAAAAGTCTTTAACTTACACAATGCCCCCGAGAAAAAAGAAATTACCAAGAAAAATGTCTTTTTGAAAGCATCTAACTACTTGCACTCTTGTGCATGCCTTGATATTATTTATAGAATTCAGTTATTAGTTATAGTTTCAAGATTTGACTAAAAACAGACCAAGAAAGTATAAGTGTGCTAAATATAGGAATGCGTTGCCAGCTACATTCTGTAATAGAAGAACTAGAAAGAAATATAATTACTTGCGAAAGTAGAAAAAGTAGAACCTCTACTTACACTGTGAATTCTTTCAACCGCAGGTAGCACACATAAATCGGTAACTGTCAAAATATGGAGATACTTAATTGCTCGAAGCTCAGTTAGACGACCTAAAGTGTACTCCAGAAAACGTAACCTTTCCAAAGGAAGACAGAAGTCTGGATGCACGCGTAGAATCCGACGATCAGATTGAATCTCCAACTTTCTCAAAGAATAAAACTCCTGAAGATCATCTGGAACATACACCAACTTTGTGAACTCTCTGATAGATATGTTAGGATCAAAATAACCAGGTGTCATGCGGAAGCTAACAAAGCAAACTTTGAAAGACGATAAGTCAGACAACAAAAGAGAAATATAGCAATGGAGACACAAACATTTAACGTGATTCGTTCGATCAGGAGATGAGCAATCTATTATAGAGAAGAGGGTACAAAATATCAAGAGAAATGATCTCACAAAATTCACTCAGAAAAAAGAGGTCCAGGTCCACACAAGTGACAGGGAAACTTCCATTTTAGGGAAAAAATTGTCTAAATGGAGTATAACTTTTGTTTCTCACCACTATTAGCGACATTAATTAATGGTAGGAGATGTCTTCTAACAAGATGTTCGCACAGGAAATTCTCCGTAATTTTTCAATTTAGAAGGGAAATTCCTTAGTTATTCCAGCCTAGAGCAGAAATCACTGTATTTTTTATTTTTTTTTATGACATGCGAACCCCCAGCCGCTACCCTTCGGTGTGCACAGGTTAAACCTAGCTCCTGTGCAAGAGCTCGCAAACCACACAGGAGAGATAACCCGCACTAGGCAAGTCCCGTGCTACGAGCTCGACCCAGAAGGAAAAGCACTGTAATTTATCAGAAATTCTGTTTTGCCAAACTGACATATACTAATCTTAAATACCACTAATACAGGTAAGGAAACAATGAGATAGCCTTGGAAAATTTATGGAGCACACTGTTTGGATGATTGGTACATATTGTGTTGTATTATATCGTACTGTATGATTTTGGTGAGTACTATGTTTGGATAGAGTGTATTGTTTCCCGTCATTACATAATGTCACACATCAGCAATTTGAAGGATAAACCCACAAGAAAAGTAGGATACGGGGTAGATCATCATAATCATATCATAATATACTAGAAGTGGGAAGGTCCAAATTTAAAAGTCAAAAATACTAAAACAACCCTATAAAGTTAAGTGACTATAATATATTTCACTTAAGCACTATCATTTACCTTTCAATATTTATTGTAAATGTGCAATTTATGTCAACCTAAATAATAGTGCTACGTACACTGAACCGTTATTAATCATTTAAAGATTCTTAATTGCTATCCAGCCAAGTTTCTCTAAGTTTCAAATCAAAACATGGTAGTCAAAGATTTTTTTGGAAGAAGAAGAGTCAATTAGGACCTCTTAAATTGTGTTGTGTTTTACAAGATCCAGTCTGTGTTTATTCAAGACTTCAAGTGACTGTAGGAATCTGCTTGCACTAAACTTTCGTCTTCAATTACCAAATAATCTAATCAACTTACCAATCTCTACTCCCATGCTTCAGCTCCCCTATAGCATGAATTTCCTCTCGAATCCATTTTTTCTGCTATTACCTTCTAAAATTAGCTTATATCCAAGTGATATATTATGTTTCTTTATGTTATTGCTTATAATTTGTTATAAAATGTTCTCTAATAGTTAAATTCGTTTGCAGTGTAGTGCGAAACATAGTTCATTGAAGCCGAGGAGGTATGAATTTTGCAATGATAAATCATCAAATTAAGCACCATCATGTTGTATTGCACATGATGATTTGTCATATAATGTTCTCTAATAGTTAAATTATTTTGCAGTGTGGTCTGAAACATAATTCATTGAAGCCGAGGAGGTATGAATTTTGCAATGATAAATCAAAAAATGTTTTAACATTATCTCTATCGTTTTAAAAAGTCTTTACGCATTTATATGGGACACACGAAACTAGTCTACTATAAAAGGTAGAGTAAAGAATAAAATAAAATTATTAGATATAAGTAAAGACAAATAAGATAATAAAAATGAGATAACACACGATCACACCAAATGAGACCTTACATCGTTACGATTTAATGATACGATATAATAAGGTTAAATTAACAATCAAAATAAATATTATATTTAAGCTAACAACAAAATACAATACACAACCATCGAGAAGATATGAGTTCATCTTGAATAGTAACCTGATAAGGCCCTTTTGACTAAAATAAAGTGATACCTTGTGAGTCGAGAATGCGCCTATCATCATGGAATTCCGGAAAGGAAACGGGCGGATAACTGGTTGAAATGTCAAAATCGTTCAACTCATGGCAAAGCGTTGAAGCTGGATTAGGGGGAATGTGATGTTCAAGCAATTCCGACCAAGCATAAGCAAACCAAGTCTGGCTACCCGGCGAGGAGCAGCGAATTGGCGACAGAGGTCCTAAACCACTATCGGAATTGGAATCTGATTCCACTTCCTCCACAGTGCTGCTGCTGCTGACTTGGTCGCACATTTTCTGCTTAACTAAGTTTTAGTAGTATGTACTGCTTTTGCCACTACTACTTCTTATTAGGATTGTTATTATATATAGAAGCATGGGATGCTAAAAGTCAACAACACTCTATTTGAACAAACTAGTAGAAGGCTAAGTCAGTCCTTTCCATTTCTGAAGGTTCAAGTTGATCCTTTTAGACCCAATAGAGCAAAATAATATTTGAACCCCCGCACTTAAAAGGTTTAAGAAAAAAGAAAAGGAAGAAAGGGAAATTCGCACTTTTAATCCCTCAAATACGGACAAAGTTTGATCTTTTTTCTACTATTGGTTTAGGCACATTTAACATTCAATTAATTGCGATATACAAGTTTTGATCCTTCTACTCCCCACAAATTTGAGAAATCTTATTGGGCAATGGGTCAAATTTAACCTCCAAGTATGATTTATAGTTCAAATTTGCTCTCCGTCAAAATTTGGGATCAAATTTGTCCTCCCAATTATGATACTTGATAAATTTGCCCTTATATGGATGAAAGTATGACTTGAACTCCACAACACAAAAAAATTAGCCACGTCAGATCCATGTAGGCTCCATGTAAGCTCTCAATCTCAATTATTTTAACCCGTAAGTCCAAGTATGACTAGGGATTGAGTCTTTATAGATGAAAATCTACATATACTGATTTAGCAATTTAAAAGAGCTCAAAAGTAAAAACCCACTAAGCATTTAAATATTCTGCAAATAAAAAAGTAAAAATAAAATAAAAATTGAGTCTTTATAGATGAAAATCTACATATATACTGATTTAGCAATTTTAAAGAGCTCAAAAATGAAAACCCACTAAGCATTTAAATTTTCTGCAAATAAAAAATTAAAAAAAAAAAGTGAGTCTTTATTGATGAACATCTAAAAATATACTGATTTAGTATAATTTAAAATAGCTCAAAAATGAAAAACCTATACGCATACGACTAACCATTTAAATTTCCTGCAAATAAAATTTTTAAAAAATTGAGTCTTTATAAACGAACTAGATGGCCTATGCCCGTGTTGCACACGGGCCCAACACTTCGAATTATAGTGTATCTATGTATATGTAGTTGTGTTTAGATAATGATAATATATATATATATATATACACACTATGTTCAAAATACGATTAATATAACATTGTAGTTTGTGCTCCGTATCTAGAACTTTATTTTATTCGTATTTGCTACGAAAATTTATTAATACTTTTTAAAAGAGAAGACTTGTTTAAAAAGAAACTATTTTCCTCTCTTTGAGATAAAACAGTAGCAATATTTAAGCATCAGTTGATACTTTCAATTTTAATTCGATTAATTTAACGGCATAAAATACTTATAATTTTTTATCAAATTTTGATTTAGATAATTCTAATTCAAATTATTAAATTAATTTTACATGTTTAAAACGAAACAAAGTAAAAATTGATTTTTTCCTTATTCTAAAGAGTCCATCATTATTGATTTAATTGTTTGATTTTCTAAGCATTTGTTTTTTAACATTGTTTGTTTTATTAATATGGGATTCACATTTTTTTTTAATATTGTTTGATTCTGTTAATATGGGGTCCACTCTTTTTTTCCTGTGAGTTTGGATGTGGTCAGTTCCACTTTTTTTTCTTCCTTTTTTTTAAAGGAACAACGGACGATGAAGCGTGGGTCTAAACCCATGCTTTATATAGTTTCTTCTTTTTTTATTTTTATTTTTTATATTGCTTGGTGTCGTTTAGTATGGGGCCCACCCTTTTAGACATTATTAGTTTGCATTATTTTTATGTATATAATACATATATATATATATATATATATATATATATATATATATATATATATATATATATATATATATATATATATATATTATGTTCAAAACACGATTGATATAACATTGTAATTTGTGCTCCGTATCTAAAACTTTATTATATTAGTGTTTGCTAAGAATACAAAGTCTGCACTTTTTTTTTTGACATTGTTTATTTTTTTAATATGGGATTCACTTTTTTTTTTATATATATATATATATTGCTTGATTTTGTCAATATGGGATACTATGTTCAAAACACGATTAATATAACATTGTAGTTTGTGCTCCATATTTAAAACTTTATTATATTAGTGTTTGCTACAAATACGCATGGTGTTTAATATGGGGCCCACAATTATTTTCACATTTATTAGAGTAAGGAAAAAATGAAAAAGTAATTAAATTCTATCTTATTTTAATATATAAGTATTTTAAGTATGTTACTGTACAATAATTCCATTTGCTCCCACTAATGGATTGATACGCACGCGATAATGAACCCATCATTATTGACTTAATGAGATACTTTGGAAATTACATGAATATTGTTTGATTTTTCAATATGGGGTGCACTTTTTTTTTGGCATTATTAATTTGCATTATTTTTATGCACATATATATATATACTATGTTCAAAACACGATTAATATAACATTGTAATTTGTACTCCGTATCTAAAACTTTATTATATTAGTGTTTACTACGAATACAAAGTCTTTTTTGACATTATTTTTTTTTTGAATATGGGGTTCAATTTTTTTTTTTTATATTGCTTGATTTTGTTAATATGGGGTCCACTTGTTTTACCGTGAGTTTGGAGATGGTGGGTTCCACCTTTTGTTTTTATATATTGCTTGATGTTGTTTAGTATGGGGTCAATATATTGGGGCCCACAATTTTTTTTTACAATTTTTTTTATGGGCCTGTTTAATATGAGGCCCAATTTTATTTTATTTTTATATATATACTATGTTCAAAACATGATTGATATAACATTGTAATTTGTGCTCCGTATCTAAAAATTTATTATATTAGTGTTTGCTAAGAATACAAAGTCTGCACTTTTTTTTGACATTATTTATTTTTTTAATATGGGATTCATTTTTTTTATATATATTGCTTGATTTTGTCAATATGGGATACTATGTTCAAAACACGATTAATATAACATTGTAGTTTATGCTCCGTATTTAAAATATTATTATATTAGTGTTTGCTATGAATACGCATCGTGTTTAATATGGGGCCCACATTTTTTTAACATTGTTTGTTTTTTAAATATGAGATTCACTTTTTTTTTTCAATATTGCTTGATTTTGTTAATATGGGGTCCACTTTTTTTTTCGTGAGTTTGGATGTCGTGGGTTTCACTTTTTTTTTAATACTGGATGTTGTTTAATATGGGGCCCACAATTTTTTTACAATTTTTTTAATACTGGATGTTGTTGAATATGGGGCCCACAATTTTTTTAGGGCCTCTTTAATATGGGATTCATTTTTTTTTAATATTGCTTAATTTTGTTAATATGTGGTCCACTTTTTTTTCCCGTGAGTTTGGATGTGGTGGGTTCCACTTTTTTTTTTTAATACTAGATGTTATTTAATATGGGGCCCAAATTGTTTTTTTAATATTGGATGTTGTTGTATATATATATATATATATATACTATGTTCAAAACACGATTGATATAACATTGTAATTTATGCTCCGTATCTAAAACTTAATTATATTAGTGTTTGCTAAGAATACAAAGTCTGCACTTTTTTTTTTTGACATTGTTTATTTTTTTAATATGGGATTCACTTTTTTTTATTTATTTTTTTATATATATTGCTTGATTTTGTCAATATGAGATACTATGTTCAAAACACGATTAATATAACATTGTAGTTTGTGCTCCATATTTAAAACTTTATTATATTAGTGTTTGCTACAAATACGCATGGTGTTTAATATGGGGCCCACAATTATTTTCACATTTATTAGAGTAAGGAAAAAATGAAAAAGTAATTAAATTCTATCTTATTTTAATATATAAGTATTTTAAGTATGTTACTGAACAATAATTTCATTTGCTCCCACTAATGGATTGATACGCACGCGATAATGAATCCATCATTATTGACTTAATGAGATACTTTGGAAATTACATGAATATTGTTTGATTTTTCAATATGGGGTGCACTTTTTTTTTGGACATTATTAATTTGCATTATTTTTATGCATATATATATATATATATATATATATATATATATATACTATGTTCAAAACACGATTAATATAACATTGTAATTTGTACGCCGTATCTTAAACTTTATTATATTAGTGTTTACTACGAATACAAAGTCTTTTTTGACATTATTTTTTTGAATATGCGGTTCAATTTTTTTTTTTTTGATATTGCTTGATTCTGTTAATATCGGGTCCACTTTTTTTACCGTAAGTTTGGAGATGGTGGGTTCCACTTTTTTTTTATATATTGTTTGATGCTGTTTAGTATGGGGTCAATATATATGGGGCCCACAATTTTTTT
This sequence comes from Lycium barbarum, assembly GCF_019175385.1. Classification (NCBI taxonomy): domain Eukaryota; kingdom Viridiplantae; phylum Streptophyta; class Magnoliopsida; order Solanales; family Solanaceae; genus Lycium; species Lycium barbarum. Next base: position 11,439,860 of record NC_083345.1, on the reverse strand, counting down.
TATGGGCCTGTTTAATATGAGGCCTAATTTTATTTTATTTTTATATATATATACTATGTTCAAAACATGATTGATATAACATTGTAATTTGTGCTCCGTATCTAAAACTTTATTATATTAGTGTTTGCTAAGAATACAAAGTCTGCACTTTTTTTTTACATTGTTTATTCTTTTAATATGGGATTCATTTTTTTTATATATATTGCTTGATTTTGTCAATATGGGATACTATGTTCAAAACACGATTAATATAACATTGTAGTTTATGCTCCGTGTCACACCCCATTTTAACCCGGGAGTTGAAGCGGAGTACAACATATTGGTGATTCCTATATTGCTTTGTTTATTTTAAGGAGTCGCCACCTAATTGATTTTTACGGTGAATTAGGACACCTAATTATTAACTAAGGTAAAGTTAAAACTAAACCTCTGTTAATGGTCTGCTTAACCAGTGTGATTCTAGGTAAGGGTTCTATATTATCCTAAAGCGAAGGGGTTAGGTATCCTTTAGAATCCGTTAACTTACGATTATCCGACCAATCTTGGGTTAATTAATCAATGTTGGATATAGTATTTAATTTTTTGTTTTTAAAAAATAACTTGTGCAGATAAGACTTGTAAAATATAACAATTTATGTCATTTTATAAAAGAAGGGACTTCAAAATAATAATGTTGTTAAAATGGGACTAGTAATTCGCACAAGAGGGGATTTTAGAATGATATTTGAAAACAAAAATAGTTTATAAATGTTGCTAAGGTTCTAAAATAAAATGCTAATAAAAACTATAAAAAAAGAATATAATAATTTATATAAAAGGAGATTTCAAATGCCATGAGATTTATAAATATTGTTTAAAGTTTTAAATAAAAGAACTATTTAGAACGAAATTTGTAGAAGATGTAATGATTCGCATAAAAGGAAATTTTAAATGTCGTTTAGAAGTAAACTTATAAATGTTGCAAAGATTTTAAAATAATGATGCTATTAAAATAAGACGCATAAGTAAAAGAAAGAAAGTGGGTTTGTGCAGTTTCCTTTGATAAATAAACCGAAATGTCGGGATATTGATTGATTTTAGGAGTAAAAAAAGATACTGAAGTGCCAGGATATTGATTGACATATAGTTGCGCTTTTTTTTTTTTGCAAATCTGTTATTCCGAATGAGATAATATTAGACGTCATAAATAATTTTAGCATAAAAGAAAAGAAATAAACTCGTAGGATTGATTATTAGTCTTCTTTAAGCTAACTACCCATTGCTAAGCTATCTATACTAATTCTCAATAGTTCAACTAAGCTAAGGAAGAGCAAAATATGAAAGTGTTAGTCAAATAATACATACAAGTTAAACACATAAAATAAAGCAAAGGCATAAATAAAATTAAGTGGGCTCGGCCCATTTTGAGATTGTTGTTGGGCTTCGGCCCAGCAGCTTCTTTGGATCTGGGCCACTGCTGGGCTTCGGCCCAACGAAATTTTTTTATCACTGGACTGCTGCTGCTGCTGTCTGGGAATTGGGCCTTGGCCCAGAATATTGGTTTTTAGTTTTTGCTGTAGTTGATGGCCAGACAGAGAAGGTTTCGTTGGGCTTTTCGCCCAACATCGAGTATGGAAGAAGAATGAGTCTCTCGGACTCATATACAGTGATCATGCAAAAAAAATGAGAGGAAAAGGATTAGTACCTAAACAATAAATAAGACTAAACATATATATAATATAAATTCAGAACAGATCAGCAGATTATGTATATACCGCGTATATTTGCATAATCCAGGTACGACGGAATTTAATTTACAAGCAGAACAACACTTAGGCATGGCAGAATCCAAAACCGTATAGCATTTGTGCATTTAAGCATGAACAAGATTGAGATAAGCAAATAGAATACGAAAGTGTTTTGTATCATAAGGACGGGAAAACAACAGGTATACCACTGGTATACCACTGATACTGGAAAGCAAACTGGAAAGCATGGTATACGCAGGTATATCACTGGTATACCACTGATACTGGAAAGCATGGTATACGCAGGTATATCACTGGTATACCACTGATACTGGAAAGCAACATAAGTAAACTTAGCAGATAGGTTCAATATCAACGAGGAATACAATATGATCATAAGTCCATCATAAGGCATATAAATGCTACAAGGATTGACCTCTGTATTTATGGCACATGAAGGGAAAAACTGGCAGCAATATACAGAGAGTGGGGAAAGTTGGCACCTAAGCCTTCATGACTAGATGGAGCAAAGCAAACAAAATATGCAGCCAATCAAGGGAAGCAGGGGATGGAAGCAAGCATGTTAAGAGAAAGACAGATTGCAAACCAAAACACGAAACCCCCATAGCTTGAAAAAAAAGGGGTCATTAGAAGGAGACACACAGAGGCTGTGATTACTTTCGAATCAAGCAAATGCCATTTTTAGTCCTAACAAACTCATCACTTTTAATCTCATAGGCTTAAGGGGCTCTACAGGTTCAGTTTATGCATATTAAAGATGCTCAAGCAAGGGGAAATAGCAGATTCATTTTTTTTCTTCAGATAGGGTAACTTAGACACATATGAATACGTACTATGATACATAAGCTAGCATTAGACAGGACATAGGCACAAAAATACAGGGAAATTCATGACTAATTTCAGCATGCTTTTTAGGCTCATAGATGGTCAAGTGACTAAGATCCAACCCTTCAAACATCCAAGTAATTTGATTACATCAAAACCCAATAAATCCACAAACTGGGATATTTAACAGATTGAAACATCACAAAACCAAGCCACCACATGCTGTTCTTTACTTGGCTCAATAGTAGTGAAAGTGCTTATTATCCTGTGTACTCTTTCTGTGTGTTTGTTGCAGGGGGGGGGGGGATAAGAATGAGCCAAAGATGACACATTTAAACATGTATGAGACCAATAAGGATATAAAGTATGAATAACTATCAAGTTAAAACCTCTCTTAGCACAGATCAATTCATGAGAACACATACAAGAGTCCGACTATTTTCTAACTTATTCAAATATTTCATTTTTTTGTTTGCAGGTTATTTAGACAGGAGCACATCCGCTAAATTCGACATATTTCAAACTTTTAAAATCAAGACTAAATCCCTCAAAGTAGGCTGGATTTTAAACTTAAACAAAACTCATGACAACATTACACTACCACAATGAGATTTAGGCAAAGCATGTAGGTTTCTTGATCATATGCCTTCTAAACTCAAACATTTACTATAAACATAACATACTTAGATACAATATATTTAAAACTATTAATTAAAAACTATGAACATTAAAGGACAATGATAACCAGAAACTTCAACAGGGCAACAAATAAGGAGGAAGCATGCAACTTGAAACAGATTTTGAAAGGGAGATTAATCAGTTCATCAGACTAGTTGACCATCTAAAATACATACACTGAAGCCTGAAACAGAGGATTCACAACTATCCCTTATTGATTTAAATCTAGGGAAAACTTATGCTAAGTTAAGCCAACAACTAGCTGAACTTATCCAGTAAACTACAGATTCAATGCTAAAACAAACATGGCTAAATGAGCCTGATCAGGTACAAATTTAAATAGAAATGATCATATAGTATACAACTAACAGTTTTGTCGACAAAGGACTTTAAACAGTATTTCAGGACTTAAATAAGGCATTGATGCAGGTTTGCAGACTGTGAAGCAACGCACCACAAAAATTTTCAGCATATCAAACATATAGGTCACAAATGATCTTGAACTTAACCCAACAAGATGCAAACATATCTTCAGATATTTGAAATCAACTTGTATATTAATCGAAGGAGAACAGACAAAGGGTCAAACATGCTAATTATGATGCCAAACAGGAAGGCTTACGCATTATCTCGCAGGTATTTAATTAAGCTGATCAAATCCGATACCCATTAATCCAGGTTTGACATAATGATTAACAAGTCTCCTAATCGGAACCTGCACATGTTTAATCTAATGACATGCTAGCCTACAAATATAAACACCTAATGAATCTAAATCTGCATATAAGGCTATCCTACTCCCCAGAATTGAACTAAATTTTGAACCAAACTATACATGACACAGAGTCGAACAATCACAGAACTGAAAAAAAACAGAATCAATCCGAGCTTAAACAGGCATAACACAACTAAAACCACCATAAATAAGAACTAAAAAAAAAAACATAATCATCCAAACGAATCACAGGAGTAGTTTAAACACTCAAACAACTGCTAAGAATTAACTAATAGAAGATGTGTTACCTTCTCCGGGTGCAGCGAACAAGGTGCGAAGCCTCAGATCTACGGTCGGACACCGCCAAAATAGAACTCGCATGCACTCGGATCAAACAAAACCAAGAGAAGAGAACAAAAAACAAATGATTTTAATTTTTGGAGGGATTAAGAGAGATTAAACACTGCTAAATAGAACTCGTTTTTTTTTTAGGGATTTTTCGACTGAAAAACTTCGATTTTTTTTTCAAGTAAAGGGGTTTCTGAATCGACTGGAAATCAAACAAATCGATTTCGTTCTTCTTTTTTTCAGAGGATTTTTGGTCCGTTTCTGTTTGTTTTCTACTCGTGTTTTTTGTTTTTTTGTTTTTTTTGTTCGTCGTGTTCTGTTATACCCTCTCATTTATAGGTTTTTTGCTTGCCCGCTCTTTTTGTTTTTGTGCTCGAAAAAGGGAAGGAGCAGCGGGAGAGAGAGAAGAGTGGGGGACAAGGGTGAGTGGGGAGCGGAGAAGAAGGAGGGAAAGGGGGAAGTGGGAGCGGAGAAGGAGGAAAAAGAGAGGGGGCGGCTAGGGTTTGGGTTGCGGAGGAGGGAGATGAAGGGGAAAAGAGAGGGAATGGGAAAAGAGGGGTGCGGCGGTGGAAGATGAAAACTGAAGGGGAAACCCTAAAAAGGGTTTCCCTTATTTGGCTGAAAATGTATCGGACCCTGTCCATTTGTGGACCGGGTCAAATTTTAGACTGGGTATTAAAAGGATGGACTAGTAAATTAAACATGGACTGGTCTAAAAATTGAAATAAAAAATATGGTCTAGTCCAAAAAATATTAGGAGTTAATCGGACTTTGATTTAGGGTCCGGTAAGTCAAAATACGGACCGAGTGCAAGAAATAGTTTGGCTTCTAAATTTGAATAAGAGACCCATTTTGATTAACGATGTACTAAGGGTGCCATAATATCACCTAATACGGAAATATGTAATTATAAAAGACCCGAATAAAAATTATATGATGTCGCAATGACCGTGCAATAATATTTAATAACAAACGCTATCATTAAAATGTGCGAAGTAAATGCGATGCGTATGCGGAAGTTGGTAGAAACGTTGAGAAATACAAGTTTCAATAATACTAAATAATAGCAGCAAATAAATAGCGGTAGTAATACTGCTAATAATGATAACAATAATGATAATGGTAATAATGATAATGTTGATGATAATGGTGATAAAAAATAATAATAGATATAATAATAATAGTAGATAACAAATATTGATAATTAAAAATGATAATAATTAATAATAATAATAAAGATGATAATAATTAATAATAAAATAATAATAATAAATAACAATTATTGATAATAACAAAATGATAATAAATTAATAATAATAACAATAATAGTGGTAATAATAAGATAATAATGATAATAATAATAAGAAATAATAATGATGATAATAATAATAATAATAATAAATAATCAATTATTGATAAAACAATGATAATAATTAATAATAAAATAACGATGATAATGATGATTAATAATTGATAACAAAATAACGTTGATAATAATGATTAGCAATTAATAATAATAATAATAATAATAATAATAATGTAAATAACAAGAATAATAATAATTAATGACAAAAAATGATAATTTAAGAATAATAATAATAATAATAATAATAATAATAATAATAATAATAATAATAATAATAATAACTGCAGTGGAATAATAAAACGTGGGTGTTAATAAAAGACTAATAATTATAGTAAAATTTAAATGCATATTTTTTAATTTCTCAAAATACCAGAAGTATAAATAGGTATTCCGGAGGAGAGGCGGGACAAAATTGGGTGTCAACAACTTGTCCCTCTTTGCCTGGTAATGATGAAAGAATTTTCGGGCTAAGACGTTGACTTAGTAGCCTATTTTGTCCCGGCTAAAGGATTGTGGAGGACTAAGGGTAAAGAAAATTACGACCGAACTCTGGTCTCTGAATCGCCTACATATCTCTGGTTGCACGAGAATCAGGCCGTGTGTAGTTCTGGGAAGACTTCGACACCTATGACTGGCAACTCACGATTTGATGCGAATCCTCGCAAAAATTGTCCCAGTGTCGAATTATGATGATACTGGGTATTGTGATAGAACTCTGAAAATTGATTGTGCTGGAATGTGAACGGGAAATTTGAATTTGGAGCTGAGTGTTCGAGGTAGATCTTTGACCCTTGTCGAGAAGTCTGCTTGTCCTTCCCGACGTATTGTCCCAGTTCGCTGCCGAAGAGATAGTTTCACGTTGCACTAAAGCTCCTGCGAAACTAAAAACTAGATAAAAATAGTCAGTAAGAATAAATATTGAAATACAGTGATGCAAGTGCGGTGTAATGCGGCTGCGAGCATACGCAGGGCATTAACAAAATAATAATAAAACAAGGCAGGTGCGGTGCAATGTCTTTATGCGGAAATTTAAAAAGAGCGGTGCATGGCCCATGTAATATATGAAAGGCGGTGCTCAGGGCGGTGCGCAGCCCATGCAGAAATTTAAAAGGGCGGTGCATGACCCATGTAATATATGAAAGGCGGTGCTCAGCCTTATGCAGAAATTTAAAAGGGCGGTGCATGGCCCAGGCAATATATGAAAGCGATGCAAAGGGCGGTGCGCAGCCCATGCAGAAATTTAAAAGGGCGGTGCATGGCCCATGTAATATATGAAAGCGATGCAAAGGGCGGTGCGCAGCCCATGCAGAAATTTAAAAGGGCGGTGCATGGCCCATGTAATGTATGAAAGGAGGTGCTCAGCCTTATGCAGAAATTTACAAAGGGCGGTGCATGGCCCATGTAATATATGAAAGCGATGCAAAGGGCGGTGCGCAGCCCATGCAGAAATTTACAAAGGGCGGTGCATGGCCCATGTAATATATGAAAGGTGGTGCTCAGCCTTATGCAGAAATTTACAAAGGGCGGTGCATGGCCCATGTAATATATGAAAGCGATGCAAAGGGCGGTGCGCAGCCCATGCAGAAATTTAAAAGGGCGGTGCATGGCCCAGGCAATATATGAAAGCGATGCGAAGGGCGGTGCGCAGCCCATGCAGAAATTTAAAAGGGTGGTGCGTGGCCCATGTAATATATGAAAGGCGGTGCTCAGCCTTATGCATAAATTTAAAAGGGCGGTGCATGGCCCATGTAATATATGAAAGGCGGTGCTCAGCCTTATGCAGGAATTTAAAAGGGCGGTGCATGGCCCATGTTATATATGAAAGGCGGTGCTCAGCCTCATGCAGGAATTTAAAAGGGCGGTGCATGGCCCATGTAATATATGAAAGGGATGCAAAGGGCGGTGCGCAGCCCATGCAGAAATTTAAAAGGGCGGTGCATGGCCCTCGTAATATATGAAAGCGATGCAAAGGGCGGTGTGCATCCCATGCATCATATGAAAACGGTGAGTAATGCAGGTGCAGTGCAATGCGGCCGCGAGCATACGCTGTGGTATTTAAAAATAAAGCAATGTATTCGAAGGCAATAGAAAATATTTGTGCGTTGATATATATTTGAAGAAAATAATTTGCAAGATTAGCTTATTGTGATCGCCGAAAGTTATTGATATTTGAAGGCATAATTGATAGAAGAATGCTCAAACCGTTTGACGCGCCATCCTTACAAGGTCGTACATATTTCGCTTCTGCAACTTGGCAACCTGCATCCAAAGAAAATTTTGTAAGTTTGGGGAGGGGGTTGATTCGTGTTGACTTGGGGATCTGGCTCTTGGCGCTTCATGTCTTCAACTCCGTCTGAACTTGTAATCCCCGCTCATTCTGGGTCTTGGCCGACTAGTAAACAGTCTGATTAGAATCACATTATTTCGAAAAGTAGACATAGTAAAATATATGTATGGTGATAAATAATTTCTGCTGAACTCGGAACTGTGACACATGGTGAAACAAAGCGAATGCCCCTTTTCCGAAGCTTTCTTCTGCCCGACGACTCTGTTGAACAATATTCTCCCGAGTCTCTCGATGTCATCTTGCGGTGATGCCCTTTTTTTTTTTTTTTAAATTGTCCCAGTTTCTGGTGCAAAGGATGTTGAGCTTTTAAAATGGCGAGACCGAGCCTACATAGGCTGCCTACGTATCCCCCATGGGAATCAGGTCAGGCGTAGTTCATAATACAAGCGGAAATAAAAATTGAGGGTTAAAAATGATGTGACCGAGGCCTATGCGGGCCGCCTACGTATCCCCCATGGGAATCAGGTCAAGCGTAGTTCATATTTACAAGCAAAAAATAAAATTGAGAGAATTTTGAAGTGATGTGACCGAGGCCTATGCGGGCCGCCTACGTATCCCCCATGGGAATCAGGTTAAGCGTAGTTCATAATTTACAAGCAAAAAATAAAATTGAGAGAATTTTGAAGTGATGTGACCGAGGCCTATGCGGGCCGCCTAAGTATCCCCCATGGGAATCAGGTTAAGCGTAGTTCATAATTTACAAGCAAAAAATAAAATTGAGAGAATTTTGAAGTGATGTGACCGAGGCCTATGCGGGCCGCCTACGTATCCCCCATGGGAATCAGGTCAGGCGTAGTTCATAATACAAGCGGAAATAAAAATTGAGGGTTTAAAATGATGTGACCGAGGCCTATGCGGGCCGCCTACGTATCCCCCATGGGAATCAGGTCAAGCGTAGTTCATAATTTACAAGCAAAAAATAAAATTGAGAGTTTAAAATGATGTGACCGAGGCCTATGCGGGCCGCCTACGTATCCCCCATGGGAATCAGGTCAAGCGTAGTTCATAATTTACAAGCAAAAAATAAAAGATTGGAATTCTATCTTAAAGACCTAACCCGATACAGGTTTGTTATGCATCCCGCCACGGGGGAGTAGTGTCATTACATGAAGAAGTGTTGCAGGATATTACATACAAATAAAGAAGGCTTCTAAATATAATATCTCTTGACGGCATCTGCGTTGATAGCTTTCGGCCAAATTTCACCATCCATTTCTGCTAGGATTAATGCTCCTCCAGTCAACACCCGATGAACCATATAAGGTCCTTGCCAGTTAGGTGCAAATTTTCCTTTGGCTTCATCTTGACATGGGAATATGCGTTTCAGTACCAATTACCCTGTTTTGAATTGCCTCGGTCTTACCTTCTTGTTGAAAGCTTTGGCCATTCTGTTCTGATAAAGCTGTCCATGACAAACGACATTCAATCTCTTTCCGTCAATGAGCATCAATTGTTCGTATCGATTCTGCATCCACTTAGCGTCACTTAACTCGGCTTCTTGGATGATTCTCAAAGATGGTATTTCTGCCTCAGCAGGTAACACCACCTCTGTCCCATAGACCAAAAGATAAGGTGTTGCCCCCGTCGAAGTCCTCATAGTAGTGCGATACCCGAGGAGAGCTAACGGCAGGTTTTCGTGCCAATGCCTGTAATTATCGATCATCTTCCTCAGTATTCTCTTGATGTTTTTGTTGGCTGCTTCAACTGCTCCATTCATCTGAGGGCGATAAGGAGTGGAATTGCGATGAGTAATCTTAAATGTCTCGCAAATCTCCCGCATTAGATCACTGTTGAGATTAGCTCCATTATCCGTTATAATTGACTCTGGGACTCCGAATCGGCAAATAATGTTGCTCCGAACGAAATCTGCTACCACTTTCTTTGTTACTGACTTGTGCGAAGACGCTTCCACCCACTTTGTGAAATAATCAATGGCTACAAAAATGAACCTGTGTCCATTCGATGCGGCTGGCTCGATTGGGCCAATGACATCCATGCCCCAAGCTGCGAAAGGCCACGGAGAACTCGTAACATTCAATTCATTAGGCCGAACTCGAATCAAATCACCATGAATCTGACATCGGTGGCATTTCTGCACAAAACGGATACAATCTGATTCCATAGTCATCCAGAAATAGCCTGCACGAAGGATCTTCTTGCCCAAAGTAAAGCCATTCATATGAGGCCCACATGTGCCGCCATGCACTTCTTCAATCAACCGGTCCGCTTCTTTAGCATCAACACATCTTAATAATCCTAAATCTAGAGTCCTCCTATACAGGATTTCTCCACTTAGGAAGAAATGGTTTGCTAATCTCCGAAGTGTTTTCTTCGGAACACTGGTTATGCCTTCCGAATAGTCTCCTGTCTTAAGATATTTGTTAATGTCGTAGTACCAAGGTTCTCCATCAGGCTCTTCGTCCACGTAGAAGCAATATGCATGTTGACCGTGCACATTTATCTTGATAGGATCTATGCGATTCTTGTCCGGATGCTGAATCATAGAAGAAAAAGTGGCCAAAGCATCAGCGAACTCGTTCTGTGTTCTTGGAACGTGTTTGAATTCCACCTTGATGAATCTCTTACACAAATCTTTCACGCAGCGCAAGTACGGAAGTATCTTCTCGTTCTTAGTGGTCCATTCGCCTCGCACTTGATGAACCAGTAAGTCTGAATCGCCTATAACCAAAAGTTCTTGTATATGCATATCAGCGGCCATTCTGAGGCCAAGAATACAAGCCTCATATTCTGCCATATTATTGGTACACAGGAACTTGATTTTGGCTGAAATGGGATAGTGCTGGCCTGACTCTGAAATCAAAACTGCTCCAATGCCGACCCCTTTAGAATTTGCCGCCCCATCGAAAAACAGTCTCCAACCTGGATACTCTTCTGCGATATCTTCCCCGATGAACAGCACTTCTTCATCCGGGAAATAGGTTTTAAGGGGTATGTATTCCTCGCCCACAGGATTTTCTGCAAGATGATCAGCTATCGCCTGCCCTTTGACAGCCTTTTGAGTAACATACACAATATCAAACTCGCTCAACAACATTTGCCATTTAGCTAGTTTCCATGTAGGCATAGGCTTCTGGAAGATGTACTTGAGTGGATCCATCCTCGAGATGAGGTAAGTAGTATATGCAGACAAATAATGTCTCAACTTCTGTGCAACCCAAGTCAAAGCACAACAGGTGCGTTCCAATAACGTGTATCGTGCCTCGTAAGGTGTGAACTTTTTGCTCAAGTAATATATTGCTCACTCTTTCCTTCCTGTTTCGTCATGTTGTCCTAATACACATCCAAACGCGTTCTCCGACACGGACAAATACAATAGCAAAGGTCTGCCAGCTTCTGGAGGCACCAAAACAGGCGGGCTAGACAAATACTCTTTGATTTTGTCAAAGGCTCTTTGGCAATCTTCAGTCCATTTGGTAGGAGCATCCTTCCTCAATAACTTGATTATTGGTTCGCATATCACCGTCGATTGTGCTATTAACCGACTGATGTAGTTGAGACGACTGAGGAAACTCATCACGTCTTTCCGAGTTTTTGGGGCTGGCAATTCCTGAATGGCTTTTATCTTCGAGGGGTCCATCTCTATGCCTCTCCTGCTCACGATAAAACCCAACAACTTCCCTGCAGGAACTCCGAATGCACACTTTGCGGGGTTCAACTTCAGATTGTATCGCCTCAACCTGTCGAAGAACTTTCTCAAATCCGTCAGATGGTCTGAGCTCTTTCGCGACTTGATGATGATGTCATCCACATAGACTTCAATCTCTTTATGGATCATATCATGGAAAATGGTGGTCATGGCTCTCATGTAAGTAGCCCCGGCGTTTTTGAGCCCGAAAGGCATCACCCGATAGTAGTACACCCCCCAAGGTGTGATGAATGTTGTTTTCTCTGCATCTTCCTCGTCCAGTAGGATTTGGTGATATCCCGCGTAGCAGTCAACGAAAGACTGCAACTCATGCTTTGCACAATTATCAATGAGCATATGGATATTCGGAAGGGGAAAGTCATCTTTCGGACTGGCTCTGTTGAGATCCCGATAATCCACGCATACCCTAACCTTTCCATCCTTCTTTGGCACGGGAACGATATTGGCTAGCCAAGTGGGGTACATCGTAGTTCGGATGACCTTTGCATCGAATTGTTTAGAGATCTCTTCCTTGATTTTCAAGCTCAAGTCCGATTTAATGTTTCTTTTCTTTTGCTTTATCGGAGGACAGGATGGATCAAGAGACAACTTATGCGAAACAATGTCAGTGCTTAATTCGGGCATATCATCATAAGACAAAGCGAACACATCTATGTATTCTTTCAAAAGTCTGATCAATTCTTCTCTCTGCGGCGGGGTTAAGTGGACACTGATTCTCACCTCCATCATGATTTTTGAATTACCCAAATTTATAATTTCCGTTTCATCCAAATTTGGTTTTGGCTTATTTTCAAAATATTCCAAATCTTTAGTTAATCCTTCAGGTTGCATATCTTCTTCATATTCTTCAGAGTCTCGCTCGGCATTTCCTACGGGCTCGCTTGTTTCATTATGTGTCACATTCGAAATATCAGCAGATCTATTAATTTGATTGCTGAAAAATAAAAGAAAAATTAATTAAACAAAGACGGAAAACATAAATAAAAGCATGGCTTGAAAATTGCATTTGAGTTTCAAAAGTTGGGAGGCAAAACAACAAAAGCATAGGCACGATTCAGGCCTCAATTTCGAATCGTGTCTTGTTTCATTAAACACTGAATACAATTTGGTCTACCAAGACTCCCGAAGAAACGGGGGCGGGGTACAAGTCCAATTGTTCAAACGGCATCCCGGCTCTGCATCCCGGATAGTCAGGTCTTCAGAACATCCATTCGAAACCATGCTGCACTCAGCTTCTTCTTCGATGATGAATAAGTTCTTAAAACTTTCTAGGAGGTTGTCTTCAAGTTTTTCCTCTGATGCTTGGGCAGCGGAAGCCTTGAGAAATGACTGATTCAGGAAAGGAACAGGCTTTGGCAAGGGACCGTCACTTCTTCTTTTGAGACTAGCTAAAGCAATCTCTTCAGGGGTGGGCTCATATCCGAGACCGAAAGTATATTTGTGTCCGGGCAGTTGAATTGGTTCCACAATCCCATTTGAGTTCAAACCGAGGCCTCGACCGGGTTGGAAACCGTTCTTCAGCATCTCCCATGCCACCATCATAAGTGCCTATGGCAACTTCATTTTCCCCGCTTGAACAGCGCACACAATCTCCTTGATGTGGAAAACAAATCCGTCTAGTCTTTCCACACTTTCAATAGGAGGGATTGAAATTTCCGGGTAGAGGGAATTGTTGCCTTCTCCATGGATTACTACTTCTTGATGATTCCATACGAACTTTAAACTCTGATGCAAAGTGGAAGAAACCGCGCCAGCCATGTGGATCCACGGTCTCCCGATCAGCAAGTTGTAACTAGTAGATATGTCCATTACTTGGAACTTCACCATGAACTCCACAGGCCTATTCTTTAGAAACAAATCAATCTCTCCAACAACATCTCTTTGTGCTCCGTCAAAACCTTTGACACTGACCTGACTGCCGCGGAGTTTTCCGACATCGATCCCCAAGGCTCGTAGAGTAGCGACAGGACATATATTCACAGCTGAACCTCCGTCGATCAATACTTTGGAGATGAAATTATCCCTGCATCTGATGGTGATGTTCAATGCTTTGTTATGCCCCAAACCTTCAGGCGGCAACTCGTCGTTATGAAAAGAGACCCGGTGAGCCTCAAGGATTTCTCCTACCATAGCTGACAGTTTCTCACTGGAAGTCTCGGCCGGAACATAGGCTTCATTCAGTATTTTCACTAAAGCACTCCTATGAGCTTCAGAACTCATCAATAATGCAAATAAGGAAATCTGAGCTGGCGTTTTCTTCAGTTGTTCTACAACAGAGTATTCCTTCGTCGGCATTTTTCTCCAGAATTCTTCGACTTCAGCTTCTGTAATAGTTTTCTTCGGGCCATTCTCCTTGCTTGGCGCCCCTCGTGCTACCTCTTCGGGGGCATAGCATCTTCCAGACCTAGTCATTCCGGTGGCAATGGTTTCCACGACTACTCTTCCTTTCTCTTTATCCTTTTCGCCGGATTGATAATCCCAGGGGACTGCTTTGGTGTTGCGAGAAGGTGTTGGGGCAACGAAAGTTGTGATCCTGGGCCTCAGAGTGAGTACTTCGAATGGGGCCCTCATTTGAACTGTGATTATGGGAGCAACACAAGCTGACGATTCGACCTTCTCTCTTTTCTTTATCGGGACGATAGTCCCCTCCAGATTGCAATCTTCGTCAACAGTGATCATGTGCACTTTTGCATCGCCGTGATTCGGCAGCGTATTGTTGTTTATGTTCGGGGGAGCTTCCTTAAGCTGTATGACCCCTTCCTTGATTAAGGCCTCAACTCTATCCTTGAGAGCAAAGCAGTTTCCGGTATCATGCCCTGCAACTCCCAAATGATATGCACAATGTTTGGTCCCGTCATACCATCCTAGGATGGGATCAGGATTTCTTCCTTGAATCGGTTGGAGTATCCCCGCCATTTTCAGCCTCTCGTACAGTTGGGCTAAGGGTTCGGCTAATGGTGTGTAGGTCATGGTTGGTTTTCTTTTGACATTTGGGGGTGGTCTGGGGATGTTTTGTGGGTGGTTTGGTGAATGGTACTGGGGTTGTAGCGAGTAATTTGTCCGGTGTTGTGGTGGGTTTTGATAGGAAGGGGTTCGAGGTGAATAGTATGCTGGCTGAGTGTGATAGACGGGAAGAGGGGTAGGTGGGGGTTGGTAATAAGGCTGAGGTGTTTGAGTGTGCTTGTTGTAGTGTGAGGGTTGGAGTGAAGGATATTGGTGGGTTGATTTTTGGGTTGGCTTTTGATCTTGGATGGCCATGACCGGGGACACTCCGTCTCTCTTCTTCTTAGAAGGATCCGCCTGAATAGCCTTACTTGTGGCCTGCAAGGCCGCAATATTTGTAACTCTCCCTGTTTTAATCCCTTCTTCAATGAAATCCCCCATCCTCATAACTTCAGAAAACTTCTGCCCAATGACACTCAACATTCTCTCATAGTATGTCGGATCTTTCAGAGATTGTACAAAAAGCATCGTCATTTCACTCTCTGCCATTGGGGGCTGGACTTTTGCGGTTTCCGCTCTCCAGCGCATAGCATATTCCCGGAAAGTTTCTGTTGATTTTCTCTCCAGCTTCATCAAATAAAACCGATCTGGGATAGCTTCAGTGTTGAACCTGAACCTGTCCATGAATTCCTGAGCCATCTCTCCCCAAGTGTGCCATCTCTGCGGGTCTTGGTATGTATACCAATCGAGTGCTTCTCCTGTTAGACTTCTTATGAATAGTTTCATTCTGATGGCTTGATCTTTACCCACTCCGACAAGCTTATCGCAATATGATCTCAAATGAGCCCGAGGGTTTCCCTTCCCGTCGAACATGTCAAACTTCGACACTTTATATCCAGCGGGTAATTCAATGTCAGGGTGAATGCACAGATCTTCATATTCAAGCCCTTCACATCCCCTGTTGGTCTGGATATTTCTGACAGCTTCCCTCAGACTGCGAAGCTCTTTTGCCACATCTTCGTCTGCTCTTGCCTTGGCTTCCCTTTCTAACTCTTCATAAGGGTCAACCTCTGGGTGCTGCAAGGCCTGCATCTGGGTCGTGAAAGTTTGAGCTTCCGCCACATATTGCGTGTTATGGCTAGCAATACGCGCCAGCGGTGTATGTTGAACTGCTTGGTAATTTTGGGTATGTGGGTTAATTTGGGTAACTGCAGGTTGAGGAATGTAAGGGGTAGTGAAAGATTGTGAATTGGTTTGTTGGAAGTTAATTTGCTGGAAGTTGGCTTGTTGCTGGTCATTTGGTTGCGAGGTAGTTTGTTGTATGTTGGCTTGTTGCGGGATGGTTTGTTGTTGGACAGTTTGTTGCGGGATGGTTGGTTGCGGGTGGATCTGGTGTGGAATGGTTTGTTGTGGATTCGATTGTTGTGAGGCGGATTGTTGGTTAGTTTGTTGGGGGTTGGAGGTATTTGGATGGACTGTGTAAAGCGGAGGGTTTGAGGGAGAAGGCTGTGGAGCGGGCAAATCGACAGGCGAAAAGGATGGTGGAATTATCGTATTTGTCCTTTGTTCAGGGTGAGGGGCGTTCAGGGTGATGGACAGGTTGGTAAGATTCCGCAGCCGCTCAATTTCGGTTTGCATATTAGCCATTTGCTGCAATAATTGGGCAATGAGTTCATCATTTCCCCCTCCTGCAGCCTCAGGTTCCTCTCTTGGAAGAGTGACGAGTCCCAAGCCAGTCTGTTCGGATGCCCCTGAATCATTCATATTTCCGGATGCTCGTGCTTTTGATCTCGTGAAGTATGGGTGGTCTGCCAGTTCACAGTCAACGCGAATCAACCTCTGGGGGATAGTAAGAAAAATAAACCTTTAAAGAATGAAGAAAGCTGTGTTAGTACGGTGCGAATGATTGCTGTTTAAAATAATACGGAAATTTAGCAAACAATGTTGAAAGAAGCCCATATTGCATAGCAAACAAACATATATTGTGTAGCAAACGAAACACATATAGCAAACAAACATATATTGAATATGCGTCCTATTATGCAAGGGACCTTTTTGTGCCAAAGGTAGGCCTAGCGTGGATTTGAAGGATAAAATATGTAGTCATGTGTCATTCCAGTGTGCTATTAATTGAAGGCTCAAAAACGAATACAATGCTTAAAATTCCAATGCAAAAGAAATTATTGCAATTGCTATTGAACAAGTTAACTAAAATGAAGATGGCCCTTCGTCGCTCTTGAGTCTCTTGGTTGCCCGAATAAATTCTCTATTTATGGGTGTGCAAACTTCTTCTTGATAAGACCTTGGTATTTATGGCAATTGTAGTTCCGCTGGTCGGTGACAAAACCATTTTCTTGTTGGACCATAACTCGCAATAAGGTTTTGTATAGTACTTGGATTCTTTCCTTGATTGATTTGAATCGAAATTTGCTTCAGTGATATTGGTGTCCTCTTAAGTGTATGAGTTGAAATAAAAGGGGTCGTTATCTTGCTGTTTGGTCTGTCGATCTGTTGCTGGCGCGTTCGTCAGCTGTTGATACTTAAAAATGTGTTAAAAAATAAAGGAATAAAGTTCAGGTCTATATGAATGCTGTGATGAGTTCATCCTTGTTTAAATCCATATATGTTTGTGCATTTGCAAGTGTGGGGTGTTTGATTATATATTATATATGTATATACATAATATAGACATATATACGCATATAAATCAGTCGTCTGTTGAGATTGCTCTATTATATTGGCACGCCAAGGTCCTGCTCTTGTTTATTAATTATGTGATGGTTTATTTCGTTCCGATTACTTTTTTTTTCTTTTTTAGCGTGTCTTGCATATCTTCACTATATTAATCCTTTTCTTTTATTTTGTTGCATGACCACCGCATACGAGTCCGAGGGACTCATTCTTCTTCCATACTCGGTGTTGGGCAAAAAGCCCAACGAAATCCGTCATCTCTGTCCTGTTGTGTTCACAGCAGATACAATATTTGGGCCGAGGCCCACATAGCAGGAACAGTGTTCGCAGCAGTGGCCCAAATGGGCCAGATCCATTTAACAGCAACCCTTCTTAAAATATGGGCTGAGCCCATTTTTAATTATCTCTCCTTTATTTATTTTGTGCATTTAATTTGTATACTAACTATTTTGTCTATTTTTATTTAGTTCATATAAACCTTAATGAGTTAATAGATTTAGTAATGGGTAGTTAGTTTAAAGAAGACTAATAATTAATCCCATAAGTTTCATTTTCTTCTTTTCACATTAAAGTTATTTACAGAATTTATAATATTTACTTCTAAAATAATTGATAGTATAGATTAATATCTCTTTTTTAGTTAAAGGAATCATCTTTTATCCCTCGTTATCTTAATTTCAAAAATACCACTAAGACGCAATTATAAATTCAAACATATTTTAAACGACTCTTCGAATTTTGAGTCAATCATGCATTTTTTTTAATTAAGCATAGTTGATAAAGATAATATAAAAAGAATTGATAAAGGAAATGTATTAGTCATTTTATATTCTTATTCACACTTCTAAAACTCAAAATCAATTAATGTCTAACTGCTTAGTTTTGTTAATTATTTATCAAAACATCGCATAAATTCGCATTTTTTCTTCTACTTATATATATAAACTATTATGTTTCGTAAACTTCACTTTATTATGCTACTCCCTTTTAAAAACTATTAGCAACATTTTAAGCTTTATCTAAACAACATTTAAAATTCTCTTTTATGCAAACTATCTTTCATAAGTTTTCATTTCTAAAATAGCATTTTTATTTAAAGCCGAAGTAATATTTATGAGTTTATTTGAAAATAGCATTTAAAGTCCTCTTTTGCGCAAATTATTATATTTTCTGTAAATCTTATTCAACTAACATTATTTTCTTTTAAAACTTTAGCAATATCTTAAAGTCATTTTTTAAATTTAAACATTATATTTACACCTTAATTAATTAACCTAAGTTTGGCTGGATAACCGTAAGTTAACGGATTCTAAAGGATGCCTAACCCCTTCCCTTTAGGATAATATAGAGCCCTTACCTAGAATCACACTGGTTAAGTAGACTATTAATTGAGGTTTAGTTTTACTTTTCCCTTAGTTAATATTTAGGTGTCCTAATTCACCGTTAAATTAATTAGGTGACGACTCCTTAAAACAAAATAAATAGGAATCACCAATACGTCATACTCCTAAATCTAACCCGGTTAAAACGGGGTGTCACAATTAATAATAAAATAACGATGATAATGATGATTAATAATTGATAACAAAATAACGCTGATAATAATGATTAGCAATTAATAATAATAATAATAATAATAATAATGATAATGGAAATAACAAGAATAATAATAATTAATGACAAAAAATGATAATTTAAGAATAATAATAATAATAATAATAATAATAATAATAATAATGATGATAATAATAACTGCAGTGGAATAATAAAACGTGGGTGTTAATAAAAGACTAATAATTATAGTAAAATTTAAATGCATATTTTTTAATTTCTCAAAATACCAGAAGTATAAATAGGTATTCCGGAGGAGAGGCGGGACAAAATTGGGTGTCAACACTCCGTATTTAAAATTTTATTATATTAGTGTTTGCTATGAATACGCATCGTGTTTAATATGGGGCCCACATTTTTTTTAACATTGTTTGTTTTTTAAATATAAGATTCACTTTTTTTTCAATATTACTTGATTTTGTTAATATGGGGTCCACTTTTTTTTTCCCGTGAATTTGGATGTGGTGGGTTTCACTTTTTTTTTTAATATTGGATGTTGTTTAATATGGGACCCACAATTTTTTTACAATTTTTTTAATACTGGATGTTGTTGAATATGGGGCCCACAATTTTTTTTAGGGCCTGTTTAATATGGGGCCCAAAATATGGGATTCACTTTTTTTTTCAATATTGCTTAATTTTGTTAATATGGGGTCCACTTTTTTCCCGTGAGTTTGGATGTGGTGGGTTCTACTTTTTTTTTAATACTGAATGTTATTTAATATGGGGCCCAATTTTTTTTTTTAATACTGAATGTTATTTAATATGGGGCCCAATTTTTTTTTTTAATACTGGATGTTGTTGAATATGGGCCCACATTTTTTTTGGGGCATGTTTAAAATATGGGGCTCAATTTTTTTTTTTATGTTGGTGGAGGAGGGGGGTCCACACACAGACGACGAAAGAAGCACCAACCGGTGCTTCTAATATAGTAGAAATAAACACTGATATGCGGATTTAGCAATTTAAAAGACCTTAAAATGAAAACCCATATGCATACCAAGTCAATGAATTAAAAAATATTCACTAATTACAAGGTCTAAGAAAATTAGAGATTGAACCATACTTGGGATTAGGGGTTAAAATAATTGGGGTTGAGACGTGGAGCCCCGTGGATCTGGCTTAGTTTTTTGTGTGCGGAGTCTAAGCCATATTTTCATTCATATTAAGGACAAAATTATCAAGCATCGTGACGAAGAGGGTAAACTTGATGTCAAACTTTGACGGAGGCCAAATTTAAATTATAAATCATACTTACAAGGTAAATTTGATCCTTTGCCCAATTTTATTTTGTGTGAGACATTCCACAGCTATTGTTTGACACATTGGACGGATCACAAATTTGTATACCTCATATTCACCATCACTCCTGGTCCATCTCCTCAATTCTTCTTTTGTCTTGTTTACTTTCTGTGAAGTAATTTGGTGAAGCGCAAGTAACATATGCTTCCTAATCACATAGCTTTGTTGGCAATCTTTTTTTGGGTCGGGCGAGGGGATGGTCAAGTAGAGAGTAGAAATTAAGAAAGGAAAAAGAGAATAAAACAAAATTGACCGAATTATATTCAGCCAGTGCAATCCCAAAGAAATCAAAAAACAGCATTTTTCGTCCATGGGTTGGAGGGTCACCCACTATGTTGGAGCCCTCTGTAATTGTGTTTTGACAAATTACTTTTAAAATGATACATCAAAAAGTATCGCAAGCGTTCATATTAGATGAACATGTCAAAGTAATTTCACAATTCAAATATATCTTTCTTTTTCTGCATATTTTCCACATTAGACTATATCATCACTTTGGCATTTGCTCATTGATTACAGCTTAGTTAAATTTTGTGTGCGCTTTTTGCTTTAAGATTCATCCTTTTGTGGTTCTCCTGGATTTTGGGTTTCTGAGATGTGATTAAAAAAAAAATCATAGACTCAAATCCTATTTTTAGGTAAAAGATCAATTGGGAAGAAGTTGTAAGAGCAAAATTAGGATTTACTGTATCATTTATAATGAGAGGAGGGCACAAAAAATAGAGGGATGTGAACAGTGGGGCCCACTGTTCAATGTGTCAGACAATAGATAGCCTCAGCCTCACTCATGTATGACCTGGATGTCTCACACATCAGTTCAACTATTCATATGTTACAATAATTTGCTCTGTTACTCTATTATTTGAGGATAATTTGTAGCTCTAAAAATGGTTTAAATGCAATATGTTTCGCATATAAGGGGGCCACAGCCCACAATATATATTTTAATGAATTAAAGGTTATATATATGCTTTGTAGCATTTCACAAGGATCAAAATAGGATTTGCCAATAACTGAGATATCAAAAGAATTACTATCCCAAAAGAGAAAAAGGAAAGTACCAACACTAAGTTGAAAATAGTTGAACCTTCAATCATGGCAATAAAATAATATGAAATGCAAATAGGAAGGACCAAGTTGAACCTTCTTAAACAGGGTTGTCCGGTTTCTAGGAGAGATAGATGGGGCTTGAAAATGACCGGTTCAATTGAATCCAATCATTTAGACGCAGAACTTACACATACACTAAAATTTCAGCAAAGTCTAATGTTTAGGTTAATTAAGATGATAATTAGCGCAAAGCAAATTTTCATTAACATGTAGCTTAATTATTCGGAAACAGGCTCTCTATCCCGCAAAGGTAGAGGTTGTTATGATTTTTTGGAGAGAGATTCAAACATGAGGTAAAAAATATGAATGAAAACTGTCTCACATCAATTTTATTAATCATAAGTATTTATATAAGCACATAAATAAAATAGTGGATTCCTCCTACAACTAAAGTATTAGACTCTTACTAATATTAAAAAACTGAATATTCCACTAAATCAACTATCATGCTTCTCCTATAACTAAACATATGATCATTCTAGGAAATTGTAGCAGTAACAAATGCAAAATCCAACACTCCTCCTTGTTTTTGTTTTAGTGCTTGTGAACTATTTGGAGTTTCTTTCTATTTGCACATTTTTAACCTGTTTGTTTGCAATTTTCACAAATTGCGTCAGATCTCCACCAATAAAAAAAATTCTAAGTGTGTTTTCTTTTTACAATAAATGCAGGGAGAATAATCGAATTTTCCTTTTTGATGTTTTGCATAAAGAATACCTTCAACAACTTTATTCTTTCTTAAAGTTCTTTTTTGCTCTTGTGCTCGAAGAGCATTTACTATATAATCATTACACTTTGAACCTTCTGACCCACTAGAGTAAATAGAAAATAAAAACATTTAAACCCTCACATCAAATGTAACGCGTTTAAGAAAAAAGAAAAAAAGGAGAAGAAAAAGTACCGAGGACCAATAAAGGTGACAGTAAAGTAAAATGAAATACAATTATGTTGGACCAAGTTGAACCTTTATTAACATGAGAAAAAATAAAAATAAAATAAGAGTGAATCCCACTTTATGTGAAAAAATGATACCCCTCACATATTGAATGCGAACGATAATTCTCTATCTAATATTTTTTAGTGAGAATAAGTAATTAATTTTAAAAAAATAATAAAAAGTCACTAAACTAGCCATTGAAACGAGATTTAATCTTTGTTAAATCTTACCGATATTTTTCTCTATATGTCCAAGTTTTGAATCTTTCATCATATATATATTAACAATTAAAATTAAAACACAAAATTTGGTGGACTGGAAACAAAACAGAAGATAATTCAATTGCTTATATAAAATAGTGCTTAGTAGTAATTACTAAATTTATCAATATATCTTACGACAAGTAACAACAGAAAGTTTCTATTTATATTTTGGACGACTTCAAAATCACAACTAAAATCATATATGATATTATTTTGATTAAATGTAAGATACTAAATGCTCTTGGTGATGGATTTAGGGATCAAGATGACGAGGAAGAAGAGGGTCGGGGATGATCGACCTAGGATCAGATGGGGGAGTTTGACCACGGCTAGTGCCCTGGAGATGGAAGAGAAATTGAAGGATATGGGGGCCTGGGATAGTAGTGGGGATGCGACCAGTATGTGGGATAGGACGGCTAGTTGTATTAGGGTTGTAGCAAGGGAAGTGTTGGGAGTCTCGACAGGTAGTCGTGGTCGGCATCGAGGGGACTGGTGGTGGAATGGAGAAGTGCAAGGGAAGGTGGAAGCAAAGAAGATGGCGTATGAGAAGCTGATAGAAAGCAAGGATGAGGTGGAGACGTGGACGAATAGGGAACTTTATAAGATAGCGAGGAAGGAGGCGAAGTCGGCGGTTTCGACGGCAAAAACGACAGCTTTTGAACGCCTCTATGCTGAACTAGAAGAGAAAGGTGGGGATAGGAAATTGTTCAGGCTAGCCAGGGTGCGGGAGAGAAGGGCGCGCGATGTGGATCAAGTGAAGTGCATTAAAGATGAGCATGGAAAAGTATTGGTAGAGGAGACTCTCATTAAACAGAGATGGCAGTCATATTTTCACAAACTCTTGAATGAAGAAGGGGAGAAAGACATCGTGTTGGGAGATTTGGAGCATACAGGGAGGCGTCACGATTTTGGGTATTGCAGGAGTATTAAGGTCGAGGAGGTTAACGGTGCTGTCCGTAGGATGCGCAGGGGAAGAGCGACCGGACCTGACGAGATCCCTAGGGAATTTTGGAAGAGCGCGAGCTCGGCAGGTTTGGAGTGGCTGACTAGGTTGTTTAATGTCATCTTTAAGACGGCAACGATGCCCGAAGAATGGAGGTCGAGCGTAATGATCCCTCTATACAAAAACAAAGGGGATGTCCAGAGTTGCGAAAACTATAGAGGTATCAAGCTACTAATCCATACTATGAAAGTGTGGGAAAGAGTGGTGGAGATGAGGGTGAGGAGAGGCGTGTCTATTTCAGAGAACCAGTACGGATTTATGCCGGGACGCTCAACTACAGAAGCCATTCATCTTGTGAGGAGACTGGTGGAGCAGTATAGGGAGAGGAAGAGGGACTTGCATATGGTATTCATCGACCTAGAAAAGGCTTACGATAAAGTTCCAAGAGAAATCCTATGGAGATGTTTGGAGGCTAAAGGTGTACCTGTAGCATACATTAGGGTGATCAAGGACATGTATGAGGAAGCCAAAACTAGAGTAAGGACAGTAGGAGGGGACTCAGAGCACTTTCCAATTGTGATGGGGTTACATCAAGGATCAGCTCTTAGTCCATTTTTATTTGCCTTGGTGATGGATAGATTGACGCGACAAATTCAAGGTGAGGTGCCATGGTGTATGCTTTTCGCGGACGACATAGTCCTGATCGATGAGACTCGTAGCGGAGTTAACGCTAAGCTGGAGGATTGGAGACATACCTTGGAGTCTAAAGGATTTAAGCTGAGTAGGACCAAGACAGAGTACTTAAAGTGTAAGTTCAGTGAGACACCCCAGGAGGTTGGCGTGGAAGTTAGGCTTGGTGCTCAGGCCATCCAAAAGAAAAGTAGTTTCAAGTACCTTGGGTCTATCATGCAAGGCAGCGGGGAGATTGACGATGATGTCACACATCGTATTGGGGTAGGTGGATGAAATGGAGGCTAGCTTCAGGAGTGCTATGTGACAAGAAGGTGCCACCACAACTGAAGGGCAAGTTCTACAGAGTGGTGGTTAGGCCGGCTATGTTGTATGGGGCGGAGTGTTGGCCAGTTAAGATCTCTCACGTTCAAAAGATGAAAGTTGCCGAGATGAGAATGTTGAGATGGATGTGTGGGCACACTAGGAGCGACAGGATTAGAAATGAGGCTATTCGGGATAAGGTGGGAGTGGCCTCGGTGGAAGACAAGATGCGGGAAATGCGACTGAGATGGTTTGGGCATGTGAAGAGGAGAGACATAGATGCCCCAGTGCGGAGGTGTGAGAGGTTAGCCATGGATGGTTTCAGAAGAGGTAGGGGTAGGTCAAAGAAATATTGGGGAGAGGTGATTAGACAGGACATGACGCAGTTACAGCTTACCGAGGACATGACCTTAGATAGGAAGGTGTGGAGGACCCACATTAGGGTAGAAGGCTAGTATATAAGTCTCGTTATCTTTCCTTATTAGTAGGCGCATTAGCGCATTATAATTTCTTGTGCTCTGATTTATGTTATTATTTGCTACTTTCTGTACTTTGATTACTCTATTTTACCTGTGCCGCTTTCGTTATTTGCATTTCCATATCGCTTTGAATTCCTTGATTATCCTGTTTTACTGTGTTGCTTGCATTATTTCATTGCAATATCGTTTTGAATCTTTTAACCTTATCTGACTCCCTTTTTATGCTTCTATTGAGCCGAGGGTCTCTCGGAAACAGCCATCCTACCTTGGTAGGAGTAAGGTCTGCGTACATTCTACCCTCCCCAGACCCCAAGATGTGAGATTTCACTGGGTTGTTGTTGTTGTTGTTGTTGTTGTTGTTGTTGTTGTTGTAAGATACTAAATGAAAAAGAAAATAATTAAAATATCATAGTAAGAAAAACTGAATGAGAAAAGGGTTAGAGAAATGTGTGTGTGTGTCTATATATATATATATATTAAATCAAATAATATTTAAAAAGATTTAATTTGTTTCCTTTAATTTCACAAAAATATCGCTAATTTGAGTATATTATATCGAAAATTAGATGATACTTGACATTTTGTTATGATACAATGTACTCAAACAAACAACATCACAATTTAATATAGATTAGTGTCTTTTAACATCGTCTGCTCGCGCGGGTACTAACACTAGACTATATTTAGATTGTATAATAATTAAGATCTTGGCAATCTAGTACCCCCCCCCCCCCCCCTAAAAAAACGAACGAAATGTAGCTTGAAATTTATTAACAGGTTTTTTCAAGTAGTTGTTCTACATTATTTTTAGGAGAACGGGTGAATGAGACAATAATAAGAGTTATATATTGTATTTAATTCTAGAAAAAAAAATCTTTATTAAAAACAAAAGATTCTCACCGAAAAATATTGGATAGGGGGGTTATCGTTCCTTCAATATGTGAGGGGGTATCCTTTCCCAACCCTTAAATGTTAGGGTGGTAAAGTGAGATTCACTCACAAATTAAGGCAAATTGGTTTGGCCTTCTATAGGTCTTTTTTAATGTCGCCTTTAGTTAGGAGCTGTTTGGACTTGATTTGAAATCATGAGTTTGGACATACAATTTAAATTTCTTAAGTTGTATTTTTTTTTATAGACATAAAAACTCAATAAGTTCTGAAAACTATCAAAATATTCTCAATTCTTATACAGTCTTACGAAATGAGCAAGTCGTAATTCATAACAAAATTAATACGCTACTAGAAGACCTTTCTAAAAACACAACATCAATTGATCAAACTTTAATTCAATAAAAAAAATTAACATGAATAGTAATGTAACTATTCTTTAATATAATCCTCCCACATGATAGACATAAATAAAGGTTAGTAAATATTTGGTGGGAGGAGTTATTAAAAATATTTACCAACTTATGGATTCTTTTTTTACAAAGTATAAACTTATGAGTTAAGTTTTATATTTAAATAACTACATTTTATAAGATCCTACCAATATATAGCTACAAGTTTGCAATTTATAAATTGTAGCTACCTTTGCAATTTTGGCTGTATTTTCGTGTATTTTTAAATACATCTGTAAGGTTGCTATTCGAAATACAACTGAATAAATACATGGGACATATATCTAACCAAATACACTGAAATACCAATATAGCGAAATGTTAGATTGTTAATCGAAATATAGCCCAATAATCATATGACGTAAATGTAGTGCAACCAATTTTGTTAATACAGTAAGATACTGGTGTATTTAATTGTATTTATATACAATAGAAACTTTCACATTTAAATACAGCCAAAATAAAAGGATTATCAGTATATAAATACAATGAAATACACAACTCCCTCGTGTATTTAAATGATTTACTCTACTCTGTTTTTTTGATACATGTATTTTGTTGTATTTAAAAATACGAAAATACAACCGAAATTGCAATTTCTCGGAAAAAAGAATGTGGCCGGCGGGATTCTAACCTGCGCACACAAGGACAAAGCACATGCCCGATGACCACTCCAGCTATAGCGCCTCATGTATAGTAGCTACGAAATGTAAAATGTAGCTACGAAATGTAATTATTGCAAAAAGGTAGTTATAATCCATAAATAGCTCTTAAAAGTAGTTATGGCATGTAAATTTTCTAATTTTGAAATCCCAAAATTATGCCTTTTTGGATGATTTGGGATTTCAAACCATGATTTGAAACTATGAGATAAAATGCATGGCCAAATGTTGATTTCATCTCATGGTTTCAAATCGCATGTCCAAACGCCTACTTTGTATACCAACCGAAGATTTCAAATATGAGAAAAACTTGCTCACATATCGGAAATTTATATTAAATCAATATCATGAAATGCTTTTTCTACATATTAGAGTTAATTAATATATTTTTACTTAAGTTATCACTTAGTTGTAGTAAATCAATGTGAGTTGACGTATATATTAAATGAGCAATTTTTCCCGAAAGAACCTAGTTTTTAGAAAAGAAGCAAATGGAGCTAGCTTGAAAATGAATCATTTAGAAGTTGAGCTTCTACACACTAGGAGAATTTTTCACTTTTTTTTAAGAAAATTATTTCGCTTTATTTGAAAATTAATGTTTGGCCATGAAATTCCAAATATAACTTAAAATTGTATTTAAAATTAAAAAAACACCAAAACTTTGTTTCCACATTTTTTTCACTTTTTTCAATTTTAGTACATTCAAACAACCAAATATTCTTTGTAAAGATTATAATTAAACACAATTCCATCTCCAACTTCAAAATTCCAAATAAAGTGAAAATTTTTGGTTTTCATGGCCAAACGCCTACTAAAATCTCAACAAATTATAAGGCTTAGGTTAATTAAGATAAGAAATAACGCAAAGCAAATTTTCCTAAACATGTAGCCTGATTTACTTGGAAGTTGGTCAGACATTTTGTGAAATATAATGTAGTTCTAATGCTCCTATGAGTTTCTTCTTTGACCACTATCAAATTAATAAAACAGAAAAGGGCCACCAAATCAAATCATTTTCATTCTGTAGGTCCAAGTTGGTCCTTCATACTTCTCTTACTTTTCTCCTTAAAATTGAAAATTGTTTTTCTAATTATCGCAAATTCGCAATTATTATTTCAAAAATGTTTTCCATATGCTTTTGAATTTGTTCGGCTTCAGCGAAGGGAAACAAAACACATTGTTTGCCCCTAGCTAGTGCTCTTAACTTTGGCATTGAAGTTATTTTTCACCCATTTATAAAAGTGTAATTTTCACCATTTTTTAGTCATTTCTTATATGTTAACGACATCTTTAACCCTTTTCCGTTTATATATGAAAATTCATTAAACTTATAATAAATTAGGAGTTAGTGGCCTGGATGGTCATTCAACTTATATTAATTAGCCATCATAGTCATTCAGCCTTGTTTTGTCTTATAAAAGTCATTCAACTTCGCCTAGTTAGCTTCTATGGTCATTTTAGCTGAAAATACAATTTGCAGTACCTATTTAATTATGTGGCAACTGTAAATTTATAGGAAAAAATATTTTAAAAATTAAAATCAATATTTTAATTAATTTAGGACCTAACCCACCCTAAACCCTATCCACTTTTAGTTAAATATCATTAAAGACATCTCTTATATAGTCAACCCATTAAGCGGGGCGGGTCAAGAATTAGATCCGGTTTAGGGTGAGTTAGGTTCTAAATAATGATTTTAAATTTTCTATTTTTTTTTTTAAAAAATTACAGCTGGCTCGTCATTAACTAGGTATCGAAAATTGTATTTATCTTTTATCACGCATCTTTAATGCCATTATTATCATTTAAGGTACAAGGTTCAACTATTACATATGGCACTCAACAGTAACCTTCAAGATCAGTTACCGAAAAAAAAAAAAAAATTACCTAAGAATTTCTTATCTATTACATGTGATAGCAACGTAGATTTTTTCTCTTCTTCCCTCACCGATTGATTTTGCCGTTCATTTTGGCATCAAATTAGTTCCTTACAGTCATTGTTCTGTTTTTTTTTTTTTTTTTTTTTTTTTTTGGGTTGGGGGGGTGGGGGTGCGGGGTGACTTTTTAGAAATTAGGTGAGTAATAAGTTAGGTAAGTAGTTTACTCATTTAATTTTTATTGTACTGCATCAGACATATCATGGTAATAGGTAACATATTTCTTACTAGAATGGCATGAAATTTCAGAGTAGAAAATACTGCTAGGAACGTTTTTTTCTTCACAAGAAAAATATCTACATGTTGAAGAGTAATATTATCTATATGTCACCTAATTATTAATTTATTATGTAGTCAAAACATTAAGTGGGCCGGGTCAAGAATTGGGGCCGGGTTAGGGTGGGTTGAGTCATAAATAAATTTAAATATTGATTTTAGTTTTTTTTTTCAAATTACAGTTGACACGTCATCAAATAGGGTACTGAATTGTATTTCTGGCTAAAATGACATGAAAGCTAATTAGGCAAAGTTGAGTGACTATGGTGGCTAATTATCATAAGTTGAGTGGTCATCGAGGCTAATTACCATAAGTCTGGAACCATAATTTCAAAATTATAATAGAATCACAGCTAAATATCTTTAATGTTGAATTTTTAAATTTTGAATCCGCGTATGATCGGTGGAGGATGCTGTACTTTCCTACATCTGGAATGGATTCTCGTTCCATTTTTTTTTTCATTGTGAAGCATTGCAAGTTAGGGGAGAAAATACGAGAATTTGTAGCACAAAATTAACACTATGCGACGCATAGGGGAGACTTGGAGCAAATGATATTATGGCATGGAGTTGAAAACTTAGTCCACAATTTAATTTTCGCAATTTTGATTCATTTGCATATGCTAGTTATCAAGTCTTGGGAAATTTAAGAGCAAGAAAAACTTGTGATTTAAAATAAGCTTGAAAGTTTTACGTGGCTTTGAATCCGTTCATTAAAAGCAAAATAAAAAATTGAAAATCAATTTATTACTAAATATCGCCTAGTGGTATAATTACCCTTGAAAAGAACACAAATTACGTAGTATATATTGAGCCTGTTTAGATGGGCTTATGCCTATAAGCTGTTTGCAGCTTATAAGCTAAAAAAATAAGTTGGGGTAGTCTAACTTATTTTTCTTGGCTTATAAGTTGTTTTCAACTTTTAAGCTGCTTTAGATAAGCTAAGTTAAATGGGCCCAATTATTTTTTTGAGCTTATTTTAAGCACAAAATGACTTTAAGCTGGCTAGTCAAACACTCAAAAAAATTAAAAATAACTTATAAGCAACTTATAAGCCATTCCAAACGGGCTCATAATTAGAATATCAATTGTCCTCTTTAGGAGAAAGGGTGAGGAGGACCAAGTTTGAACCTATACACATAAGAATAAATAAATAAATGAGTAAAAAAAGAGAAGTATGATTTGAACAATCACAAGTAAAAAGGATGATTTGACCTTCTGTTGGTTTGTTTAATGTGTTGAACCTTTTATTCCTTGGTCTGTAGCCCATCTCGTGGGAGTGTATATATATTACTACTATATATATATATATATATATATATAAGGGCAAATTTAGAGACTTTTTATAGTCTTCATAAGAATTTTTAAATTTTTTTAAATTTTTTAAATTAATTACTTTTATGTCTTCATCTTATTTATTTAAGTCTTTTTTTGTTTTGTTTTTAAAGTCTACTTTTCAAAAGCTATCGAACCTCATACTTCATTTTTCATGTTCTTTGATTTTTTATTTGGAGTTCGATATCCGTATTTGAGCCCAATTAATTCAGATAATTCGCAATGTATCGAGCCCATTTGGGAGAAGCGCTCCCTCGAAAGATTTTTTTCATATCCATGTTCGAACCCCTAATCCCTAATTAAGGGAGGAGCAGCTCCATCCACTGCACAAGTTAAATTATGTATTTGTCTTAAAAATTCATTAACTATGTATAGATTATTTATTTAGAATTAAATAACTTCAGAAAATTAGAATACATAACTTATAAATGTCAAATTCTGGCTCCGTGTTTAATTTGAAATAAATAATTTCATCAAAATGGAAGTTAAAATACTAAAGGAGTTGAATGAAAGTTTTGCTCTCATATATTAAAAATATACTTATATGAAATTTAATTATTACTAACGTAATTACTCAATTATGAAACTATAATAAATATATAATTATTGTTATACACAAATTATATTTTTTTAATTAAAATATTTACTTTTATACTTTAAGTGGCCTATATAATGTAAATGTAAGGAAGCGAGTAACTAAAGCATTAAAACTTGGTTTTGCTTACTAGTTGAAATGTCTTACAGAGGCAACAGTAGTGTGGAAGAGAAAGATTCGGATTCGGGTTATGGGATTGGCTCTCTGTCGCCAATTCAAATTTCCTCGCCGGGCAGCCGGAGTTGGCATGCTTATGCTTGGTCGGAAATTACAGTTGGCCAGGTTGAACATCCTGAGCAAAAATGCAGCAGGGTTAAGATTAACCTTGTTAGGACCATCACCTCTTTTGATCTCTGGAAGTAAAGTTCGTTTTCTGTGAGCTATTTTGACGCGGCCAACTGTAATTTCCGGAGTTGGTATGCTTTGGGAATATCTCGAGCTATTTTGACGCGGCATGCCATGCTGATTATCGCATTCTCCATCCACAAGGTATCGATTCTTTTACAGTTAATGGTTCACTCTTTTTTTGACCATTATCTCAATCTCTCTCTCTTCTTCTATTTCATTACAAGACCTCTCCCACCATGGGATGTCTGCCTAAGCTTCCAAATCAAAGACTTTCTTCTTTGAGCACGTTACGGATATGGGAGATTCCCAAGTTAGGGATTACTCTTACGTCTGAAAGAATTCACAGTGTAAGTAGAGATTCCACTCTTTCTACTTTGACATGTAATCTTATTTCTTTCTTTTCTATTACAGAATGGCGGGCAAACATAACTATAATTGGAATGTAAGTCTTCTTTTTTTTTTTTTTATCGGTATAATTAGGATGTAGGTCTTGATTCTTAGGCTTTCTCATTTTGCTTTTGTGCAGTCTTGAAAGCATAAGTTTAGACTTGACATAAGTTTGGCTGACAGGAGTGATAAGTTCAAATTCATTTTATCTTGGACCAAATAGTCACAGAACGGAACATGATTAATCAAAGTTGGCAACCCACACGTGCACCTCATTCAAACTCCAATAAATGAGTGTCATCTGTAGTATAACTCTTCGTCAAGGCGGTCTTAAGAATTTTAACTAAAATCCAGAAATAAAACCGCAGCATACACAAGAGTCTAACTGTGCAGGTAGTAAGATGTCTACACTGCTCAGGGCTCACAGAAAACGAACTTTACTTCCAGAGATCAAAAGAGGTGATGGTCCTAACAAGGTTAATCTTAACCCTGCTGCATTTTTGCTCTGTTCTTTGGTTTACCCTATAAATCAATGCATGTTTTCATTTGGTCTGCTAGTTCACTAAAAGTATTTATTTGCCATCAAATCCCTTTGGTGCTGGTGTATCGGCAGAGCTGTTTGTTTATTCTTCTCTAAAAAATTTACATTTCCAATCTGCTAAAATAAGAAAATGAAAGTTGTCTCAACAGCTCTTTTTTTTTCCAGCATGAACAATCTGGCCCATCTCCATATCTAGATTCAACAGCGGTTCCAGATTCATCGAACAGTCAAAAGATGTTACATTCATCGCAAAGATTTGAGCGCAGAAGAAATGCTAGTTGTGAAAATCAAGAAGTTATTATAGACGCTCAAACGAACAATCAAAGCAAAAGAAAGAAGTTAAGTACAACATGGAATGCCACTGGAAAGATTAGTTTAGAGGACCTTCAACAGAATTATGGTAAAAACCGTGAAGAGGCAGCAGAAAGTCTTCAAGGTGAGCTTGGAATTCTAGTTTTTATAGGATTTTGTGCTGCATTTATCTTATTTTTTCTCTTGTCAGAATCTCATCTTCTAGTAAATAAGCTTTTCTTATAATACTGATATCTATCTAAAATTCTTGGTCCTTTCAGTTAGCGTCTCTACATTTAAGCGAATATGCAGGAAGCATGGAATTCCCCGCTGGCCATCTTCCAAGAGAAAGAAAGGCAAGTGTCTCCTCTCTGCTCAGAAGTGCAATGCATCTGGCCAATCTTTCTCAACATCATCCCGTGTGATTGAAGCTCTTGAAGAATCGTCACTTCGTTCCACTCCGTCTAAACACGAGGAGGCTAGTATGTCACTTAACCATAACATGCTAGGAACTGGTGAAACAACAAAGGGAAACAATATCCTTCAAGAGAGAGCCTCGGCCAGACAAGGAGTGACGTACAAATCACAACAGCATAAGCCAAGAAATGGTAGCATCTCCTTTAAAAGTTCGATGCTTGGTGCTCTGGAAAAAGGATCTCAACCACCACGAAATGGTATGCCGTGTGAGGAGGATATCGAGACCTCTTCTATCTCTAGGAAAAAGAGAGAAAGGCTGGAGGAAGAAGCATATTGTATGGATCCGATGACTCATTTTGAAGGAAAACTGCCAGAAACACTGAACTACACTTCCAAAAGGCAGGAAGCTGATGGCACTAGCAAAGGGCCATCTTGTCTTAGCTCAATAAGTTGGACTAGTGGAGGCTTCAATAAGGATTCCAATCTCAGTTTACTGTCAATCACCGTAAGCGTACTCAATTTTCCCTTTCTCATCCGTTAAACTTTTGCCTTGTAATGTCTCTCCTTTTCATCTTAAGCTGAAAAAGTTGAAAATATAGAAGATAAGCAAATACTGGTTTCTTGAAAATAAGAGGAAATTCCAGAACCAAGTTTCTTTATATTACTCATGTCCAACTCTGCTTCAAGAATAGTTGTGATATAAAATTTGATTCTCTACTTGCCATCAGGGTCATGTTGTGGATGACATGGGTTCTACTCGTATGGGAGTTCAACCTTGTCTTGCATCAATGTCAGCAAATCTATTGAGCTCACCATCCTGCAATGAAAACACTGCACAGAGCGTGAAGCTTCGTTTCAACAACTTGATTGCGTTGCCTCTGAAAGATCTCACTGACCCCGCGAACGAGGCTTCCATGAAAGAAACATTGTCAATCCTAGCTGACAATCTCTTTTTGTTTTCAGAAGAACAAACCAAGAGGATAGTTGACCTCAAGCTTGAATTTACTTCCCTTGTGCATAGCTGGAGAGAGTATTCTCGATCCCAGATGCAGAGTCAAAAGTTCTTCACTGACTTGGAGAAAACTAGAAATATGGCGGCGACTTCAGCGAAAGATAAAGAGTGCCTCAAGATTAGATACGAAGAACTTCAAAGGAAGAAGGAGGAATTGATGGCACAATTGGAGGCAGTGCAAAAAGAGCAGGACGGGGTAGCTGAACAGGGGCGTGTAAAGTCCAAGGAGACGGAATATTTGGTTTCTTTGGCAGAGGAAAAAGCAAGAAGAACCAAAGAAAAAAACCTGGTGATGACAACTACCCGTGATAAGTTGAATAACTTAGTTGATCGATGGGCTGCAATACCATCTCTCTTTATGTAAATTGGCTAGTACATTAAATTTGGTTCTATATTGCACCGTTCGACACTGCCAAGTCCTTGTAGCTCAATCTAGTAAAAGCCTTTGGTCAAGACCCACAACATAATAATTTAAATCATTTCTACATCATGAAAATCTTTCTTTTACATGTTTTTTCCATCTTTAGAGATGGGACATTTTGTATCTGGTTAAGAAATGCAACAGGTCATATATTGGAAATAAATGGCATCAGCTTCAGTAAGCTTATTCTGGTTTCTTCTGTTACTTTTATGCAACGTGTTTTTACCTCCTTTTGCCATCACCTTTGTAACACATTGGCTTAGGAGAAGAAATACTTTTGAGATTAATTTGAGTAAGCAAGGTAGAGACTTAAAAAAACAAAAAAAAACTCCTGAAAAGTCAAAAGCCGAAAGGGTCATCCAAAAACTAACAAACTGTTAATGTTGGACCAATCTTTTTAACTACATTAAAGGATGTTTCCTGTTTAATGCCATGCTACAAGCTAAGGATATTCATTTTTGGGATCGTTTGTTACAAGGATAAAAGACAATACTTCTAGGATAAAATTTAAGATTGTTTTATCCATAAAATAGTCTCGTAACTAATAATTCCCGTATTATAATTCCTACGTTATAATCACAATATAACTCGTTCACAAACGAAACAATCAGTGTATACAATAGGAATGCTTTTATTCCATAGTAGAATACTCATAATTGAAAATCAATTCGATCAACACAAAGTGTCAAATTTATGATAAACAGAGAAAATGGATAAAATATGAGTTAATAAGAATTATCAATTAAATTCAACGAAAAATACCACGAACAAAACAAAATTACATACTTATTGAGAGCAACATAAAACCATAAAATCTATTTTTATGGATCACAGCAACAGAATTGCTCAAGGGGTGGAATACATTGGCCAGAACTAAATCCTATTCTTTTGCAAAATTCATCACAATCTGCAAACTCCTCGCATTTTCCTTGGCACGCTGGCGCAGTTTCATCATCACCTCCTCTTGCCACAACCACTATTCCAAAAAAAGAAAAATAAAAGAAAAATAGGATCTCAAATCAGGCAAAAAGAAACAAAAGTATAATAAATGTGGAAACAAGCAATGGATGAGCCAGGATTTTCAATAAGGAAATTCAAAATATATAAAAAAAAAATAAACAAACGAAGAAAATAATGGGATTCAACCTCTACTATAGATACATCTACTATATAGTAGGGAGATAAACGCCCTTCCGTCCCCCTACCTCTGCCCCTGAAAACAAGTAATTTGATTTGCAAAAATTCGAAATAAAATGCTTCTTCTAAGAATAATTTTCTTGAACTTTTTAAACTGCATTTCTCATTGACGTCACATTGCATGTGCCTGACCAGTCTAAAAAGGCACGGCCAAATCCAAGACGAGCATGATCGTCATAATATATATATATATATATATATATATATATATATATATATATATATATATATATATATATATATATATATTCCTGAAATAATGGTGATAAAGTGAGTATGAAAAAGATCAAATTAATTACATTTACTTACCAACAGAGAGAAGCAAGAGAATGAATATAGCACTCAGTATAGCACTCCTTATGATTTTCTTAGCCATGAAAGAAAGGACTCTGATCTCCATTTTCTATGATTAAGGGATAGGCAGATAGCTAGAAGCAATTTCTTTCAGTATCATAATATATATAGGTGGTACAATAATGAGTTTTAATATTTATTATTTATCAAAATTGTATTTAACTATAACCGTTGGATTAACCTGATCCTTAAAATATTACTTTTAACAAAGATTATCCTTCAGATATATGCTTTTAGCGGTTTATCAACTCGCGTGATTCTCACACGACTAACCAGCTACAAAGGACTATTGTTAGTGATGAATGTTACACTTGTCCATCATCGCGTAAAAGTTTTTATACGATTTTATAATACAGAAATTAACTAGATTAACAGCCCATACTAACAATAAATTAAAAATAATCCTACTTTTTCAAAATCATCTGACTTTAACTTTTTCTAAGTACTTGAATACCTTTTTTTAGCTTAATCTAAACCAACGTTTTCTCTCTCTCAAACAGCTTTTTCTTCCTTTAATTTAGGGATTTGTTTTTCATTACGCATCTAAAGAGTATCAGATTTCTCTCTCTTCCACTAAAGCACACTTCTTACTTCACAGTTCACCCATTCCCTACAATCTCTTTTTCTCTTTGATAATTTGTACCACTGCCCTTAACCTTCAACAGCGTTTTCATATTTTCTGTCTTACTGATTTTAATTGTACGAAGATGAAGAAACAATGGAAGATTGGTGATTTTGTCCAGCTAGATTCGTCGGTCTTCCTTCACTATTGTTCGTTATATAATCATTGTATAATATGTATATTTTCAGAGAAGATAATAGACAGAGAAAATAAGTCATTTATACATTGTGTAATTTGTGTATAATCATTGTGTAATAAATATACATATATATATATATATATATATATATATATATATACATATATTATATATTTAGTGAGTATGCATTATATATTGATTATACACTGATTTTATACATGTAATTGTTGGTGAAGTCCTTTATACATTATGTAATTCATGTATAATCATTGTATAATATATGTATAATCGGTGTGTGTACGTTATGTACTGATCATACATTGTTTTATACATTATATATTAATTATACATTGATTTATAAATTTATTATACACATATAAATTTTCTGAATTTTTGGTGAGGATGTGGTTAAAAATAAATAAATTATGTACTGATTATACATCGATTTATACATGATATATTAATTATATATCGATTTATACATTTATTATACGCATATAGATTTTCTGAACTTTTGATGAAGATGTGGTTAAAAAAATGGCTTCTTTCACCAAAGTTTTGTCAACGTTTGGAACAAATGTTTTGAAGATAATGAAATGATGTAATTGTTGGAGAAATTTTAGAAATTGATATTTGGAGATAATGCATGAAAAGTCCGTGATTAGCTAACGATCCTAGAGGGATTGTTTTCTCTTTCCATTTTTTTAACTTGCTGCTTAAATAATTTATGGCTAAAGTTTGTAAGGCCAACTAAAAGTAAACTATAGTACTGGGCCGGCTATTTGTGTTTTTATCCCTTTATAATATTCTAGATAACTTCACCTATATTATTTTAAAGTTTTATATTGGATGCGCGGATTCATTTACATAAGCATCAAGACCAGATTCAAAAAATTGCACGGATTTCCCTTCATATGGATTGGTTTTAATTTTTGCTCCTCAAATCGGTGATCTTTAATTTCTGTCCTCATTTAATGAAAATTTGTGGGCAAAAAGTATCCTTATTCGCTGGTTTATGAAATTAGATATTCGGGTTTTAACCCTATCAGAGGAAAAAAAAAAAAAAAAAAAAGAAGCCAAGCCAAGATTTCATAACAAACTATGGCTTCGGGGCAAAAGTTATGTCTTAAGCCATAGTTTATATGTAGTTCCTTTTCTGGCATAGTTTTGTAGTATAGCTTAATATCTACAAAACTACGTCAGACACGACATAGTTCTGTAGATTTAATTTCTACAGAACTATACCGGACAAGACATATTTTACATAGAAACTATCTTTAAGGCATAACTTTTGCTTAAAGAGGCATAGTTTGTTATGAAATTTTGCTTTGTGAATTTTTTAAATTACTCTATTGTGGTTCAAACTCAAAACTCAGGAATATTTTGGTCCTTATTTTATTACATAAAATGGCGAAGGGAAAAATTAAATACATTGATTTGAGGGTCAAAAATTAAAAACCACCCCAAAACAGGGATAATCGTGCGAATTACCCAAAAGATTTCATTGTAAGCCCATTTTATATGTTTTAGCCCGTCAAGATAACAACATTGCTTCATTTTTTTGCACGGATTGTCCTTCTTTTGGGGTGGTATTTAATTTTTGTCCCTCAAATTGGTGGTCTTTAATTTTTTCCCTCCGCCTAATATCCCGAGGTTTTGGGTTCGAACCTCAGTTCAGTAAAAAAAAAAAAAAACACAAGGCAGGGGTTTGGATTCGCAAGATAGAATATTTGCCTTCAAAACTCTGGCTTAAGATAGAGTTTGAAACTCTGCCCGAAAGTTTTGCATGCAACACTCTACCTTGCGAGTTTTTTTAAAAAAATTTTGACTGAGCGGGTTTCGAACCCAAAACCAATTTTTTTCTAGCAAAGGCCAAAAGTTAAAGACCACCAATTGAAGGGATAAAAAATTAAAGACCACCCAGTTAAGGACAATCCTGCAAATTCCCCCATTGCTTCAGGTCAACTCACTAATTTGTAGTGCCCAATCTGTCTTCACACTACTTCAGGTCCACACCAAGTATATTTGACCCTTTTCCGACAGTACAGGGGTATATTTGTCCCTATTTCATTTAGATGTTGTTGCTATTTTAAAAGTTATGTAAATATAACTTTTTGGACTGACAAAACATTAGACTATCGTTTACCGTATACAAAATATTAGACTGTGGTCTAATATTCTATAAACGCGATTTAAAAGGTTTATAAATTGTAAGAGAAAAAAGGGTCATTAATAATCAGCTATTCCAAAAAATACAATTGTGGGATATTTCATTTTTTTTTTAAATTGCCCACCCGGTATGCTCTGTTGCGCTTTAAGATCCCAATTAGTCTCGGAATAATAATTTTGAGATAATAATTCCGAGATAATTTAGTTTGCGTACCAAATGACCCCTAAGATCCCAATTAATTTGAATTTGTATAGCATATATTAGATCATTACCGGGGGAAAATGAAAGAAGGAGCTCCCCCGCCAGATTATAGTTAGAAGTTCATTAATTGATGGGTCTAAGAAAAGTACTCTTTCAAAGTTTATGCAGCAGATTAATGTATTTTACTGCAATCTATTGCTACATGTAGCTGGTCGCCTATATTCCAAGTCAGAGAAAAAGTTTGCTTTCTGTTTCATTTGATTGCCTTTAATGGGTCTGACAAAATTCCTAGCTTCTTCTGAGATTCCCTAAGCCCAATAGATTCATTTCCAATTTTCCTTCTGAATTTTTCTTTTCTTTTTACAACATCTCAAGAATAATCTAGTGTTTGATGTGACTTTCTTTTTCACAAAGTAGGAGGTATTTACAATAATTACACAATACTAATTGGTAAACAATACAATATTTAAGTATAATTTGGCCAAAGAACCTCATTTGCTAGTGCTTGATATGATTTTTGTTGTTATAATCTGAATAATTCCTTTTCTCTTGAATCTTATTTCAATGCTTGAAAAGTTATTTTTACAGGGCAATATAGTATTGCATGTTACGTGAAGTGCCAAATCTTGTTTGTAAAAAGAAAATCACTTTCCAGTATGTCACTAAATCATGTTTTCTAATAATGCATTATTAGAATAGAATCAATGACAAATTTTTATAATTTAGTGACAGGAGTATTTGTCGCTAATTTTATTTTTTTATAATGTGCTGAGACCTAAAAGGAAGTCAAACATATTTTTTGTTCTATCCTACGTGCAAAAATTAGAATGTAGATTTAAGCATTCGAATGCATGTACTGCAAATTAATTAAATTAAGCTAATTAAAGATAAAAAAAACAAACGTGAAGATTAATTGATATATAAAAAAAATAGTAAAAGGAAGAAAATAAATTTTATGAAAAGTCAGTGAAGGTCCAATATATCTTGAAATTGAAACGGTGCCATTGTTAGACGTTAGTGATGGGATTGAGTTGTGAAGATTTTTACATGGTTTGATATCACGAGTCAATTAATGTTTTCCCCTCCCACATTTAGAAAAAGGCCACTTTCTTATTCTTAAGAGTGAGAGGTTTATATTTGGGTATATATTAAATATTATAATATTATATTGAGATTTAGATATTAAAGTATTAATACTATTTTTCTCAACATCTAAATATGTCAAATTTATTTTCATGGATAATTATAAAAATATAAAATCCAAATAAAATACTAATTAATCTTAATACTATATCAAGAAACAAATTTAAAAAATAAATCATGGATGTTTAGATGGTAATGGCAAACAGTGAGGTTGTGAATAGGAGTAGAGCCAGCCCTCTAGCTAGAGGTAAAACATAATTCAGTAGCTCTATCTCAAATTCTATATATATATGTGGCGCGCATGCGTGTGTGTCCCATTTGATATTATAAATAATATATCAAGAATTCAGTAAATAAATATCGTGCTTTAGAATTCATAAACTAAAAATTTTGGCTTTGTTATGGATGCTGACTGAACTGACGGTGATGATTTTAGATTAACCAAAAAAAACTAAGTAGTAGCGATATGCTAAAATTATTAGCTCAGTCGAAGGTTCTCGATTAACCACTAAGATTTGTTGACATTGTTATTCCGCGCATGTATAACGTTATTCTAAGTTAATCAAGGTTATTGGTTTAATTAAGCAAATGACATTATAGTTTGCATTTGGAAGTATAAATTAATTAATTAATCTTTATTTCAAACATTGTATGAACGCAAGAATCATATCCAGCCATGGCTATTAGCTAGATATATATAATTTCATGAGGTCTCCATCACTGACAAAGCTGATTAATTGTAAAGAATTTTCTCATTATCCTCCAAACAATAAGCCATTATCATAGATCAATTAGAATTATAGGTGAACAAAGTTTATAAGTTTTATGGAAGGGGAAAAAATGCATATGACATGATATGTGTGACACCAAAAAGACCCTCTTTAATTAAACGCATTCAAGGGGCCAAAAAAAAAAAAAAAACTACAAGGTACTACTTCATATCTTGTATGTCATGTGTCAGTCTTCTAAGTGACCTACTCACGAAGCAACAAGTGTTACGCGAAGAGCACATAAGTATTGCATGCATGGCCCCTGAATGGCTCGAATAACGTGAAAGACATAAAATCATATACCCTTTGGAATTTGTTTTTAATTTATTGAGTTGACATTAACACTTCAATTTTTCATCCACCTAACTCTGTGCAATAAACAGAAAGAAGGCCACCCTCGAGATTGTTAGGGCTTTGTTTAATGCCTTGCATTTACTATTTTTTGCCCCTTTCTTCAATTATCACAACTGTCCTCTCCCGTTTTTCCTCCTTTAAAAACCCTCTTCACCATTTATTTTTCCTCACCACACAGCAGCAGAAGTAAAAACTTACCCTATTGTGTGTAAGTGTGTGTTTTTGTAGTGTGTGTGTGTGTGTGAGAGAGAGAGAGAGAGAGAGAGAGAGAGAGAGGGTTAATTAAGAGTGAAAAAATGGCAAGTTGGTACGTAATGTTTGTGTTTGCACTTGTACTTGTCCATGTTGTCAATGCAAGAAACATTCCTGAAGTGGCCAAACCTAAAGAACCTCAGACTCAGGTCTGTTCGGTTTTTTTTTTTTTGTTTGTTTGTTAATAAAGGATAATATTACTTATATATATTAATGATTTAACTTATAATGACAAAAAACAGCAATTACGTAAGAAATTCGTCTTTAATATGTAACACAATAGCCCGTAATTACCATGATTTATTGAAAATCCATCGTTAAATAGAATTAACGATGAATTTTTACTGTTTAGCGACAAAAATGGTCTACCCCTAATTCTTCTAATCTTTTTTTTGGTATATACACTAAGAGTCACAAAATTACTTTACATTATCACACTAGTTTAATTAATTTACCTTATTTCCCAGTTCCACTCTTTAGTGACGGTTACCTCATTTTTACTTATTTTTTTGTTGATTTGATAGTGTAAAAGTTTCTCCTATGTTGTTAATGTATAAAAAATAACCTCATTAAACATTATATAGTGTAGCATCACTACATCTACTGTTGCTGCTTCTAACAAAAATAGTTCCACATTTGTCTCTTTCAGGCTCAGATTGAGGGTGTAACTGTAAACACTGAGATTATAACTACAGCTCCAACACCAAGCGAAGGACTTGATGACCAAAAGAATTTCATTTCATTTGGTGGGGTTGGTGGCTGGGCAGGAATTGGTGGCTATGCTGGTGTGTTGCCAACTTTTGGCGGCATTGGCGGTGCCGGTGGAATTGGAGGGCTAGGTGGACTTGGTGGAGCTGCTGGCGGTGGCGGAATTGGCGGTGTTGGGGGACTTGGAGGCGGTGGCGGCGTAGGTGTTGGTGGTGGAGTTGGTGGTATTGGTGGCATTGGTGGTATCAAACCCTAGAAAATTTTAATTTGTTGCTTTTTGTCTAAACTCTTTTTTTTAGTATTGCATGCATGTTCGATTCTCCTATGTTTGCCATGTCAAGTGTACGTCTAGTGTTTTGAAGTTTTCAAGTATTAGTACTAGTATTTTCCTTAAGTTAGGATATGGTAGTACTCTGTGTGGGTTGTAATAGGTTCAATTTCCAAGTCATTGGAGTTGTTGGTTTGACTTGTTTTTAATTTGTCATCTATGTTTCTGGCTGTAAAATATTGCTCCTTTATTTCTACTCAAAGTACTACTACGTGGATGTGGTGAATGCTCATTATCTTTCTACTTGAATGTGCATCAGTGCATGTTTATAAAATTGGGGAAGTGTTGAAAGGAAGAAATGCCAAAAAAAAAAAAAAAAAAAAAGGAAAGAGGAAAAAGAAGCGAAAGATTGTATTCTCCATTGTCCATCTCACAGATAAATCATAAAATTATAATTAAGCTTTAGTCGAAACTAAGGAAATATCAATTTTCCAAATTGAACAAGTCAAAGGCTATATAAAGGTTTTTGGACTAGGAGATTGACTAGGAAAATCTTCTTGAACTGATCGGATTAACATAGGAAAATTATCCAAATCCATCGATGGGCAACCCCTTTAATTTTTAACCGAACACATCTCATAATATGAAAATAATATGTACTCCATATGACCTTTCAAACTAAAGAATTAAGAATTTATTGTTATAAGCAGATGAATCTAGACTCCAAGTGATTAGTGATTGACCTAGTGATTATATTCAAGAAAAAAATTCATGACGATACAATTCCTGTGGGCACTCTAATTATTTGTAAGGTACTAATAATTGATCCCTAATAACTAAAAAGTAAGTGAATCTATCCGTCAAGCAATTTTAATGATTCAGCCTATTTGATTATTTGTGCGCCTAGCTAGTTTTTGTATATATATAGGTCTTAATTAATTACAGAATATTTCTTTAAGTTGAAATACGTATAAACGATGATTTTGTTAAATGAAATTGCGTCATCTATAGTTAATACTCACTAGCAAAGAGATGAAATTTTGACCAATTCAGGTCATTCGAGTACATCGTATAAATTGAAATGATACAGATTGACATTGTTCAAGGATAAGAATGCCACACATAAACGGAAACTAACATAAATGATATTCCACAAAGATACAACAATGCATGTGAATTTTGGATGTCAAGTTCAGAAAAATGGTGAAAAGTTCTCCAAGGCCCTGAGATTCTGGGTTACCTGGTGTTTTTCTTGATTATTTTGCATCACTTTCTGTTTGTAACACATTAGTGAACGCACCAACACTTTCTTTCCTTTTTTCTTCTTTCTTCTTTTGCTTTCCTTTATATCGGTGCGCGGAGAGAAAGCTTCACACTTTTTAACAAGTTCTTAGAAATTCAATCTTCACTTTGTGCCTAACTTTAAGATCACAAATCACAATGAATTGTGTCAACCATATATAGTACTCCCTCCGTCCCAACTCATGTGATATAGTTTGACTAGACATGAAGTCTAAGAAAGGAATATTTTTTAAACTTGTGGTCCAAAACAAGCTATAAATATTTGTGTGGCTCAAATATATAAATGTATCATTCTTTTTTAGACAGACTAAAAAGAAAATGTATCACATAAGTTGGGACAGAGAGAATATTAATTAAGTAGCTAAGGCAAAGATTAATTATGTCTTTACCCAGAAAAATGCCCTTTTGGGGACTTAAAATATGTTCATACTTGGCTATTCTCGTGAGGTATACATATATACATGTCTATATAAGTCTGTTTGACAGTTATTTAATTAAGCATTAAAGGTGGTGTTCTGAGTTGAGAGACAATATGGCTCGATTGTTATTCTTAATGTTAGTATTTTTCCTCATGATGGACATTAACAGTTGTCAAATTTCTGGTGCTCCTCCTCTTCTAGTACCCCTAATTCCTTCTCCAATTAGCCCCGCGCCTTTGCCATTTACCAGTGGCGGTGGAGGAGGTGTAGGTGGTGCAAGAGGTGGTTATGGCTCTGGAAGAGGTAGCGGTTCTGGAAGGGGAAGAAGTGGTGGAGGTGGAGGTGGCGGTGGTGGAGGAGGCGGAGATGGTGGCAGTGCTCGAGGACGAGGCAGTAGAGGACCAGACGGTAGTGGATGTGGGCAGGCCCTGATTTCAGTGGTATCGATGAAAGTGTTCCAATTCCTAGTCCTATCGTCAAGCCTTGG
Source organism: Lycium barbarum (assembly GCF_019175385.1). Taxonomy (NCBI): domain Eukaryota; kingdom Viridiplantae; phylum Streptophyta; class Magnoliopsida; order Solanales; family Solanaceae; genus Lycium; species Lycium barbarum. The sequence continues at coordinate 11,394,946 of NC_083345.1, read as the reverse complement.
GTGACAAGGAAAGTTTCACCAGGCTTTTACTAGTCACTAGCGAAAATTAGATGTTGTTTATAAATTGTTATATGACTCAATAATATATATTATATAGTAATAATATTTTCTTTTAGTACTACTAGAAGAAAAAAGAAACGAAAAGAGAGGTAAGGCATGTGAGTTGGAACTTGGAAGTACTACTATGTTTATTACATCGTGCATGGAGCCTTGCACGTTATCAGTTCTTTTCTCTGCTATTAATAGCCAAACTTCGATTCATGCTTATGATAAATAATGCCATCTTGTAAGTTGTATATGTGCAGGCAATTCTTAATGTTTGGAATAAGAGAAATTTATATGGGTCAAAAACTGCAGAAAACAAGATTATCATGCGTGCTTATCATTCAAAAATTTGCAATTGCAGGGAGTTGATTCTGAGATAATAATCCCATTAGAATGGCTCATATTGATTGGTTTTAGTTTTTGTATAAGCAAAAGTCATAACCAAACCTACTCATGGGCACCTTTTGTCGTGGAATTCTACGGCCTCGAAGTAAAGATTAAAGTAGGGCCTACCTATCTATAATTTGAGAAATTTGATTTTGTAGTCTATTCTTGTAGAGGAAATATTATTCAATTATATGATTCTTCTTACCGGCAATCAATTTTTAATAATGTAGAAGATTTGAAATAATTTACGGAAGATTTTGTAGTTTGAGAAATCTGAGTTTGTAGTTCATTGTAAATGTTATTTTAGTTATATGACTATTTTCGCAAGAGATCAACATAAAATAAAGTGTAGAGAATCTGTGAACAAACTATGGAATAATTTTGCAGTCATTTTCATGGATTCAAATTATAAATGAGCAATGCAGAAATGAAAACATAGTAAACCAAATAGCATTGCTAATTTTAGTTAGGTACATGTCATGCATTTAAACTATTTAGTTTTAGAAAGAGAAAGTCCTACTTCTCTCTAAAAATATCAAATAGACGTTACTTTATTACCGTTATCCACCAGATCACCACCCCCATGGGGTCGCCGGTAGGTGACCCACCATCGTTGGCCCAACCATCTCCACCCCAAGAACACCCACAAATCCCAAATCCCGTAGTAGCAGTGAATTCCTATGCTAACACTGTAGCCGAATCTTCCAACCCACCAATTCAAGAGGACCAAAATCTAATCATGGGAAGAAGAACATTTCACAATGGAATGCCAGCCCTCATTTTCAAATCGAGACAGTACCATGGAGCTATGACAACACCATGTAAATGGAAAATTGTTGGAAGATTTCTGAAATCAAGACCACAAATCGACATGATTAGGTCAAAATTTTCAGAAAAATTTGCTTTGAAAGGAACAGTGAAAATTGGAGTTTTTGATAATTTCAATATCTTTCTGACCTTCAACAATGAAATAGATTACAATGTGATTTTATATAAAAGGGTTGTTGACATTGACGGATTCCAGATTTGGATGCAAAAATGGACGCCAAATTTCAAACCCGAAGAGGACATTCCGATAGTTCCAATTTGGGTATTATTACCAGGTTTGCCCTTTCATATGCATTCTTGGCATTATGCTAAACAAATTGCGTATGCAGTAGGTACTACTATTGAAATAGATGCGGCTACGAAAAATATGAATAGACCCAGTATGGCTAAAATTAGTGTAGAAGTCGACTTAATGAAACCTTTGATTCAGAGTGTTTGGATTGGTACTGAGGATCAGAATGATTCGTTGAAAGGATATGCACAGAAAATATAGTATGAGAATATTCCTAAGTATTGTAAACATTGTATGAAGCTGGGACATGCTATTATTGAATGCCATGTGTTAGAAAAAAGAAACTGAAAGACAAAAACGAGGTTGAAAGAGTCAGGGAACACAATAATTCGAAGGATGAGGGGCCTAAAGTTATGGAAAAAGTTGCTACTCCTAATGGGAATCTGGAAACACAGAACAAAGGGAGAAGTCGAATTAGTCAACATGAGTTGATCAGATCCAGACCGAGGGGTAAGAGTGAACCAATAAAGATTTTTAAACCTACCGGTGCTGTTTTTGGTATTGATAAACCTGTGCCTGTCTCAGAAAAAGTTAAGACTAAGCAGAGTAATATGAATGACAAAGAGGTAGTGAAAAAAGCTGGTGGAAAAGACAATAAAATCAGTGTGGAGAAGGATCAAACTAGTCATGAGAACCTAACTGGAAAAAGCTGTATCAAGAGCAACATTGAAAAGGAAGTGTCTACTAAGAGTGAGGAAGTTAGCAGTGATGCTCAAATAAAGAGTACTGATGTACAAAAAGGGGTGGTGAACAAGGTTGAACTCCAAAATGAGTGCCAAGGAGATTATCAAGAATGCTAAGGAAAGGGCTAGAAGGAAAAAATTAAATCAGAAAAGAAAGGAAGCTAGAAAGCTTATTACCAGTTAAAAAAAAAGAATCATATTGAAAAGATTGGAGACAAGAACATAAAGAATACTACTGGTACTCAGAGAGAGAACATGTCTGATCAAATAAGAGAGAAGGCCGAGACTCATATCATTCCGGAAAAAAACGAGACCAAAGGTACAAATATTGTTCAACTTGCTGATTATCAGAAGGGTGATGTTATAGACAATCAGAATCCATTTGGCAAGGGAGGTACTATTACCATTGAACTGAATTTACCAAAGACCTCTATTGCTGAACAGAATGATTTTGAAAAACAATTGGTTACAGATTCAGACAATGAATCAGAAACTACCAATAAACTCATAGAGGCCTTTGCTCCTATAAACATAATTGACACAAGAAAGGCAATCTGCGATTTTGATGCTATAGCACAGAAGCACAACCTATCTCCTAGAGGTAGAACAGTGACCAGGAATGACAAAACTACTGCTGGACATAAATCCAGAAGTAGGATAAGATGGAGAAGCAGTACTGCTGTTACACCTCAAAACATTTCCCGTTAATGTACAGTGGATAGACTAACGGAGAGCACGAAGTATACGATGTTTCATTAAGTAACAAATAGCATTTAATGATTCTAATTGAGATTTCAAAGACATTTGAGGTAAGAGAAGAAAGTTGCCAAGAAAAGCAAGGTATACGTAATGTGTCGAATAGGATCTACGAGTATTGAATTAATGATGTCTTGGAGAAGAGTTATGATGTCCCTTAATGAGGTGTTAAACAAGTGTTAAGAAGGTTCCATAAGGATTGGAGATCAAACGAACGACGGAGATCATTTCAGGAAAAATGGGGTTATACGACCGACTTATACGGTCCGTATAACATTATACGATTCGTATAAGGGTCCGTATAACACCCAGCAGAGATGGTGTTTTTCCTGATAGTGAACACGACCACTTATACCGGTGTACAATGTTATACGTATAAGAGTCTGTGGAAGTCCCGACGAGCTGAATAAGTTCCAAGTATAAATACATGTTCCCACTTCACTAATTTTATTTCCCACACTTCTTCATCTCTCTCAAGGCTTCTAGAGGGTTCCACACACTTCTTCCATAATAACTCAAGAGACATTCAAGATCAACTTCATCAAACCAAGGGAGTTAAATGCAAGAAGCTCATTAGAGTTCATCCAAGACAAGGAATCCAAGTGGAAGTGGAGCTAGGGTTTCTCTCAAGTGAAGTATTCCAATCAAGGCTTATTCTTACACTATCTAAGGTAAGTTTTATGATCATTCCATGTTGTTTAAGGTAATGAGAGGTTGAAAGACTTGGATTGTAGAAGGAGATAGAAAATGGGTCATGAATGTGAGAATAGTGGCATTTTGAGTAGTAGTTTGGAATGAGTCATGAATATTGATATGTTGTGATTATAAGTATGTTATAAATGACATTTAGAACATGGGATAAGCATGATATGTGAGAAAACGTAATAGTGTACTATGACCATGATTATGGATGAATTGAAGTGAAATTATGAAATGTGAGTAATGTGGATGAATGAAGATTGTTGGTTATAATGTTGTGAATGTTATTATAGACATTTAGGAGTTGATATGTGATGTGAGGAAATTTGTATAAACAAAGGGAATGCTGCCCAATTTTCGTTAGCTTTAGTAAGCACGTTCATATAATCGATTAGCTAATGTTAATGCGAATTCTCTTGAAGGTAGAAACGTGAGCATTGAAGGAGAGCGATCAAGCGATAGAATAGTTAAACGAAAAAGGTATGTAAGGCTAGTCCTTTTCTTCTAAGGCATGACTCCCATGGCATGATTTTCCCTTATTCTCCATGACCCTCTTACATTCCAAAATTTATAAGTGTATGATCATGAAGAGCCATATGAGATAAAGATAAGAGATGCGTTATGAGAATGATAATGATTACTATGATAATGATGATGATGAGTAAGTCTAAAGATCCTAAATCTAATGATCCTAACTATGATCCATTGAGCTTGTTATTGTATACATTCACCTTATATGCTAATTCCTTCAAGGTGAGGCATAATGCTTATGAATGCTCCATAATGGAATCGGGGGTTCACGACCTTATATCACCCCAATAAAGTATAGTTGTCTTTGAGTTCCTATGCATGCATTATGATAATCCTATGAAATGTGTATGATGATGATATTATACCGCGCCTATATAGCCGGGCAGACACCGCTAAGGCGGGCAGCGCATACACCATTTCTAGATGGTATGGGCAGACACCACTAGTGGGCGGCATGAGATAGTTACCCCGGACGTAGGAGGCTTGGACGCGGGCTAATAATGATCACACCGTACCTATATGGTCGGGCAGCTTATATAGATATGCATACATGATATGATGATGTTTGTGGAGTAACTCAGCATGCATTTTTTCTATTAAAATTGTCAGTCAGTTATAAGATGTTCTTCACTTGATATCTCCCTATTTCATTGATGTATTGTTATTGTTTATACCGTACATACTCAGTACAATATTCGTACTGACGTCTTTGTCTTTAGACGCTGTGTTCATGCCCACAGGTAGATAGAGAGGTGATCCAGATTCATAGGAGCTATCAGCAGATTTGAGAGCACTCCATTGTTCCGGAGGTGCCATTGCTTATGATTTTGTGTATATATATATCTTGGGCACGACGAGGTCCTGTCCCGTCCATATGTCTAGTACTCTAGTAGAGGCTCGTAGATACGCATGTGTGGGTAGTATGGTCTCACAATTTTTCCCACGTGTATATAAATATTATTATTTTGATGGCCAAAGGGCTTATGTATATAAAGGTAATTATGTTTCCAATGAAAATGGTTTTTCCTATGATTATGAACACAAGAATAATGAATGAACGCAAGATGAGTAGTAGAATGAGTGGTGCTCGGTGGTTAGCTCCGGGTACCCGTCATGGCCCCTAGTCGGGTCGTGACAAAAGTGGTATCAGAGCAGTTCAGTCCTAGGAAGTGTCTACGAGCCATGACTAGTAGAGTCTTGTTTATGGTGTGTTGCGCGCCACGCTAATAAACAGGAGGCTACAGGGCATTTAGGAAAAATGACCATTCTTCTTCTTATGAGATCGTGAGATAGAGCTGTGTTATAAGATTTTCTCCTCCCTAATAGTGTGTTATGATTTCAGAGATGCCGCCAAAGAGAAAAGCTACAGCCGCCCAGAAGGGCAAGACTATGATGGGAAGGTGGGTAGAAAGGGAACCGCCAATGAATGTAGAAGAGGGTGAATCACATAATGAGGCTTCAACTAATACCCCTCCCATTCCGCCTATTATAGAAGAACAAGAAGGGGCTTCAGTTCCAGCTCTTATGCCTCCAGTTCCTCTCCCGGCTGCTTTGGGTCAACAAATGACCGAGGCTATTCATCTATTAACGCAGTTAGTTACTGTTGACACCCAATTTTGTCCCGCCTCTCTTCCAAAATACCTATTTACGCCTCTAATATTTTTAGAAAAAATTAAAATATATATATAGTCATTTTTTACTAAATTATCAACTTCTCATCAATACCGGCACTTTATTATTCTGTTGCAGTTACTATTATTATTATTATTATTATTATTATTATTTATTACTATTATTATAATTCACAATTTTATCATTTTTTTAGTATTTTTTTACCAGCTTACGCACACGCATCGCATTTATCTTTTTTGTGTAATTAAATAATAGTATTTATTTTACTGTGGATTTTCAAAATATTATTACACGGCTATTACAACGCCATCTTTTTTTTATATCTGAGCATTAATGATTGCATATCTCATATTGAGCAATATTTTAACACAAGTTATTTAAACATGTCTTTATTTAAATTTAGAAACCAAACTATTTTTGTGCACGTAGTCCGTATTTTTGACTTACCGGACCCCAAATCAAAGTCCGATTAACTCCTAATATTTTTTGGACTAGACCATGTTTTTTATCTCAATTTTTAGACCAGTACATGTTTTAATTCACTAGTCCATCCTTTTAAAACCCGGTCCACAAATGGACCGGGTCCGATATATTTTCATCAAAATAAGGGAAACCTAAAAAGGGTTCCCCTCATTTTTTTTCCTCCGCCGCTCCCTTCCTCTTTCTCTCTTCTCATTCATCATCTTCATCATCTTCATCATCTCCATCCCCCACCACGCCGTTCCCTTTACCCCACCACCGCCGCTCCTTTTCATCACCTCCCAACCCCACCATCGCCGTCTGCTCACCACGCTCCTCGTCCCTACCGCGCCTCATCTCCCTCTCTCCTTCGTCTTGTCCCCCCGCTCCACTCTCCTTTTTCTTCAACTCAAAAGAACTCCCAAATCCCCATAAATAGTAGGGGGTTAGAATCGCAGAAGGGACGGAAGAATCACAGTTCCTGAACCCCAAAACCCCCCTATTTTGTAGTTTTTTTTTTTGTTGTTGTTTGGAGCGGCAAAAATCCCCTAAAAGGGATCACAAGGTTTTGAAAACCCCAAAAATTCCTGGCAAAAATACAAGTTCTAGAGCTGCACAAAAAATTCCCCTAGAAAAGAAGTCCTTTTAACCGCATAGAATCCCCTAAAATACAATTTCTGTTAGCAGTTGTAATGTTGTTCTAATATCGAGTCAAAAATTACCAAATCAATTCTTGTTTTCGTTTGTCTTGGTGTCTCTTGGAATCCGAGCATCGCAAGCTCGGATTTGGTATTCTTCGAGTTAGATTGGAAACCCCGCGCCTCACTTCGCTGCACCCGAAGAAGGTCGGTAAATCTTCCTTAGTTGTTTCTCCTCCTATTTTAGTCTTAATTGTTAATTTCTGTCATGCCTTAGTTGTTGTATGCTTGGTTGCTGTTTGATTTAATTTCCAGCTAATAATAGTTTAAGCATAATTAATGAGCATTAGTTGCTATTTCTAGTTATCTTCTGTTAGCAATGATTTAAGCACGATTAATAGACATTAGTTATTGCTATTAACAGACTTATGAATGTTAGTAGCTCAGCATGAGTAGGTATTTTTAGCTATTGATTTTTAGGTCAGTTACTTGTTGATATTAACATCGTCCAGTTTAATGTGCTGTTCATATAATGCCTAGCTTATTCCCTGTAACAACCTGTTATATTAAGATTTGAATTGGTTGTTGGTCCAGCCTGTTAGATTAACTACCTTAAAATGTCATCTGGGTCAGTATCTATGATGAGTAAGCATTCTATGTTGATTACTTGGGCTGCCATGAAGTTTTGACCATTCTAAAATATAGTTTAAGTGTTTCTGTTGGTGGCCTGCCTTCTTTGCTTGAGAACTAGTTTGAAACATAAATCGGGATGTTTACTAGTCAAATGTTGTCTTAAAGGATTTAAAGGGTCCCTTCTTTGACCGAGTCCTGTTAAAGTGTGGCTAGAAGAAAGTAGTAAAGAATCTCCATTTTCACTTCGCTATTAGTGTTTATAGAAGATGGCATCTGCCCTGAATTGTTTATGTGATCTGTCTGCTTAGTCGTGTTTTAGTCTGTCTGCAGTTACTCTAGTTGTATTAATCATGTCGTGTTTAATTTAGTTAGTCTATGTGTTTAAGCATGTTCCTATGTCAAGTTGAGTTTATTTGCTTAAATAAGCAGGTTTAGCAGTTTAATGCAGCGAAATATGCTTGTGTATTAGCCTTAGTTCAGTTTGATTTTAGTTAAATACGCCTAATAGGTTAGTAGCCTAGTAGATGGGTGTTCTTTCTTTACTAGTTTAAAGAATGCTTATGACTTGTGGGAATATGTTTCGGATGTAGCATGTTGTTTACATTTTCATAAGAAAACTGTTTCACCGGTAATGTGCAATATACGCTATTCTGCTGAATATGTCGGACTGCAACGAACAGAGGCCATGTCCTTTAGGATTCTCAAACGATGTGTTATTTGAATAAAATAAATTTTCCTCCTCCTCCCTTTATGTTCAGCCTTATCTGGGTGTAGTATTTTGCATTTCCTGTCTGTTTCCAGTTCTGTTGCTATCCTGACAGTTTCAATCAATTTTTAGTTTTGTTTGCTACCTGTTTAAAGTTCAGCATGTTTTGGTTGATTTGATAAGTATTACGCAGTTTTGGTATGCGAATCGAGAAGTGTGCATCATTTACGATACCATTCAGTTATAACTGTATGCTAAGCGATACCATTCAGTTATAAGACTTGTAATGGCTTCGACAATATAGGCTTATTAATATATGCAATTTGGGGAATTAGCTGATTTTAAGGTTCAAAAGTAATCTAGTAAGCCAAATGCTATAAGTGATCAGTCTCTTAGCCCCCCCTCTAGATTGGTTTTGATCATCTAAGCCTATAAGGAGTATGGCTCGATTAGCGTTGCACTCTGATTCCTCAAACAGAAGCTTAGCATTTGATGAACTAAAGAAGATTGCTGTTTATATCTTTATATTAGGAGTTGGTTTAAACTTAATTTCTGCCTAAAAGAATTAGGTTCTTCCATGTTTGAGTCACTATCCCTTAGGTGGTTTGAAGGATTCATTTTTTATTTTGTGGAATTCATATTTGTGCTCTTTGTTTAGTATTTGGTCATGGGTAGCTTGTCAATTTTGATAAAGAACAAAGGATGCTCTCTCTGTTTAGTGGTCAACTACGAGTGACTTGTCAATTTGGAAAGGGTCAAGTAATGTTAATGCAAGATTGAAAGACCTCCCTTTTGCTAACTAACTATGTCATTTTGGTGTATTATTGATGTTTGATAGCTGCTAATTAAGGCATAATCTGTTTTGATTAATACTCCATTGTATTATCTCAAAATTTGAAGATTAAGCGTGTTTATTTTTAACCAGCAAGTGCACATTCTTTTTGTTGCGGAAAGCTTTTTTCCTTTAGGCATGCTATTGTGTTTCGAAGAGACCTGTTGTGTGCTGCTTGTTCAATCCTGTTTCACTAGTTACATGATTTTTTATACATATTGTTTGTTTCGGCCATTGCCTTCATTTTATTTGAAGTGTGGGTTTTGGTAAATCTTCATCTGTACTAATCCTTTTCTCTGTTTCTTTTTGTGCATGACCATTCGCATACGAGTCCGAGGGACTCGTCCTTCTTCCACATTTGATGTTGGGCTAAAAGCCCAACGAAATCTCCTTCATGTCCAGCCCATCCGCAGCAGTTTATAAAATCTGCTGGGCTGAGGCCCAACAGTAGCGAAACAGACCGAAGCAGCTTTAAATGGGGCTGAGCCCATTTATTTACATTTCCTGGGCTTCTATTTTTATTTTATTTTTGTATTTATTGCATTTAACTTGTGTTGTTTTGACTAACACTTTATTTTATTTGTCTCTTAGCTTAGATGAATTATAGGAGAATTTAGTGGGGTTTAGTTTTTAGTAATGGGTAGTTAATTTAAGGAAAACTAACAATTAGCTCCATAAGTTTCGTTTTCTCCTTTTTGTATTAAAGTATTTATAGTACCTATAATATTTACTTTTAGAATAATTAATTCTCAATAGCGTAAATTCTTATTTGAGTTAAAGGAATCATACTTTATTCTTATTACCTGGGGAATTTTGAAACGCCACTAACATGCAAAGAGGAACTAAAACATATTTTGTAGACATCTTTTAAGGTTTATCCAAGTTATGCATACTTTTTTAATAAAAACATAATCTTGTTTGTACTTCTAAAACGCAAAGTCAATTAATATATCATCGTTTAGTTTGTTTCAAATATTTAGCAAAGCACCGCACAAACCCGCATCTTCTTCTGCTTACATGCAAATTATTATATTTTGCAAGTCTTATTTTGAATAGCATTATTATACTTTCATTTGAAGCATTAGCAACACTTATAAGCTTTATTTTAAATAACATTTTAAAGCCTCCTTTTTACACAAGTAATCACAAGCCTTATTTTATATAGCACTGTCATATATTTTCATTTAAAGTCCTAACAACATTTATAAGTCTTATTTTAAATAGCATTTAAAGTCATCTTTTGTGCAAGTCATTATTTTCTGTAAATCTTATTTTTAAACAACATTATTACATTTTTCTTTAAAATCTTAGCAATATTTCTTAGCCGTTTCTCTTAAAATCTAAACCCTACATTTGCATCTTTAGCCTTAATTAATTAACCTAAGTTTGGCCGGATAACCGTAGTTAACGGATTCTAAAGGATGCCTGACACCTTCCCTTTAGGATAATATAGAACTCTTACCTAGAATCACACTGATTAAGCAGACTGTTAACAGAGGTTTATTTAGCTTTACCTTAGTTAATAATTAGGTGCCCTAATTCACCTTAAATCAATTAGGTGGCGACTCCTTAAAATAAAGCAATATAGGAATCTCCAATATGTTGTACTCTAATTTGACTGCGGTTAAAATGGGGTATGACAGCTTGGCGACTCTGCTGGGGAATTTAGGTTCTTAACCATAACAACTTAGGTTAATAAATAATTTGTTGGATGTTTTGTTTGTTTTGCTTTATTTTTCCTGTATTTTTGCTTTATATGCTTTTAAATGTTTATTATTGTTTTATTCTTTATATGCATTTCTATGTAATATGTATGTTATTGCTTTCCTTAAATTGGCATTCCGCTCATATTTCTTCCACTCCTGGAAAACTCACACATATTCACACAGTTAAAGCGGCTTCGCAGTTTGCGCCCGTGCACTACTAAATTACCCCTTTTAGCTGGATTGGTCTTGTGGATTTAGTCGATCGGCGGTGCAGTCGACGGCCACAGACTTTCCACTTCCAAGTTGTCCGCTTGGGGGAGCCTTGTGTCATAGGAAAACCATTCTTAGTCTACCTAGGTAGAGCGAAAACCAAAACCTTGTAAGGACATGCATCATTTTAAACCTAGGAGGCTTAATACCCTTGGTGTATTAAGTCCATTAGTCAACCTTACCAAATGTCCAAATGAGTCTATGACTCTAAGTGACACTACTCACTATCTATGCGCATTATTTGGAGGACAAATATGTGGATTATGTGGACCTAATACTCTATAGATAAATATTTCAAGGAAACTAACCTTTTGTTGCAGGTTGTTGTGGAGCATCCAAAATTAATGCCGGAGGTTTGAAGACAGCCAAAGGAAATTAGTGGAGTTGAAGTATTAGATATCTTAGATTAACTTTGAATTGTATTATTGACTGGCATGTAATAAATTTTTATTACTCTTGTAAACTAGTTTTAGAAAGAGTTATGGAATGACACATCAAAAAACATGTTTGTCCTTCAAATGTTCGTTAGGCCTACCTCTGGCATAAAGAGGTCCCTTGCATTATAGAACGTGATGTATTATGTGCAATAATGTGTTTATATGCAATAATATGTCCTTACCGTATACTGACTCATTTTCTTTTTTTCTTTTTCTTGTTTTATCTTTTTTCTTTTTAAAATTTATTTTCAAAATAAAAGGTTGACTTGTGCTAAAGGGGAACTGGCGGAGCATCCATATTTCACACGGTCTAGAGCCAAGAAATCAGACTCTGACTCATCACTAATCATCTGGTTAACTAAAAAGACTCGTTCTAAAATGGAGCAAAGTTTGATCAATGCAACCACTTCATCTGAGCCATCTCTTAGTTTACCGATCACGAGTGATCCCACATCTTCTAATCAACCAGAAACACATTTGGAGATCATTGCTCGTTTGGAGCGACGAGTTGCTGAATTAAGTCACATGGTACTTCACAACCGGTCATTTTCTCAAACGCCACCACATATGAATCCATCTCATGGGGTTCGTCAGACTTTTCCTATGCCACCTCCATTCCCAAATTTGGACGAATTTAACCAAGCAAATTATTTTACCACCTCTCAGCCGGTTTGTGCCGAACCCCTCACTCAAAATGCTCCCCTTTTATTTACAGCCACCTCTTCAAAAACTCAGTTCATACCGCCGGCACATGATGTTACCAATACACATCAAGTTCCGCCAGTATATACTTATACCACAGCTCCACCCATGACACAAATCCAGGGACAATGTCGCACAGATGTTGATCATTATGTCGAAGTTGAAAATGAGGCACGGTCAATTAATGATGAAATGATAAATAGAAAGCTCAAAAGTTTGGAGGATGCCATGAGAAGTTTGCGTGGACTTGGTAGTAACCAAAGCGTGAGATATGAAGAATTATGTGCATTTCCTAAGGTAGAATTGCCACCAGGTTACAAGATTCCAAAATTTGAGAAGTTTGATGGGTCGGGGAACCCTTTCTTCCATTTGAAAGTCTATTGTGAAAAGTTGATTGGTGTGGGGAAGAATGAAGGGATAAGAGTCAAACTATTCAATCAGAGTTTGAGTGGAAAAGCCTTGGAGTGGTATTCTAAGCAAGATACAACCAAATGGCGTACTTGGGATGATTTGGCAAATGCTTTTGTGGATCACTACAAGTTTCATGTTGAGATCGCTCCTGACAGAATCTCAATTACAAAGTTGAAGAAGAAGTTCACCGAATCATTTCGAGAATATGCTATACGGTGGAGGGAAGAAGCATCTAGAGTACACCCACCCATGGAGGAGACAGAAATGGTTACTTTCTTCATTCAAGCGCTAGAGCCGGAATACTATGAACGTTTGGTGACAATGGGTGGAAAGACTTTTGCAGAGGTGATCAAAGCCGGGGACATGATTGAAGATGGCATTAAGACAGGGAGAATAACAAGTCTTGCGGCTTTACAGTCTACTAGTAGGGCCATACAAACTGGTACTCTCGGAAACGGAAAGAAAAAAGAGAAAGAAGCAGCATCGGTAATGGCTTTGGGAAACACATCATACCACCATCAACAACCCCCGCGATATCATTCTAACGCTCACCACTCACAATATTTCCAATATTCTCCATATCCATACAACCAAGCTTTATCATCTTACCAACCTCAATCACCACAAATTTCCTACCCCGTTTACAACACACAACCAGCATATCGAGCTCCACGACCACCAACATACCCAGCTCCACCATCACAATCTCATTATCCGAACAACGCATCCGCACCTCGCCCAAATAAACCGTTTCGCAATTTTACACCATTGGGAGAGCCATTGAGCGTTGTTTTTGAAAGACTGCAAGCTTCAGGCTTAGTATATCCTGTGGAAGGTAGAATTCCGGATCCACTACCTAGAGGTTTTGATCCCACCAAAACATGTGCATATCATTCGGGGGTAAAAGGTCATTCCACTGATCGTTGTTACGCATTGAAACATAAGGTTGAGGATCTTATTGAAGCAAAACAGATCACGGTCAAAGCACCAACACCAAATGTGGTTAACAATCCACTCCCGACCCATGATGGGGCCACGATAAATATGATTGGAATAGATGAAAATGTTGATGACCCAACCGAATTTATAGTGCCTGTGGATCGTGTGGAGGATCATGATCTTGTAGCCGTTGCTTCTCCGGCTGTAGTGATAAGGGGTTGTGTGCCTGTCGAGATATTAGGAGCTTCATCAACTCCTGTGGAAGTAGTTCAAGCACCAAATCAGTTACCAGTGCTCGATACAAAAGCCGTACCATGGAATTATCAACAAACTGTGATGGAATGTCGAGGAAAGGACACGATCACTGACAAGGTTAAGACATCAGGAATGACAAGGTCTGGAAGATGCTATTCTCCAGAAGAGCTAGTTAGATTGGGGCAAGTTAAGGAAACCAATGTACCTCCCAAAAGGGTCGTGACTGAATTCAAAGCAGAAGAATTTCTGAGGAAAATTAAAGCTAGTGAGTACTCGGTCGTGGATCAGTTGAAAAAGACCAATGCTCAAATTCCTATTCTCTCTTTGCTTTTGAGTTCGGATATGCACAGAAATGCACTGTTGAAGATCTTGAATGAAGCATATGTCCCAAGTGAAACAACTAGTGAGGCGTTAGCTGGGATGATTGAGCGCGTACTTGACAGCCATCGAATCAGTTTCGATAATGAAGAACTGCCGCCAGAAGGATGCATGCATAACAAAGCGCTCTATATAACTGTCAAGTGTCGTAACATGTTTGTGGCTAAAGTATTGATTGATGGGGGGTCTGGACTCAACATCTGTCCATTAACAAGTCTGAAGAAGATCGGATATAATGTTAGTGAGCTCAAGACAAGTGATGTGAATATTCGAGCATTTGATGGGGCTCAAAGGCGCCCTATTGGAGAAATAGAGTTGAAAGTGTTGATTGGTCCTGTTGAATTCATTATGGATTTTCAAGTACTGGATATTTCCACGACATACAACATGCTGTTAGGAAGACCGTGGATACATCTGGCTGGGGCTGTACCATCTACTTTGCACCAAACTGTCAAATTTGAGTGGGATCAGCAACAAATATGTATACATGGAGAAGGGGATACGTCTTTCTATCGAGAGCAATCCATCCCATTCATCGAGGCAGAAGGAGGGTTCGACGGAGCAGCTTACCACGCTTGGGAGGTTGTGAATGTCACTAAAGTAGGTGAAGTCTGTCAAACTCAAGAGTTTAAAAGGTCATGCGCCGCGATTATGGTTGCAAAAGAAATGCTGAGAAATGGGTACCAACCTGGATTTGGGCTAGGGAAGACATTAAATGGGCGGGTTGAGCCAGTCGTTCTCCCTACGCAACAGTTTACATTCGGTTTGGGATATGAGCCAACTGAGGAAGAAGTGAAGAAAGCACGAAAGAATAAAAAGAAAGAGGTTCCATTGCCAAAACCTATTCCTACCATTGATCAAACTTTCTCAAAACCTTCAGATCAAATTATTGAGGTTGCCTATGATGATATCGTGGAGGGAATCAAGAACCTGTTCGTGGAAGATGAAGATGATCATGCTGTGATAATCAAAGACTTTGCTGAAATATTGACTTTATAGGCTGTTGAGCCAGGACCTGAGTTGCAGAATTGGACTTCTATCTTAGCCCCAGCCCGCCGGGAGTTTCAGTAATTTAAGTTTAAATTTCCTTTGTAATAGGCCGGAGGCATCAACTAGAACATTTAGTTCCTTTTGTCATGCTGCCTCTATGTTTTGTTACGACCTTTTTTGAATTCAGAGTTTGTCATTTTTGTTTTGTAACGAACTACGTTTGGCCTGACTTCCTGTTGGATACGTAGGCAGCCCACATCGGGTTCAGCCACTCTTTTCAAATCATTTCAGTATCTTTGTTTATGGTTGGAACTACGTTTGGCCTGACTTCCTGTTGGATACGTAGGCAACCCACATCGGGTTCGGCCACTTTTTCAAAATATTTCAGTGTTTTTGTTGTTTGGGTGGAACTACGTGTGGCCTGATTTCCTTTTGGATACGTAGGCAACCCATATAGGGCTCGGCCCCCCTTTTTATCAAAAAAAAAAAAAAAAAAAAAAAAAAAACTCAAAAGTCTTTATTTTTATCACGAACTACGTCTGGCCTGATTCCTTTGGGATACGTAGGCAACCCGAGGCGGGTTCGGCCCTTCTATTTTGAAATTTTTAATATCTTCGGTTTGTCCAACCATTTTGGTTCCTATAAAATACATAAGGATTTTTATATAAGATTTTGGCGTTCCTACTTTTTAAATTCATATGTCCTAGTATCTTGAAACTGGGACAAATTTTTGAAATCGGTCAAATCACTTTCAAAAAATTTCATTACAACTTTCTCACTTTTCGATTGTTTAGAACCAAGTGCCTCCAGGACTTGAAACTGGGACAAAATTTTGAAATCGGTCAAATCGCTTCCAAAAACTTTCATTATAAGTTCTCACTTTTCAATCGTTTAGAGCCAAGTGTCTTCAGGACTGAAAACTGGGATAAATTTTTAGAAGTAGCATAAAAGTGGTTTTAAATGTTTAACAATTTTAAATAAAAATCCATCCATATATTTCTAAAATGCGGATAAATTCAAAAATAGAGTCTTCCTAATCATTTTACCTATTAGAGCCACTAAGTATTTCCCTTCGAAATCGTCCAAATCTCGTTATTCTTATTTTTGCAAAATACACTTTTATGACTGAAACTCCCCAGGCAAGGCAAAATATGGAATGAGGTATCGAAGAACGTGAACGCGACCGAAACAAGGATCAATTCAAAGGCCAAGTTCCCCGACCTGCACAAGTCAACCAATTTTCTTTTAAACTCACAATTTTTCTTTGATGAGACAGGTTCATTAATATGAATGTGGTGCATATTTGACTCTTCTTAAAATTTTAATTATGCACGTGATCAAAGAGTTAGCTTTCTTCAAAAGGCAAATATTCTTCAATGTGGATGTAAAGTCAGCCTGCGCTAAACGATGGACGTTGTTCCACTCTTCATGAAATTTTGATCGCAACAGTGGACAATAATTTATCTTCCCAACCAGGGACTGCGAGCGTAATTCTTTCAAACCCAGCTATTTACATATTCTCACCACTAACAGTTGTTTTAGCTCGTGGCATTTCTCGATGGATCAAGTGCACATAATCGTGGATTTAACCTTCTTCAAAGTGGATACTGACATTGGACGCCTGTTATTGTGGACGTGGATTTACATTGTGGATGTGGACGTGGAAGTAGAAGTTGATTTATATCGTGGGAAAGAATGTGGATTCATATGAGCATTGTGGACGTGGAAGTGGATTTATTTTTATAAGTTTGTGAAAGTGGAGGTGGATTTATTTTTTGTACAGTGAAAGTGGACGTGGATTTATATTTTTGCACCACGAAAGTGGACGTGGATTTATTTTTCTGCACTGTGGAAGTGGATGTGGACTTACATTTTTGTACCGTGAAATGCGGATGTGGATTTACATTTTTTGTACCGCGAAATGCGGACGTGGATTTATATTTTTGCACTGTGGAAGTGGACGTGGATTTATTTTTCTGCACTGTGGAAGTGGATGTGGATTTACATTTTTTGTACCGTGAAATGCGGACGTGGATTTATTTTTCTGCACTGTGGAAGTGGATGTGGATTTACATTTTTACCGTGAAATGCGGACGTGGATTTATATTTTTTGCACTGTGGAAGTGGACGTGGATTTATTTTTCTGCACTGTGGAAGTGGATGTGGATTTACATTTTTTGTACCGTGAAATGCGGACGTGGATTTATATTTTTGAACTGTGGAAGTGGACGTGATTTATATTTTTTGCACTGTGGAAGTGGACGTGGATTTATTTTTCTGCACTGTGGAAGTGGATGTGGATTTACATTTTTTGTACCGTGAAATGCGGACGTGGATTTATATTTTTGAACTGTGGAAGTGGACGTGGATTTATATTTCAGTTCAGGCGCCCACCTCCGAATGCGGGTATTTTATATTTCAGTTCAGGCACCCACCTCCGAATGCGGGTATTTTATATTTCAGTTCAGGCACCCACCTCCGAATGCGGGTATCTTATATTTTCAGTTCAGGCGCCCACCTCCGAATGCAGGTATCTTATATTTCAGTTCAGGCGCCCACCTCCGAATGCGGGTATCTTATATTTCAGTTCAGGCGCCCACCTTCGAATGCGGGTATCTTATATTTCAGTTCAGGCGCCCACCTTCGAATGCGGGTATCTTATATTTCAGTTCAGGCGCCCACCTTCGAATGCGGGTATCTTATATTTCAGTTCAGGAGGTATCTTATATTTTCAGTTCAGGCGCCCACCTCCGAATGCGGGTATCTTATATTTCAGTTCAGGCGCCCACCTCCGAATGCGGGTATCTTATATTTCAGTTCAGGCGCCCACCTTCGAATGCGGGTATCTTATATTTCAGTTCAGGAGGTGTCTTATATTTCAGTTCAGGCACCCACCTCCGAATGCGGGTATTTTATATTTCAGTTCAGGCGCCCACCTCCGAATGCGGGTATCTTATATTTCAGTTCAGGCACCCACCTCCGAATGCGGGTATTTTATATTTCAGTTCAGGCACCCACCTCCGAATGCGGGTATTTTATATTTCAGCTCAGGCGCCCACCTCCGAATGCGGGTATTCTATATTTCAGTTCAGGCGCCGACCTCCGAATGCGGGTATTTTATATATCAGTTCAGGCACCCACCTCCGAATGCAGGCACCCACCTCCGAATGCGAGTATTTTATATTTCAGTTCAAGCACCCACCTCCGAATGTGGATTCAACTTTCAAAACAGGGGTTGCAAGTGTAACTTCTCCAACCTCGTCTTATTTACACATATATTTCTTTATTGCTAACAATTGTTTTTAGCTGTTGGCTTATTGACAATATCGAAGTTGGCATCACACATCAACTCGTGGAACTATTTCTTCGGCAGCGAACTGGGGCAATTTGTCGGGAAGGATAATCAGACTTTCCGACACGGGTCAAAGATCTACCTCGAACACTCGTCTCTAATTACAAGTATTCTCTTGCATTCTATCAATTCAATTTTTCAAGAATTCTCAAGTTTCTATCATAATACCCAGTGTTATCATAATTCAACACTGGGACAATATTTTGCAAGCTTCGCGCCAATCGGGGTTCAAGTGTCATAAGTATCCCAGAACTACACTCGACCTGATTCTCGTACAGCCCGAGATATGTAGGCAACTCAGAGGCCGGAGTTCGGTCATAATCCTCTCAAGTTTCTTTTAGCCGGGACAAAATAGGCTACTGAGTCAACGTCTTTGCCCGACAACTCTTTCATCATTACCGGGCAAAGAGGGACAAGTTGTTGACACCCAATTTTGTCCCGCCTCTCTTCCAAAATACCTATTTACGCCTCTAATATTTTTAGAAAAAATTAAAATATATATATAGTCATTTTTTACTAAATTATCAACTTCTCATCAATACCGGCACTTTATTATTCTGTTGCAGTTACTATTATTATTATTATTATTATTATTATTATTATTATTATTATTATTATTATTATTATTATTATTATTATTATTATTTATTACTATTATTATAATTCACAATTTTATCATTTTTTTAGTATTTTTTTACCAGCTTACGCACACGCATCGCATTTATCTTTTTTGTGTAATTAAATAATAGTATTTATTTTACTGTGGATTTTCAAAATATTATTGCACGGCTATTACAACGCCATCTTTTTTTTATATCTGAGCATTAATGATTGCATATCTCATATTGAGCAATATTTTAACACAAGTTATTTAAACATGTCTTTATTTAAATTTAGAAACCAAACTATTTTTGTGCACGTAGTCCGTATTTTTGACTTACCGGACCCCAAATCAAAGTCCGATTAACTCCTAATATTTTTTGGACTAGACCATGTTTTTTATCTCAATTTTTAGACCAGTACATGTTTTAATTCACTAGTCCATCCTTTTAAAACCCGGTCCACAAATGGACCGGGTCCGATATATTTTCATCAAAATAAGGGAAACCTAAAAAGGGTTCCCCTCATTTTTTTTCCTCCGCCGCTCCCTTCCTCTTTCTCTCTTCTCATTCATCATCTTCATCATCCTCATCATCTCCATCCCCCACCACGCCGTTCCCTTTACCCCACCACCGCCGCTCCTTTTCATCACCTCCCAACCCCACCATCGCCGTCTGCTCACCACGCTCCTCGTCCCTACCGCGCCTCATCTCCCTCTCTCCTTCGTCTTGTCCCCCCGCTCCACTCTCCTTTTTCTTCAACTCAAAAGAACTCCCAAATCCCCATAAATAGTAGGGGGTTAGAATCGCAGAAGGGACGGAAGAATCACAGTTCCTGAACCCCAAAACCCCCCTATTTTGTAGTTTTTTTTTTGTTGTTGTTTGGAGCGGCAAAAATCCCCTAAAAGGGATCACAAGGTTTTGAAAACCCCAAAAATTCCTGGCAAAAATACAAGTTCTAGAGCTGCACAAAAAATTCCCCTAGAAAAGAAGTCCTTTTAACCGCATAGAATCCCCTAAAATACAATTTCTGTTAGCAGTTGTAATGTTGTTCTAATATCGAGTCAAAAATTACCAAATCAATTCTTGTTTTCGTTTGTCTTGGTGTCTCTTGGAATCCGAGCATCGCAAGCTCGGATTTGGTATTCTTCGAGTTAGATTGGAAACCCCGCGCCTCACTTCGCTGCACCCGAAGAAGGTCGGTAAATCTTCCTTAGTTGTTTCTCCTCCTATTTTAGTCTTAATTGTTAATTTCTGTCATGCCTTAGTTGTTGTATGCTTGGTTGCTGTTTGATTTAATTTCCAGCTAATAATAGTTTAAGCATAATTAATGAGCATTAGTTGCTATTTCTAGTTATCTTCTGTTAGCAATGATTTAAGCACGATTAATAGACATTAGTTATTGCTATTAACAGACTTATGAATGTTAGTAGCTCAGCATGAGTAGGTATTTTTAGCTATTGATTTTTAGGTCAGTTACTTGTTGATATTAACATCGTCCAGTTTAATGTGCTGTTCATATAATGCCTAGCTTATTCCCTGTAACAACCTGTTATATTAAGATTTGAATTGGTTGTTGGTCCAGCCTGTTAGATTAACTACCTTAAAATGTCATCTGGGTCAGTATCTATGATGAGTAAGCATTCTATGTTGATTACTTGGGCTGCCATGAAGTTTTGACCATTCTAAAATATAGTTTAAGTGTTTCTGTTGGTGGCCTGCCTTCTTTGCTTGAGAACTAGTTTGAAACATAAATCGGGATGTTTACTAGTCAAATGTTGTCTTAAAGGATTTAAAGGGTCCCTTCTTTGACCGAGTCCTGTTAAAGTGTGGCTAGAAGAAAGTAGTAAAGAATCTCCATTTTCACTTCGCTATTAGTGTTTATAGAAGATGGCATCTGCCCTGAATTGTTTATGTGATCTGTCTGCTTAGTCGTGTTTTAGTCTGTCTGCAGTTACTCTAGTTGTATTAATCATGTCGTGTTTAATTTAGTTAGTCTATGTGTTTAAGCATGTTCCTATGTCAAGTTGAGTTTATTTGCTTAAATAAGCAGGTTTAGCAGTTTAATGCAGCGAAATATGCTTGTGTATTAGCCTTAGTTCAGTTTGATTTTAGTTAAATACGCCTAATAGGTTAGTAGCCTAGTAGATGGGTGTTCTTTCTTTACTAGTTTAAAGAATGCTTATGACTTGTGGGAATATGTTTCGGATGTAGCATGTTGTTTACATTTTCATAAGAAAACTGTTTCACCGGTAATGTGCAATATACGCTATTCTGCTGAATATGTCGGACTGCAACGAACAGAGGCCATGTCCTTTAGGATTCTCAAACGATGTGTTATTTGAATAAAATAAATTTTCCTCCTCCTCCCTTTATGTTCAGCCTTATCTGGGTGTAGTATTTTGCATTTCCTGTCTGTTTCCAGTTCTGTTGCTATCCTGACAGTTTCAATCAATTTTTAGTTTTGTTTGCTACCTGTTTAAAGTTCAGCATGTTTTGGTTGATTTGATAAGTATTACGCAGTTTTGGTATGCGAATCGAGAAGTGTGCATCATTTACGATACCATTCAGTTATAACTGTATGCTAAGCGATACCATTCAGTTATAAGACTTGTAATGGCTTCGACAATATAGGCTTATTAATATATGCAATTTGGGGAATTAGCTGATTTTAAGGTTCAAAAGTAATCTAGTAAGCCAAATGCTATAAGTGATCAGTCTCTTAGCCCCCCCTCTAGATTGGTTTTGATCATCTAAGCCTATAAGGAGTATGGCTCGATTAGCGTTGCACTCTGATTCCTCAAACAGAAGCTTAGCATTTGATGAACTAAAGAAGATTGCTGTTTATATCTTTATATTAGGAGTTGGTTTAAACTTAATTTCTGCCTAAAAGAATTAGGTTCTTCCATGTTTGAGTCACTATCCCTTAGGTGGTTTGAAGGATTCATTTTTTATTTTGTGGAATTCATATTTGTGCTCTTTGTTTAGTATTTGGTCATGGGTAGCTTGTCAATTTTGATAAAGAACAAAGGATGCTCTCTCTGTTTAGTGGTCAACTACGAGTGACTTGTCAATTTGGAAAGGGTCAAGTAATGTTAATGCAAGATTGAAAGACCTCCCTTTTGCTAACTAACTATGTCATTTTGGTGTATTATTGATGTTTGATAGCTGCTAATTAAGGCATAATCTGTTTTGATTAATACTCCATTGTATTATCTCAAAATTTGAAGACTAAGCGTGTTTATTTTTAACCAGCAAGTGCACATTCTTTTTGTTGCGGAAAGCTTTTTTCCTTTAGGCATGCTATTGTGTTTCGAAGAGACCTGTTGTGTGCTGCTTGTTCAATCCTGTTTCACTAGTTACATGATTTTTTATACATATTGTTTGTTTCGGCCATTGCCTTCATTTTATTTGAAGTGTGGGTTTTGGTAAATCTTCATCTGTACTAATCCTTTTCTCTGTTTCTTTTTGTGCATGACCATTCGCATACGAGTCCGAGGGACTCGTCCTTCTTCCACATTTGATGTTGGGCTAAAAGCCCAACGAAATCTCCTTCATGTCCAGCCCATCCGCAGCAGTTTATAAAATCTGCTGGGCTGAGGCCCAACAGTAGCGAAACAGACCGAAGCAGCTTTAAATGGGGCTGAGCCCATTTATTTACATTTCCTGGGCTTCTATTTTTATTTTATTTTTGTATTTATTGCATTTAACTTGTGTTGTTTTGACTAACACTTTATTTTATTTGTCTCTTAGCTTAGATGAATTATAGGAGAATTTAGTGGGGTTTAGTTTTTAGTAATGGGTAGTTAATTTAAGGAAAACTAACAATTAGCTCCATAAGTTTCGTTTTCTCCTTTTTGTATTAAAGTATTTATAGTACCTATAATATTTACTTTTAGAATAATTAATTCTCAATAGCGTAAATTCTTATTTGAGTTAAAGGAATCATACTTTATTCTTATTACCTGGGGAATTTTGAAACGCCACTAACATGCAAAGAGGAACTAAAACATATTTTGTAGACATCTTTTAAGGTTTATCCAAGTTATGCATACTTTTTTAATAAAAACATAATCTTGTTTGTACTTCTAAAACGCAAAGTCAATTAATATATCATCGTTTAGTTTGTTTCAAATATTTAGCAAAGCACCGCACAAACCCGCATCTTCTTCTGCTTACATGCAAATTATTATATTTTGCAAGTCTTATTTTGAATAGCATTATTATACTTTCATTTGAAGCATTAGCAACACTTATAAGCTTTATTTTAAATAACATTTTAAAGCCTCCTTTTTACACAAGTAATCACAAGCCTTATTTTATATAGCACTGTCATATATTTTCATTTAAAGTCCTAACAACATTTATAAGTCTTATTTTAAATAGCATTTAAAGTCATCTTTTGTGCAAGTCATTATTTTCTGTAAATATTATTTTTAAACAACATTATTACATTTTTCTTTAAAATCTTAGCAATATTTCTTAGCCGTTTCTCTTAAAATCTAAACCCTACATTTGCATCTTTAGCCTTAATTAATTAACCTAAGTTTGGCCGGATAACCGTAGTTAACGGATTCTAAAGGATGCCTGACACCTTCCCTTTAGGATAATATAGAACTCTTACCTAGAATCACACTGATTAAGCAGACTGTTAACAGAGGTTTATTTAGCTTTACCTTAGTTAATAATTAGGTGCCCTAATTCACCTTAAATCAATTAGGTGGCGACTCCTTAAAATAAAGCAATATAGGAATCTCCAATATGTTGTACTCTAATTTGACTGCGGTTAAAATGGGGTATGACAGTTACCGCCCAGGCACAGCGGCTGAGTTCGGTCCCAAGTGACCGGGCAGCTAGTACTAGAGCCCGCGATTTCATGAGTTTAAATCTTCCGGAGTTTTTCGGGTCAAAGCCGGATGAAGACTCGCAAGGTTTTATTGATGAAATGTTGAGGATATTGAAGATTATCCATGCCTCCGAAACTGAATCTGTGGAGTTGGCATCTTATAGACTCCGGGATGTGGCGGCCTTACGGTATAATAATTGGCTATCGTCAAGAAAAGAGAATGCGCCTCCTCCGATTTGGCAAAAATTCATAGATGCCTTTATCCGCCACTATTTGCTACCTGAGGTCCGCCGAGTTAGAGCGAATAGGTTCTTAAATCTAAAATAAGGAAATATGAGTGTCCGAGAGTATAGTCTTCAGTTTAATTCATTGGCTAGATATGCTCCGACTATGGTGGCCAACATAGGAGATAGAGTGCACAGATTTGTGAGTGGCTTAGGGCCACATTTATTTAAAGATTGTTTAACGGCTTTATTGCAAGACGGGATGGATATTTCCCGCATTCAGGCTCATTCCCAGAACTTAGAAAGGAAACAACACCCACAAAGGGGTGAACATGGTATTGATAGAGGGCAAAGCAAGAGGGCCATATCTATGGGTGCAGGTAGCGACTATAGAGGGGGATCGAGGCAGTCACATCCTAGATATTCAGGATAGTCGGCGAGTAGTGCACCTCCATATTTGACCGCTCTATTCATTCAGGGCAGGGCCAGAGCTCGAGAGCTTCAGGTTCGCAGTTTGGGAGTGATTATAGCCAAAGGAGACCCCCAACACCGCGATGCAGCCAGTACGGTAGATTACATTCCGGACAGTGTTGCCAAGGTTCAGACGCTTGCTATGCCTATGGTCAGGTGGGGCACATGATGCGATATTGCCCGTCGATGAGTGGTAGAGTTGGGGTTCGGCCCACAAGATCAATGGATAGTTCTTCTTCTGTGCGCCCAGTAGGGCAGACTCCCCAGATTCTAGCCGGTCGAGGTAGAGGCAGAGGGGGAGCTTCTAGTTCAGGTGGTATCCAGCCCCGTATATATGCTTTAGCTAGACGACAGGATCTTGAGTCCTCCCCGGATGTGGTTACAGATATATTATCCGTATTTTCTCATGATGTATATGCATTTATAGATCCAGGTTCTACCTTATCTTATATTACTCCATATGTTGTTGGTCGTATTAGGGTGAAACCCGAGCCAATTAAACCTTTTGAGGTATCTACTCCGGTTGGTGATCCCGTGATAGCTAGACAAGTGTACAAAAATTGTGTAATTGTGATATGTGATCTCCATACTAAAGTTGATTTAGTTGAGCTAGAAATGTTAGACTTCGATGTGATTATGTGTATGAATTGGTTGGCCTCATGTTATGCTAATGTTGATTGCCGAATGAAAGTAGTTCGATTTCAATTTCCGGAAGAGCCCGTGCTTGAATGGAAAGGCAATACAGCATCTCCAAGAGGTAGGTTTATTTCCTACCTTAAGGCAAGAAAGATGATAGCTAAAGGCTATATTTACCATCAAGTTCGAGTTCATGACACTGAAGCAAAGTCGTCCACTTTCCAATCCGTTCCGTTAGTGAATGTATTTCCAGATGAACTTCCAGGTCTTCCTCCGGAAAGATAGATTGATTTTGCTATTGATGTGTTGCCGGACACCAAGCCTATTTCTATTCCTCCTTACCGAATGGCTCCGGCTGAATTGAAAGAGCTAAAGGCACAATTGAAGGATTTACTTAAAAAGAATTTATTAGGCCTAGTTCATTACCGTGGGGAGCACCAGTCCTATTCATGCGAAAGAAAGATGATTCTTTACGGATGTGTATTGATTACAGGCAGTTGAATAAGGTGACGATAAAAAATAAGTATCCTCTTTGAAGGATTGATGATTTGTTTGATCAGTTACAGAGTGTCAAGTGGTTTTCCAAAATAGACTTAAGGTCAGGTTATCATCAAGTACGAGTTAAAGAAGAAGATATTCCCAAAACAGCTTTCAGAACGAGATATGGCCATTATGAATTTCAAGTGATGTCATTTGGGTTAACTAATGCACCAGCAGTGTTTATGAATTTGATAAATAATGTATTTAGGCCTATTTTGGACCTGTTCGTGATAGTGTTTATCGATGATATTCTGGTGTATTCTCAGACAGAATCAGAACATGCAGACTATTTACGTATTGTTCTTGGAATTCTTCGAACTCGAGAATTGTATGCAAAATTTTCAAAGTGCGAGATTTGACTGAACTCCATGACATTTTTGGGTCATGTTATTTTAGATGATGGCATTTGAGTGGATACTCAGAAAATTGAAGCTGTGAAGACTTGGCCAAGGCCCACAACGCCCACGAAAGTCCGTAGCTTTCTAGGATTGGCAGGTTACTATAGAAGGTTCGTGGAAGGGTTTTCATCTATTTCAACCCCATTGACAAGGCTAACCCAGAAGTCAGCCAAATTTCAGTGAAATGATGCTTGTGAGTGCAATTTCCATAAAGTGAAAGACAAATTAACTTCAGCCCTAGTCTTGACACTCCCAGAAGGTCCAGATGGTTATGTTGTATATTGTGATGCTTCTGGCATTGGGTTAATATGTGTATTAATGCAACACAGTAAAGTCATTGCTTATGCTTCAAGGCAGTTACGGAAACATGAAAAGAATTACCCGACCCATGATCTCGAATTGGCTACGGTTATTCATGCACTAAAGATGTGGAGACATTACTTGTATGGTGTGCATGTTGACATATATACAAATCAAAAGAGTCTTTAGTATATTTTCAAACAGAAGGAATTAAATTTGCGGCAGAGGCGGTCGTTAGAATTATTGAAAGATTATGATGTGAGTATTTTATACCACCCCGGAAAGACAAATGTAGTAGCTAATGTGCTTAGCCGCAGATCAATGGGCAGCCTATGTGAAGTTCCTCTGAAGAAGAAGGAATTAATTCGTGATCTCCACCAACTAGCTAGCCTTGGAGTCCGTCTAATTGAATCATGCAACACAGGAATCGATATTAATCATCCAACAGTTTCATCCTTGGACATAGAGGTGAAGAAGCGTCAATATGAAGATCCTCAGTTGAGCCACTATAGAGACACACTTCATGAGAAAGAAAAGTCTCTATTTGAAACCTCTGTAGATGGAGTTCTTAGATACCGAGGCAGGATATGTGTTCCGAATATTGCAGAATTACGTCATCTAATTCTAGAAGACGCTCATCATTCTCGGTATTCTATTCATCCAGGTGCAACAAAGATGTATCATGATCTGAAGTTAATGTATTAGTGGGATGAAATGAAGAAAGACATAGCAGAATTTGTGGCTCAGTGTCCAAACTGTCAACAAGTGAAAATCGAGCATCAAAAGCCAGGAGGACTATTGCAAGCCATAGATATTCCAACTTGGAAATGGAAAGTGATCAATATGAATTTTATTGTGGGGTTACCCCATTCCCGAGACAAGTATGATTCCAATGGGTGATCGTGGACAGACTCACGAAAGCAGCCCATTTTCTTCTAGTCAAAACTACGTACTTAGGAGAAAATTATGCAAGGTTGTATCTCAAAGAGATTGTCGACTCCATGGTATTCTGATGTCTATTATCACAGATAGAGATGCGCAATTTATAGCCAAGTTCTGAAAATCTTTCCAAGAAGGTTTGGGTACTCAAGTAAAGCTTAGCACGGCATTTCATCCATAAACTGATGGGTAAGCTGAACGTACCATTTAGACCTTGGGGGATATGCTAAGAGCGTGTGTACTAGATTTCGGTGGTAGTTGGGATGACTACTTACCTCTTATTGAGTTTGCATACAACAACAGCTACCATTCCAGTATTCAAATGGCTCTGTATGAAGCTTTATATGAAAGGAAGTGCAGATCCCCAATTAGATGGTTTGAAGTAGGAAAGGTACAACTGATAGGTCTTGAGATGATTCAACAGGAAGTGGAAAAGGTCAAGGTCATCCGAAATCGATTGTTGACAGCCCAAAGTCGCCAGAAATCTTATGCGGATAACCGTTGGCGAGACTTAGAATTTCAGGTTGATGATTGGGTATTTTTAAAGGTGTCGCCAATGAAAGGTATGATGAGATTTGTCAAGAAGGGAAAATTGAGTCCTTGGTATATCGGACCCTATAAGATTATCCGCAAGGTGGGTCAAGTAGCTTATGAATTGGACTTACCCTCAGAACTGGAATCAGTCCATCTAGTTTTCCATGTCTCAAAGCTCCGTAAGTGTGTTGAAGATCCTATGAGGATTGTTCCAATAGATGATGTTCAAGTGACAGAAAGGTTGGCTTATAAAGAAGTACCCATTGCCATATTAGATAGGCAAGTACGGAGGTTGGGAAATAAAGAAGTAGCCTCAGTTAAGGTCTTATGGAGAAACAACAACCGAGAAGAAATGACTTAGGAAGCGGAAGAGAATATGAAATCCAAGTACCCGCACCTATTTCAGCCCCTGGAAGAGATCCAAGATGAGACATCAAGATTACGAGGTATGTATGTTTTCTTTTATGCATATGGGTCGTGTGTGGCCAAACTATATTGCTATTATATTATGGCCCTGTGAGGCATTGTTATTATGGGCTGTTGTGATAAGATGGTAGTGCCGTATTACAGGGGAAACTCTGGCGAAATTTTCATAGAAATCCCGAGTGCTTAACATTTGAAGACGAATGTTCAAAATGGGGGGAAGAATGTTACACCTCGAAAAATTTTCCGTTAATGTACAGTGGATAGACTAATGAAGAGCACAAAGTATAAGATGTTTCATTAAGTAAGAAACAACATTTGATGATCCTAATTGAGATTTCAAAGACATTTGAGGTAAGAGAAGAAAGTTGCCAAGAAAAGCAAGGTATACGTTATGTGTCGAATAAGATTTATGAGTATCGAATTAATGATAACTTAATGATGTCTTGGAGAAGAGTTATAATGTCCCTTAGATTGTTAATGAGGTGTTAAACAAGTGTTAAGAAGGTTTCATGAGGATTGGAGATCAAACGAACGACGAAGATCATTTCAGGAAAAATGGGGTTATACGACCGACTTATACGGTCCGTATAAGGGTCCATATAACACCCAGAAGGGATAGTGTTTTGCCTGATGGTGAACCACGACTATTTATATGGGCCGTACAATGTTATACGGACCGTATACGTGTCTGTGGAAGTCCCGACGGGCTGAATAAGTTCCAAGTATAAATACATGTTCCCACTTCACTAATTTCATTTCCCACACTTCTTCATCTCTCTCAAGGCTTCTAGAGGGTTCCACACACTTCTTCCACAAGAACTCAAGAGAAATTCAAGATCAACTTCATCAAACCAAGGGAGTTAAATGCAAGAAGCTCATTAGAGTTCATCCAAGACAAAGAATCCAAGTGGAAGTGAAGCTAGGGTTTCTCTCAAGTGCAGTATTCCCACTCAAGGCTTATTCTTACACTATCTAAGGTAAGTTTTATGATCATTCCATATTGTTTAAGGTAATGAGAGGTTGAAAGACTTGGATTGTAGAAGGAGATAGAAAATGGGTCATGAACGTAAAAATAGTGGCATTTTGAGTAGTAGTTTGGAATGAGTCATGAATATTGATATGTTGTGATTATAAGTATGTTATAAATGACATTTAGAACATGGGATAAGCATGATATGTGAGAAAACGTAATAGTGTACTATGACCATGATTATGGATGAATTGAAGTGAAATTATGAAATGTGAGTAATGTGGATGAATGAAGATTGTTGGTTATAATGTTGTGAATGCTATTATAGACATTTAGGAGTTGATATGTGATACGAGGAAAGTTGTATAAACAAAGAGAATGCTGCCCAATTTTCGTTAGCTTTAGTAAGCACGTTCATATAATCGATTAGCTAATGTTAATGCGAATTCTCTTGAAGGTAGAAACATGAGCATTGAAGGAGAGCGATCAAGCGATAGAATAGTTAAATGAAAAAGGTATGTAAGGCTAGTCCTTTCCTTCTAAGGCATGACTCCTATGGCATGATTTTTCCTTATTCTCCATGACCCTTTTACATTCCAAAATTTATGAGTCTATGCTTTACAAGAACCTTTTATCTATGACTCTAACTTGGAAAGATACAGGAGAAAGATCAAGTTTTCTGGAGCTATGTCAAATAGAAATGGCAAGATTTGGTGTTTTTGGGATGAGTCTCTTGAATGTGAAGTGGTCTCTAATACCAATCAACAGATGACTATGAAGATCAAGCACTTGACTAGTAACAAAATAATCTGGTATACCATGGTTTACTGATAAGTTGGTATTTTACCAACTTATCTCTTCTTTAATCTTATATTTTTGCTATATTTGCTTGAGAAAATAGTGTATTTAATATCATTTACATCTATTTTACAGGTCTTATGTGATTTAGAAGTGATCAGAAGAAACCAAGTGAAAATTTAGTCAAAAAGAGGCCAAATGGGACAGTTTTGCAAAACTGTCCAAACTGGACAGTTTTGCAAAAACGGGACAGAACTGTAAAAAACGGGCAGAACTGCAAAAACTGAAAGTTGGGGCATATTTTGTCATTGTTTTGACTTGGAAAAATCTGGGCATAAAGAGAGGTTTAGGGCAACAAAACATGATCATCTTTGGCTCAACACAAGTCCTTGAAGGCTAGGGTTTCACACCAACACATTGGAGGAGAAGATTGGAAGCACTTTAATGAGATATTCTTAATCCTTTCTTCAATTTCTTGTTTGATATTGAATATTTATGTGTGTAGTATTTCATTTCAATACTTGAACCTTGTTTATGGAAGTATATATTGTTTAAGTTTGGATTGAATCTCTTGTTTTGCTTATGTGTTGAATGATTTTATTCCTAATGAAGTGAGTTATTGTTTCTTTAATTAATCTCATTTTGAATGATTCTTAAGGGAGTAGCTAACCCTAAGACTTGCCCATGTATTTCGGTTTAAACTTGGAAGAGGCAAACTCGGGATTGGGAAAGATTAATTAACAAGAATTTGGGGGCGTTAACCCTCATCTAATGGAAATCGACCTAGGAATAGGCGACACCACTTGTAGCCATATTCGGGTGTTCTTAATGCTCCTAATTGCTTTAGGGATATTCAATTAGGTAGTCTAGTTAGTCTTCGGAAGAAGCTAATTTAGAGTCATTATCCGAGGCTAAGTAATATAAATTCACCATTATTTGTAAATCATGAAATACATTGGATCGTTACTTGAGCGTAGTCTCCCTTGTATCCATGCTTGTGGCCATTGATCATTTTACTTGCTTTCTAGGTTAGTTTACATTTTTGCATTAGTTATAATTTTCTCTCAAACAAAACCAAAATATTATCCATCGTTTGGCTTTAGCTATCATTGGTGAAAATTCCTACTTTTCCTAATCGCCTACATATTGTTCTCTGTGGGATTCGACCCCGACTCATAGTTGGGTAAATATATTTGCATACGACCGTGCCCATTCTAATTAATAGGGTGGATTTGGACGTTATCATTTACGCAAAAACTTCTGCCAGGAAGAGGAAGAAATTATGGTACAAAATCAAGCAAAATATGGCTCAAGTTAACGGATCATGGGCTGTTGTAGGGGACTTTAATGTCTCTCTATCTCCTTCTGAAAAAAGAGGAGGTAGACCTCATAGAATGAGTGAGAGTATGGATTTCATTTCCTGTATGGATGATTGTGGATTACTAGACGCAGGTTACAGTGGGAATACCTTTACTTGGACTAATGGTAGAAAAAGAGGAAACAAAATTTGTAAAAGACTAGACAGAGTGTTATACAATGAAGAGTGAAGCAGCAATATAGGGGACATTGTAGTTAAACATCTGGCTAGAACAGGTTCTGATCACAATCTTCTTTTAATTAACTACAAAGAAATTTCTAACAATTTTGTGTATTTCAGGTTTCTCAACTTCTGGACTCTATAGCCAGATTTCGAACAAGTAATCAGAAGCTCTTGGGAAGAAGAAGTTCATGGAAATCCTATGTGGATCCTACAGGAGAAACTCAAAAAAGTAGCCAAAACTCTCAGTCAATGGTCCAAAGGCACTATTGGAGATGTTTTTGAAAAGTTAAGCAACATGAAAAATTGATCCTAGAGATAGAAGGAAAAATGGATTATGATGACTCTGAGGAAAATAGACAAGAACTTAACAGGGTTAATGCTGAATACACTAGATGGATCACTATACAAGATAACCTTCTTCAACAAAAGGCTAATATACAATGGAATGAAGAAGGAGACTCTTGCACTAAATATTTTTTCAGTACCATCAGACAGAAAAGAAAGAGAGCTTCTCTGCAAAGGATTAAAAATGTTGAGGGGGATTGGATTGAAGGAAATGAGGCCATTGGAAATGCTGCTATCCTCCATTTTCAAAATCTGTTCACTGATAGAGAGCAAATCGCTGAGTTTGGGTCACTCAAACAAATAAAAAAGTTGATCACTGATGAAGAAAACAATTTGTTGAGCAAATTTCCAGAAGAAGAGGAGATCAAACAAGCCATAATGGATCTCAGCCCCAACAGTGCAGCTGGCCCAGATAGCTTCAATGGACTATTCTTCCAGAAATAT
Source organism: Lycium barbarum (assembly GCF_019175385.1). Taxonomy (NCBI): domain Eukaryota; kingdom Viridiplantae; phylum Streptophyta; class Magnoliopsida; order Solanales; family Solanaceae; genus Lycium; species Lycium barbarum. The sequence goes on along the minus strand of NC_083345.1, from coordinate 11,362,375 downwards.
TGGCCCATCCTTAAAAAGGATCTGGCAAACTTTGTTCATAGTTTTTTCTGTGGTAAAAGGTTGACTAAGTTATTTACTCATACTTGCTTAATTATGTTGCCTAAAGTTGATGAACCTTCTAAATTTTCTCAACTTAGACCAATCAGTTTAACTAATTTCTCTAATAAAATCATTTCGAAGATCACGACCGCTAGACTAAATGTTTTTCTCCCTAAATTAGTGTCTGAGAATCAATCAGGGTTTATTAGTGGAAGACTCATAACTGAGAACATCCTACTTACTCAAGAGATTATTCAAAACATCAATAAAGGGGGGGAAATCCAATTTGGTATTCAAATTAGACATGGAAAAAACATATGATAGGGTGTCTTGGCTATGCATTATCTTTATTGTAAGGAGATTTGGTTTCTTTAAGAATTTTATTGATATTGTCTGGAGATTGTTGTCAGATGTCTGGTACTCTATTATCATCAATGGGGATAGGAAAGGCTTCTTTCACTCCACCAGATGACTCAAATAGGGAGACCCTCTTTCCCCTTCTCTTTTCATTTTGACTGCTGAATTACTTTAAAAAATGCTTAACAGTGTCTTTAAGAAAGATAAATATATTGGTTATAATATGAAACTGGATGGTCCAAGAATTAATCATCTTGCATATGCAGATGGTGTAATTCTGTTCACATCCTGGGATAACTACTCTCTCAAAGTTATGCTAAGGCAGTTGAAAAGATATGAGAAGGTCACTGGTCAAAGAATTAATAGAGACAAGAGTATGTTTTTAACTTCTTCTACTGCTTGTGCAGGAACTCACAGTAGAATCAAAAGCATGACAAATTTTAAAGCTGGAAGTTTCCCCTTTACATAACTTGGCTGTCCCATTTACACATGGAGGAAAAAGATCACCTACTTTGCTGAAATTACATCTAAGATCCTTAAAAGGATTGGAGGATGGCAAGGTAAGTTTCTTTCTCAAGGGGGAAAGGCTGTAATTATACAGCAGGTTTTACAGTCCCAAACTATGCATCTTTTGGTTGCAATCTCACCTCCCAAAACAGTAATCACTCAAATTGAAAAATATTTATCCAATTTCTTTTGGGGGCAAATGGAGGGGAAAAACAAATACCATTGGAGTTCCTGGCAGAATCTTTGCTACCCCAAGGAGGAAGGGGGAGTTAGTTTTAAATCCTTAGCTGATATATAAAATTCCTTTATTTTTAAAAGATGGTGGAGGTTTAGAACCAACTCTAGTCTTTGGGCTGAATTTTTGAAATCCAAATACTGTGTTAGAGTTAATTCTATTGCCAGAAGCTGGAGCTCTAGCCAATCACAGAGCTGGAAAGAACCTCTTAATTGTAGAGCTACAGCCGAGCCTCATATGCTTTGGAAAATAAATAGTGGCTCATCTTTTTTCTGGTGGGATAGCTGGACAGGACTTGGTCCACTTGCTGTATTCCTTCAAAAAGGTACTATGCCAGGTAATACTTTGGTCAATGAATTCATTCATGAGAACAAAAGGGATACAGAGAAGTTGTTAAACACTGTCCCTGCCCCCCTTCATAATCTTATTGAGAGGATTCATATCAATGATCCTAGTAAGCCTGATACTTGTATTTGGACCATCAATAGTGATGGAAAATTTACTTGTGCTTCTCCCAGAGAACTTACCAGAAAGAGGAAGGACACTAATGATACTCTCAATAATCTTTGGTATAAACGTTTACCTTTCAAAATAGCTTTCCTTAATTGGAGAGTTATGAGAAAGAAGTTACCATTGGATGATATTGTCTCTAAATTTGGCCAGAATATTGTTTCCAGATGCAACTGTTGTCCAAATCCTCAATCTGAAACTTTAGATCACTTGTTTGTGCATGGTGATATTGCTAAAAATATTTGGCAATACTTTGCTAATTCTCTGGGCATCAAAATTTCTAATGTACATACTAAGAATCTGGTTTGGAGCTAGTGGGCTGGTGAGAATGTCAATCCTTTACACAGAACTATCAGTAAAAGTCTCCCCATGATAATCAACTGGGAATTGTGGAAAAGGAGAGGTGCACGCAGGTATGGCCAGAAATCTTATTCAGTCTATAAAATTGTAAATCAAGTTATTTTTCAAGTCAAAATTATGTTATATAAACACTTTACACAGATTAACCTTCATTTGTCTTGGAGAGATATTTGTGTCATTGTAGATAATTACAGGAATCAAATTAGTAGCTGTCTAATGTATTGGGATAGGCCAATAACTCAGCAATTCAAGATTAACACTGATGGCAGCTCTTTGATACAAATGAAGAAAGCAGGAGCAGGAGGTATTAGAAGAAACAAGGAAGGGAGGATGATACTAGCATACTCAGAGTATTTGGAATTTTGCAGCAATAACCGTGCTGAGATTGAAGCTGCATTGATTGGGTTGAAATACAGTTCCTCTCTAGGCCTAAACAATATCATATTTGAGATGGACTCTAAACTCATGGTGGTGTAGAAAACACAGTACAAGAAGTAATAAAAAGCTGAGCTTTATTGATCTTTTTGTACGTGTATATCATGTATACAAAGGCTATATTTATAGCCTTATTCTGCCGCCTTTACAATGTGGTATTCCTACTAGGATTCTAACTCTACTTCTACTAGGATGCTAATTTACCTTAATTAACAATTTCCTTAATTACAATCTTCCTTAATTACAAAGTATATTTATACACATTGTATACTAGGTCGTATACTGTTGTATTGTGCATGCATGCAACTTGCATGAACTGCTACTTTGTGCATTGCTTGTATCTTCAACTACAACATCTTCAACAGGTGGACATGATCAAAGGCAACAACACTCCTCCATGGATGTTTCAACATATGATTGAAGAGGTTTAAGAGTGGCTCAACAAACTTGGAGGAACAGTACAACATTGCTATAGAGAAGCCAATACTGTAGCAGATATCCTCTCTAAACAAGGATCAATACAAGGCATTTCAAGTGTCTTTCAGGACTTGCAGAACCTTCCTAAAGCTGCTGTTGGAGCATATAGACTAGACAAATGTGGCATGGCTAACTTTAGGATTAGAAAAAGGAAATCCAAGATCGAATAATGTATTAGGAACAAATGATGAATCTGATTTATAAACAGATTCACCATTTGTTCTTTACTACTTTTGTGAGCTTAGAAGCACCGGAGGAATCCCTTTCATCTGGCAGGGCAAGTTTATCTGTCTCTGCAGAATAGTTACTACGTAAAGATTCCTTTGTCAATAATAAAAAGAAAATTTTAGTTAAAAAATATATATATATATATATATATAAATGAGCATAAGAAAACAATTCATCCTATACGTAGTTTCGACAAAATAGTGAATCGACACCAAAACGGGGCACCTGTAGGGGTCACCATGTAAATAAACTTAAATCGAAGGGTACTAACGAAATTTACAAATTTGTCGTCAAGTCCCTCACACTCTCACTATAAACACTTTAAGGCGGGAAAAATAGGAAAGGAGAATTCACACAGAGAAATTAAAATGAAGATGTCAAATTCAAAGTCCGGTAGAGATTTACAAAGCTTGCTTCAAGCTATCAAATCTTCAGTTGTAAGCGTTACATTGCATTTAGATTTTACTTTCCTACTAATTTTAATCTCAATAATTTTCTAGAAGTTAATTTTCTAAAATTTCGTTATTGTGAGTTTCATTTTGATGAAATTGCTTTGAAAACAGTGTAGATTTTTTTTTAGGGTTTACTTTCAGTAATTATTTTACTAGATTATACTCATTTCCGACTCTTTGGGGCCCTAAGTTGACTATAGAGAACATTGACTAATATCAAGTTTAGTCATTTGATTCAATCGTTGTATCATTTCCTCATCACATTTTTATAAGTTACCTTGTTTTTTTCATAAGTTTATTTACTTAATTTCATTATTATGAGGTTTAGTTTGTTTATCTTTTAAGTTATTCTAAATGCGAGGCAGGATTTGTTGTTCGATGTTCTTGTTTGTAGATAATGCGTTGAGTCTGTGCGAAATTATAAAGTTGTTAGTGAACCTTCTCAAGTAAACAACATGTAGAAATTTCAGTTTCTTCATGGAAGCATTTGTATCTTAATACTTTTTCTGCGAAACATATATTGTTCTAGTTTATTAAGTTGTAAGTTCACCTATCTTAACTGTGAATGTGTTGGTTCATTGAAGGAAACTGGTAAGATTTGCAATAATTACAAACCCCGTCACCTGCATCCATTTTTTTTTTTTTGATGACACGGGAACCCGCAACCGCTATCCTTCGGGTGCACACAGGGTAAACCTAGCTCCTGTGCAATAGCTCGCAAACCACACAGGAGGGGTAACCCGCACTAAGCAAGTCCCGTGTGACAAGCTCGACCCGGAAGGCAAATACCCTACTGTCGTAAGTAGGGGGTTTCGAACCTAAGACCTCCATTATGAAAGCCCCATGCTCAATCAATTGAGCCACCCTTGCAGGTACCTGCATCCATTTCCCCCATTCAAGAATTTGATAAGTAAAGATAAGCGAGTCTTATAAGATTTCCTGTTCTTCTCTTTTACTTCTATTTGTTAGCTTGGATTGAAAAAGCCCCTCCTATCCAAAGTTACATAGACATCCAACCTGTACCTGGCATCGTATAGAATCTCCATTTAAACCGCATGGATAAGAGTCCCACAAATCACCTTATCATAGCATTAATTGTAATGTGTAAACAAATCTAGTTTGTTTTATAGGCCCCAAAATATTAATAGAAACTAGCTCAATTCTATGAACTAATAAAGTTCATATGAGGTTGCAAAGTAGGGACTTCTGATTGGAACATAAAAGTTGTATAGGCTGATATGGAGGAGGAGGAATTGAATGAAATACATTTGATTTAGAAAGAATGAGCATTCTAACTCCTAAGGGAAAATATTCCTGTCTTTATCTTTGTTTTTGAAAGTTCGGCCGAGTTGAGGCCACGTCTTCTGTATTATAAAAACAAATGGGAAACGCTCAAGATTTTTCTTCAAGCTGGTAGATGTTTGCAGTTTTTGCTCTTATATAAGCTTGTTATAACTTGGTTTCTAAATTTCCACTGAGAGTTTGGTTACCTAGATATGGCATTTTCCGTGAACATTGTTCCACCCGACTAATGTACTCTAATTTTTTTGTTCTTTTTGGATGCTTTCTATATTTGTTATTTCTTTTTCTTCTTGATGGCTTTCACTATGTTAAACGTTTTCTTGGATCATAACTAATAACTCTTATCTTTTTGCGAATCTTAAGCTATTCCTTGATATAATTTGCTAGTTATTTACATCCTAAGTTTGATTCGATGTTGTCCTTTCTATCCCACAGGTTGTTGAGAATCGTGTTGAATTGCTTGATGAACTTGGTGAGCTAGATTTAAGAGAGAAATCAGAAGTGGCTTCTCTTATAGAATCCTTACAAGTATCCTGATGACTATTAGACATACTTTTCTTGATTTCACAGTGGAATGTGTGGATTAATTGGATTGAGAAAAGAAGAATTTAGTTTTCCATTTCAAAAAAAAAAAAAAAAAGAGAGAAAAGGAGAATTCAGTTTGCTGTCTTTAAAGAGTCAATAACTGGCAATTAGGTTGTGGTTTTATCATTGCCACTGGTATAGTAATTCCACATTCCAGTTACAAGAGATGATTTTCTGTAATCACATGGAGACTACAAGACACAGCTGATCTGCCTAGGTTTGAGAAATGATTTTCCATGTTCTTCTTTACTGTTGTTTAACTTGTTTATATTTTGTAAGCAAACAGAACTCCTGTATACTGTATAAATGTTTTGTTAGAACGAATACATGGAAGCTACACAAAAACAAGTCAATTGCTCTTACTCTTCATGTTTTATGAATGATGTTACAAACAAATATATGTATTTATGGAATATCTAGATCTCATTCTTCTGGTTCGGTAAAACAGCTAGTTTGATCTCATTTTAGTAGCTGCTCTTTTGATCTACCTTAACATTTTACTGGACACTCTGGGAAGACTTTACCTGTCTCGACATTTCTCAATGCAAATTGAACAAAACCATTTTGCACGTGGCTGCAAAGTATCTGCCATCAGACATATCTGCATGCCTAGGCCAGTTTATAGGCCTAGGAGCCAAAGTAAGTTTTGTTTCATTCCTCTTATCCTTATTATAATCAGTGTTCATGATTATACATATTGCTTATATTGAGTTCTTAATCATTAGGCTGCTGTATGGTGTAAAAAGCATCTACAGATGACACTCATGTCGACTCACGACTCACCTGAAGAAGAACATAGTAGCCTCTTTTATCAGGTCAAGTCATTACTTTTTAGTATACTAAAACAATGTCACTGATAATTCCGGATTTGGTTTTCTGTTTCAAAGTGAGGTTCTGATCTATCCTTTGTGTTCTTGAGTTATAGTTGCAATTTTATTTATTTGAGTTTGAACTTTGTATCATAGTCGGCACCTGCATAACAATCAGAAGATTATAATTCCTTCTCTTGTGAAAGCAGTGAAGGTACCTTTTTCTGTAACTTTCATTATTTCCCTAGCATGTAAACCTTTTTTTTCTTTTTAGTTATGAATTTTTTTCCATTCTAACTTTGAAAAACCCACTGCATTTTTAGTTACGGAGTCTACTGTGGCAATGTTAAGTAATAGCAAGCAAATGCAGTCAACTAAACAAAACTGACCATATCATCTGTAACACTTTAAACTGAACTGGAACACATGAGTTTACCTGTTGATACCATTATTCTTGTTTGTTGTGTCATGAAGCTGATTCATTTAAGTAATTGGCTAAACACCTAAACTGAACTGTGCAAAGGGGAAGGCCCTTGTCGATTCTGTGGTCATGTTTTTAGCATTAGACATTTAGCTGGTGCTTGTTTTATGTGCCTCTGCATTACCTTAAAATGCAAGTTTTGTTATCTTCGAAATGCATGTAATGTCTCCAACAAGGCTATCAAGTTGTACTTTTCTAACAGATCTTTCTTTTTTATCAGTTGCTATTGGATTTTCTTGGCTACTCTGCCTCTATTTTCGCAGCTTTGACCAGATACCCCATTGCGGTGGACAAGGGGTTAATGTCTATTGTTGAAAATTTCATCTTGGAGGAATTAAACCTCACAAAGGATTGTATTTTAGCTGTGAAGGTATTGATTTCTAATTTAAATTGGTTCTCGTGTCGTGTTTCAGGTGAATACTCTTATTTTAGCCCTTTCCCCTCTTCTATTAAGCACAAGTCTGTCTTACTCCAAAAATGTCATGATACTCTCCTATCATGGAACTAAAATTGTTATTTGTGAAACTCTAATTTCTGCCATTACGATGCTGACACCTACTGCAGAACCTTTTATTTGTCCAAGTATCTGCCACCATGACCATTGTAGCAGTTTGGTACTCAAGTTAAGCTTTTATTATATTAGCCATTTTTTATCTCAAACACTTGTCAAATGTTTGCCATTTTCATAGTATTAACAGCAATAGGGTGCATGTCACTTGGCAATTATTTTGAGTAATGGGAACTCAAGAAATTGCTTGAATTCATTGGACTCCTCATACAAATATAAATTGAGAGATCTTGTCTAAACCTACCAAAAGTTGGTTGAAAACCATATTCTTGAATTGAAAAACAATTGTCAACTAAATTCCAGCAGATAAACTTCCCATAAAATCATAATATTGAATTTAACCATACATTGAAGAATGAACACAATACAGGGCTTGGTCGTACCACTTATCAAAAATGATTAAAAGAAAGCAGTCATACCACCTTTTCAGTATCACTCATATTCTATTCCCATCTTTTCCTTCTTAACGACCTCTAGCAAATCTGATTCAGGAAATGCTTTCTTTCTCTCATAAGTAGGTGTAATAGTTAAAACATGCTGATTGCTGAATACATGTGTCGGTTATGCAGTGGAGATAAAAGTTTGAACTGTTCAACTGTTTTCTGTTATTATCTTTACTGCTCTAAGCTCTAGTGATTATCTCCAGGCAATTCCCTCATTTGGTTCAGACGTGCAGAAAATTGCATTGGAAGTTCTAGATGCATCGATACGATTATGTAAGGTATATTCCCATGGCATAAACTGGGATTCTTACCTTAATATGATGAAGGAGGAAAGAAAAGTTGTGGATAATGAAGAGGCTGGAAGTGCAGATCATGTTAACAAGATAATGAAATTTACGGTTGAGAAGTTGTGTGAGTTAGGCATCCTTGCAGCTAATGATGGAGGGAATCTTGTGAGCTTAATTAATTTGTCATGGAAAGGTGTAGTTAATATACTTCAGCTTGGCAAGGGATCTTTGGCTGTAAAGTTGAATGTAGGAGACATCATTCTGACTCTTATTTCTCTGGCTAATGGTTCTTTGAGATGTGCGGCTGAGACTTGGTCATCCCCATCGAAAGAAGCAGTTTCTGCAACGGAAGCTAGAAGAGTGTTTCTTCCGGTCAAGTTTTACCTGATTAATGCTGTAAGGATTATCTCTCAGTACCCATCTGAGGCATTTCATGTGTTCAAAGATATAATATTATCTGTCATAATGATCTCAACCTTCAGAATATTCCTTATTAAAGACGAGCTGCTCAAATTTGCCGGTGACACAATTTCAGAAATCCTGGAGCCGACATCCTTTCATATGCTTAACTCTTTCCTTAATTCAGCTCAAGTGAAATCAGAGCAGAAGTTTCAAATTTTGAACTGGTTGTTTGGCGATGATACTGATTTAGATAATGTTCCTCTAGGATGCAGTTCTAATGAAGCTAGTGGAATGAGTGCAATATTTTCTGTGAGTTCTGGCACTATGCAGGGAGAAAAGGTACTGTTTATTGGTCGAGTAGCCTTGTTCGTTAATCTTCTAAAAAACTCACCTGATCTTGAAGATGATGCAAGACTAGGGATGGCTAGAAATCTTGGATGGTTATTGTGCATCTTTACTGATGGTGATGTGTATTCTTCCATTCTTGTCTTGGAACTTCCTACTATGTCTCGTATTAGTCAAAAACAAGAATCTGATGAGCCCCTCTTCCATTTCATTATTAATGCCTTGAAAACCTTCATGATAGTTACCTCTTCGAGTCAAGCTTGGTGTGAAATAGAGTCTTTCCTTCTTGAAAACCTTTTTCATCCTCACTTTCTTTGTCGTGAGATTGTTACTGAACTTTGGTGCTTTATCTCACGTCACGCTGAGAAAGTTGTGGTAGATGACATTATTGAAAAGTTCTGCTCATTAATGAAGTATGCAGAAGCTCCTGACTTTGCACTAAATCCTGACAGTCCAGTCAGAAAAATGGCGAGATTTCTCTGTGTGCTGGTTACATGTGGTCCAAATTCTATGGTAGATAAAGTTTATAATACAGTTGTTGGATATAACACATCACGCTATTCATCAATTACTTACTTAGCCCTGCTTATGGAGGGCTTCCCACTAAATTCACTTTCAGAAAAATTGAGAAGTGAGGCAAAGCAAATAATTTTAACTCAATACTTTGACTTCCTTGAGAATTTTGGTGGTAAACTACCGAGAGAAGGAGGGTCTGCCATTTTTGGTGCTCCAGTTTTTGCTGTTTCTGCCGCTCTGCAGTTTAGGTATGTGATCAGCTCCTTTTGCATGAATTGGCTAATTCTCTCAAACTTAATAGGCATTTAGCTTTTGGCTGAGCCCCAAATGTCTATTCTTGTTAAACCAGCATAGAATGTTGAAATCTACAGTTTTAAGCTTATTCTGGAACAGTGCTACTGTTTAAACTTTATTATATTATCTGCACTCAATGATAAAACAAAAGACTAAGAAAGTTTGTGTTTTAGTGATAAAGCAAATGACTAACAAGGTTAGTGTTTTTGTTGGCCACGCTTTATAATTGTTACAAATGTAACTTTACGAGACATTATCTATGCTTTTAATATTGATGTTCAAGTTACCAACCTAGATTCCCGATGTTGTTTTTTTAAAATTTTTTTTTTCCTTGTTGCAGCCTAATCAGCATATCAGATCCTGAGATGAAGACTATAAAGTTCCTTGTTGCTATTATTCACAAGTACAGAGATTGTTCAGACATCAAAATAAAGGATAAGTACCGCAGGCTTCTTAGTGAGACACTAGGAATCATTTCTAACATGAAGCATTTGTATACTTCCAATGAGATGGACGAAGTCATTTTGGCCCTTCAGAACCTCTTCATCTCTGGACCAGCGTTATCAGATGGAAAATCATTTCAATGCAAACCAAACTTGTCATCTTTTATGGCTGGCCTTGGTCACATTGAATTGGAAGACCAAGAGGACAATGCAGTGAGTTCAGCTGTATGGGAGCTGTACCACATGTTGCTTAGAGAGCAGCATTGGGCGCTTGTTCACCTCACTATCACAGCCTTTGGATATTTTGCTGCACGCACTACTTGTAATCAGCTCTGGCGATATGTGCCTCAAGATGCAGCTCTTTCGCTTGATCTGGAAACAGGAAAAGAAGCTGACGAGGAGAGATTTATGTCTGAACTGAAAGCATTTCTTGAGAAGGAAACAGCATGTCCAAAGATAAAACCGTGTCCTAACATGGTTTACATGTTTGCTATAGATGGTCAAATGCTGAAAGAGACCTTTAAAAAGATAAAAGATGTTGATCCAAAGCTTATGGTCTGTGAGCCCATGGACGTTGACAATGAAAAGCAACCCAATAGAAAAAGAAAATTTCCTGATAGAGTTACCAAAGGAGTGGAATTACTGAGAGATGGCATGAAGGTTATGGGTGATGCTCTTTCTGAGTGGCAGCATAACCAATTCGATTCCACTGATATGCGAGACAAGTTCTTGACTCACTTTTCTCACCTGGAAGATGTGGTTACCCACTTGGTGAGCCTAGCTAATAGTGGTTAACTTCTACAGGTATGGTTCACATCTGCAGTGACTGATGCAACTTATAATCAGGTATTTGCATTGGACTTAATCTGTTATGGATAAAGGTTCATCTCTACGATTGTCTATAATTCCTTTAAGTTTAGTTTTGGATGAACTCAGCATAGCACGGTATTATTTTCTTAGTGTACTTGTATTTACATGTAAGTGAAGCAAGTCCAGAATTGACGAAGTTATACACTTCTAACATATCTAGAGAGCAACCAAAAGTACGTGCACACTGTTGGAGCATCGTGTTGAAATCTCTCGACTGTATATGGGGATTGAAAGATTTTTCCGATAATTTTTATTCAGTTATTGGTATCGCGACAAATCTTTTTCCATAGCAATGAGTGCACATTTGTTAAGTTTGTCAATAAGTCTATTGTTATTCTTATTCCTTTGTCCTTGGAAAACTTTGTAAGACCAACAAGGTTCCCAGCATATCTAATCAAATAACTAGAATCAACTCGCTGAATATGTTGCAATTGATTGAAGCACTACTTTGATATGGAAAAAAGAAAAAAAAAAAAAGAATGTAAGTCTTTCTTTCTAGTTGTAAGGCAATGCCTTTTTAACTTGAGAGGTGGATTTTGTTCGCGTATCCCTGACATTGGTTCAATGAGGTTGTGTAGGCCTTAGATATTTATCATATAAAGGCATTACTGTGAACCCAAACAAAGCCAAAAGCAGGAATCTCATTTTACTCGTAGAACTTCAATATCATTAGCCCTCAAGAATAAGCATTATATCCAAATAATGATATGTGATAGAGTATCTCTGTATTTCGAAGCTGTGAAACTGGTACAGGGTAACTAGACCTTAAGCACATATTAAAAATGTATAGGGAGACAAAGGATCTCCTTGACGGACTAGTAATAATAGTTGAAGTGGTGAAATTGTTTTTTTTTTTTTTTTTTTTAATTCCATTGGGTTAAGAATCTGAAAACTTGAAAGACGAGTTAAAAACTTGCAATAAAACGTTAAAATACACCGATATATAGTGTCACAAAAAAGTTTGTTACTTACTTTCTTTGACAATTACTTTGATCAATTCCTAGTGCTACACTTCAGATATTAATGTCTTCTTTTGAACAATGTATTTAGAGATCTAGAAATTCGTATTTTTGTCTTAGTAGTATATAAAAATTTGTTTAAGCAATACATCGAAGCAGAAACTACCAAATATTATTCACCAGTTGAACAAAATAGTTTTTTTAAAGAAGGGAAACATCATATATAGGATCAGCACCGAGGTTGTGCTTAAACCATATTTACAATTCAAAAGCAACCAGACCGTGTAGCTTTCGATCTTACAAGGAATCTACAATGTCAAGTATAAGTTTTGCATTGTCCGCAAAGCTTTCATTACATCAAAAACGAAATAACAACAGATAGTTGTAGCTATCTTCAAAACATCTTCCATTTCTTTCCTTCCATATAGTCCACCATATACATGCAGTGATGCAGGTACTATCTTCCACCACTTCTTCCGTCCCACACACCCATTGCTATAATTCCAACATATTAGGAGATCACAAGTAGTCTTTGGCATGATTCACCTGAGCCCTACAATGTTCAAGAACAGCTTCCACGATTGGCTTGTGACATAACAGTGCAAAAAGAGATGACCGATGTTTTCTAATGTTAGTTGCACCACATAAGAAACATCTAGAACATAGCTGGAACCCCCTTTTTTCAGATTATCCTGTGTCAAAACATACCACCAGGAAAAACAGGCTACAGCTTGTAGGGAGTCTTCACTTTCCAAATAAACTTCCAGGGCCAGAAAGTGCCTTGCTGACTTCTGCTTGTAATTAACAAATAGTCTGTTTTCACTGTAAAACAGCCCTGTTTATGTCCATCCGGTGCATTCTATCTTCAGTATAATTAAATCCCTGAAATTGTTCCAAAAACCTTAAGGGATTAGGCAACTCTTTCGATCTCCCAATCATTTAATAGTCTTCTAAATCCAAAGTTTCAGCCCTGTTGATCCAGACCTCCTCAAGTTTTGCACCAGATTAAGAATATCAGAGAAAAGGCTCTTTACAGGCCCATGTCCTATCCATTTATCTTTCCAAAATGATACTCTTCTTCCATTACCGATCCTGATACTAGCATTTGTTGCAAAGAAATTCCAGAGAAAAACCTTATAGACCTCCAGACTGCTAATAGAATTGCAGGAGTTCGATAGAACTCGAGAAATTCTGTGCCAATGCAGGAGTTATACAGAGATAACTCGAGTAAATCAGCTATAGAGATGAAAGGAAGAAGATGAAATACAAGTTGAGTAGAATAGAAATTGTATTGTATTCCATAGATGATTCTAATGTAGTGTGTAGGCCTTAGATATTACATATACAGAGATAACTCAAGTAAATCCCTGATATTGGTTCAATGAGATTGTGTAGTATTTTGAGATTAATCTTCATATTGTACTTCCCACTCGTAGAACCTAAGTAGGAGGAATGCTCCATTTTCATTAATCTGCCAAGTGCACCGTTTGTTAGCACACCTAGTCTTATCTCTCTGGTAATCAAACAGAACAAAATTTACCCCTAAATATTACCAGCTCCATAATCTGCGATACACGACAAGACATAATTACCACCTGGTCTTGGGAGTTCAACGTTGACTGTGTAAGTTTCACTTGTGCCCTGTAAGTGTAATTGGTACATATTGGAACCCGTTTAAGTCAGCACTGTAACTGTAACTTATTTTCAACGGATATCGAATCATAGATGTCAATAGTGTATCTTTCTGGTGCCGGAGCTACTAATGAACAAGTACAACAACAACATACCCAGTAAATTCCCACAATGTGGGGTCTGGGGTCTGGGGAGGGTAGAGTGTACGCAGAGAGAATACTAATGAACAAGTAATGAGCAAAAATAGCACAGGGATTGGAATGAGTAGTACTATAGAAGAAGCCATTTCTTCTTATTGTTTTTTCTTGTTCCTTCTTTAGGATTTTATTATGTCCTTTGTATAGCAAATAGCTTTCTTGTTCTCAATCTTTGAAATGAATTAGTTTCTATGAATTTACGGTGTCAAATTTGAAGAGAATATTTGTTCTCTTCCAATTTAGGGAAATTTGATTATGAATATTTTATAGTATCGCTTTGAAAGAGCGTGGAATATCAAGGTTCGAGATTCTCAATTAAACTTTCTTTCATTTTAGGTAGAATATTTCCTTTTTATTCAATTACACTACGTTGTCGGATTTTCAAGTCGCAAAGTTTTCGTTATAAGGGCAACTTTCTCCATATATGAATTAATATTGCATAGGATTTCATAGTATAGGGGCACTAAGTGTTTGAATTAATATACTCATTTGTAAAATATGACTTAATTACAGATTATATAGTTATCATCGTGGTGGACTGCTATTACATTCAAGAAGTGGTCTCCTATTGTCTAATCACTCTACAACGCATTTCTTTCTCATTATCAACTTGCTAATTTGTTTATGAAGAAGATGATACACGCAAGGCATCACAATCTTGAGTCCATATTGCTACTGTGGATCACTAATATAATTTGAGGGGATGTTAGGCAATGCTATAATTGCGTAATTATATAATTATCACAAAATATACTCCTTAGAATAGGAATTACTTACAGATTATTGTTATCACAATATTTACTCCTTAGAATTTCTCTCATTAATTTCTAATTTCCTCATTAATATCTTTCATAATTACTAGAAGAACTGTAACGTATAATGTTGACTCCTTCTCTCTCTATTTACAAGCAGCAGCAACAACATCAATAACATAACTGGTGTAATCCACAATTCTTCTCTCTCTATTTGCAAGCCTTTTTCTATAATAACAACAAAACATCATAAAGACCAAATTTAAATTCATAAAAAAATAAGTTATATAGAGAGAAGAATTGTAATACAACGGAGGCATATGAAAAGTATATAGGGAACCCCAAATCATTTAGGTTCATATAAAAAAAAATTCAACTAAATTAACTTATCATTGATGTCAAATTGTCAAATTTTTTCCTAATTAAGCAAGTTTAGCCAAAGACCAATTATAAACTCTATTAATCGAATTGTTGAAGAAAAGATACAAACCATCCTCCATTATATTCCAAGTGCACCTCAATTCTTCACACCTTTTTCCATCTCTGTTCAAGTCAAACAGAAGGAAATGTCCAATTCTATTCCCAGCAGTCATGTTACATAAAAGATTAGGTGCTAATGTTCCAGTATTATTAACTGGAACTATGTACCTATGAAGATTTGATTGTTTAAGGCCGACACTTGGAACCGTTACACTGTCTATTTCACAGTCGATGTATAATGGATCAATCAACTCACTGATGACATCTACATTGTATGACATAGGTAACATCGACCAGTTGAAAACTAGATTTTGGGTGTTGTTGTAGAAGAGGTACAAACCATCCGGCATGATGTTCCAAGTGCACCTCAATTCCTCACACCGTGTTCCATCTCTATTCAAGTCAAAAAGAAGGAAAAGTCCAATCCTAGTTCTGTCATGTATGGTACATAAAAGCTTAGGTACTAATGTTCCAGTATTATTAACTGGAACGACATACCTATGAAGATTTGATTGTTTAAGACCGACCCTTGGAACCATTACACCGTTCATTTCACAATTGATGTATAATGGATCAATCAACTCACTGATGACATCTACATTGTATGATATAGGTGACATTGACCAGTTGAAAACTAGATTTTGTGTGTACTTGTAGTAGAGGTACAAACCATCTTGCATAATGTTCCAAGTGCACCTTTTATGCCTGATATCACACCTAGGTATATCTCTGTAAAATTTAAAAAGAAGGAAAGTTCCGTACCTAGGACTAGCGGTCATATTACATAAAAGAGTAGGTTCTAATCTGCCAGTGTTGATTTTAACAGGATATCTGTGAGCATTGGATTGTTTAAGACCAACTCTATCTTCCACGATATTACCATTCATCACACAATCGATGTATAATGGATCGATTAACTCACTAATGACATCTATATAGAAGAAATTTGCTGCTGCATAAAAGGAGAATGACGATAGACTTAAGAGGTAAACTAAAATGGACAATTGAAATTGGAGTGAAGAAGGCATATTTTCCCTGGCCTAGTTATTGGTATATTTCTTTTGTGACTTTTTGCTTAGTCAAACTATCGGAGTTGGAGTTCTTTAAATAGGCTAGAATACAAAGAAGAAAACTTCATGGGCTAAGTTCTTAGTTAATTGAAGTAGAACACAATCCAGGGTTAGATTACAAAAAATGGAAGTTCATATAAGGAGTTGATTGCCTGAATAGACACTTAATTTATATTAATTGGCCACCTAAGACACTTACCTTTAGTTTGTCTTTCAAAAGTGATTTAATTTTGTCTAGTTAGTTTCTATGGTCATTTTATCCGAAAATACAATTTTTGGAATTTATTTAACGACGTGACAATTGTAAAATATATATATATATATATATATATTTTTTTTTTAATTTTTTTTTTTTAAATCGATAATTGAATTTATTTAGGACCCAAACCACCCTAAACCTAACCCACTATAAGAAATCGGGCTCGTTGCGTTTTGCACCCCTAACGTATGTTCTCATTTGTGATTCGCACCCTGTCCTAACCTTTTTTATGATTCGCACCCTAAACTCTTTATATTTTTGCAAAACAGTAAAAACACACTTTTTAAAAATTTCCATAAGGACAAAATTGAAAACATAAATAATAAAGAAAAAAATGACAAAAAATTAGAATTCACGGCAACAACATTTCTGCTTCAGCTTTGCTCGCAGATGTGAATCAAAGCTTTGTAGCTCCACCACTCGACTTAACTGACTCGATTTATACAAATGTTTGGAATGGTTTCCTTGTTATGTGGATTCAAGTGGTCCAGATGAAACTAAACCTTTTTTTAGGGTGGGTCTAAATATGGGGCAACAGCTTTAAATACTGCGAAGCGTTATGCATCTACTGTTTTACGATGTCATTGCCGGGAATTCTCATTTTCTTATTTAGCTCTTTTTTTAAGTTGGTACCATTTCTTTCTTTATTATTTGTGTTTCCCATTTTGCCCTTGTCAAAATTTTAAAAAAGAGTGTTTTCATTGTTTTGCAAAATAATAAAGAGGTTACGGTGCTAATTCATAAAAGAAAATAGAACAGGGTGCGAATCACAAAACAGGACATACATTAGGGGTGCAAAACGCAACGGACTCTAACAAATCCGAAACATCAGTCTTGGTCAACTTCTGGAAATCATAAACTACAACAGGTTCAGATTCAACCTACTTCCAAGAACTTCTTTTACTATCACTGCCCTATTTTCCACACAGCTAGTCCTATTATTATCCAATTCTTGAAAGTCAAATGCAACTTGGTGAAGTAAAGAAAAACAAGGGTGACGAAAAGGGAACAACTGAACAATAACGATAAATTGGGCGGGTTTAGGGTGAGTTTTTTTTTTTCTTTAACTAGCCATCTCCCCTGGAGAGTGACTTGAGATTTTATTCATGGGGGCAAAAGCATATACAGGTTACAACACCCTGCACCTACGGTGGTACATACTCCACCTTGTCTAAGTAGGATTTCATGTTAGCTGTCAAAAAAATTCTATCTTACAGTGAAGATAAAGCTAGTATCTTCACATTCACACAAGATGAAATCAAGGGACATCAAAAAGGTAGTTCCTATACATTGATCTACTCACATAGAAGGAGTTTTTCACTACAGAATTTCTGAAAGATGGTAGCTGCATTTTGTCAACCTTGATCTCTCCCTTTGTATCTTTTGGTAAATCCATGAAGCTATTCATGTAGGAAAGAAGAGGAAGAAAATATTTTTCTTAGAGAATGCTCAAGTTGTATTAGGCTACTTAAGACCACTTGAGATGATTACAATCATCAATTACATCTCTATTTATACTACTCAAAAAACTAATTCAAAAGTCTTGCACAAATAACTAGATACATGTATCACAAACTTTTAAAAGATTTCTTGAAAAACTAAGAGATAATATTGAAAGACTAAATGATGTTCTTGAAACAATAAAGAACTCTTAGAAAACATAAAAGTCAAGGATAGTATCCTTGTGGATGCATTAATTCCAACACTTCCCCTTAATGCATTTGCTTGACAACTCCAATGCGTTCTCGAAGATAGCAAAACTTTTCTCTAGGAAGTGCTTTGGTGAAGATGTCAGCAAGTTGTTCTCCTGTAAAGTGAGCTATTAGCTTTCTTTGCTCCATCATCTTTTCTGAATTTCTCATTTGCTGCTAATGGTATGGCCACAGACCTGCAATCCATCATTTAAAATTTTTGAAGAATACTTTTAGTATACTTCTTTTGAGAAATAAAAATTCCTTCTTTCACTTGAGAAACTTCAATGCCCAAGAAATAATGTAGCAACCCAAGATCACTTATTTCATAGGTTTGCATCATATCTTGCTTGAATTTCTGCATCATCTTCAGATCATTTCCTGTAAAAATCAGATCATCCACATAGAGGCAAACAATGACAATGCTGCCATGTTCTTGCTTCACATACAAAGTGGCTTCGCTTTTACTTCTCTGAAAATTATTTTTCAGAAAGTATGTATCAATTTCATTGTACCAGGCTCTTGGCGCTTGCTTCAGCCCATAAAGAGCCTTTTTTAGCCTGTACACCTTCTCTTCCCCCCCTTAAACAAAAAATCCTTGAGGTTTCTCAACATAAATTTCTTCATCAAGTTTTCCATTTAGAAATGTAGACTTAACATCAAGTTGAAAAATCTTCCATTTCTTTTGTGCAGCAACAACAATCAAGGTTCTAATTGTCTCAAGACGTGCAACCGGAGAGAAAGTTTCGTAGAAATCAATACCTGGCTTTTGAGTGAAACCTCTAGCAACCAACCTTGCTTTGTGCTTTTGAATTTCTCCTTCTTGATTGAGTTTGATTTTGTAAATCCATTTTAGACTTACAACTTCTCTTTCTTTGGGTACATCCACAAGCTCCCAAGTATTATTTTTCTCAATCATCCGAATTTCTTCTACCATGGCTGTCTTCCAAACATCATGCTTTATTGCCTCCTCATAATTTTCTGGCTCAATACAGGCAAAGTTGCATCTTTGATAGATGTCACTCAACATTCTTGTTCCTCTTGGAGGTGGTTCTTCATCTTCTGGATCTGAGATTTCTCCCTCTTGAGGGACATCTTCCTCTTCCTCATCCTCTTCTTGACTTGACACATTTAAAGAAATGATAGAAGTATTCTCCACCTTTTTATCTTTCTAATTCCATGCTATTTTTTCATCAAAAAAGACATCTCTACTAACAACAAGTTTGTTAGTTTTGACATCGAGAAGCCTATAGCCTTTTGTCACATCACTATAACCAAGAAATATACATTTTTGACTCTTTTCATCCAATTTTGTTCTTTTTTCAGCAGGTATATGAGCATAACAAATACACTCGAAAATTTTAAAATGACTTACAGAAGGTTTCATTCCACTCCAAGCTTCAGATACACCATTTTGTTGAGGAGTGTACCCTACTGTAAGTTGCTTCTCAATGCCTTCATTTTTTCAATATTTTTCAAATTCTCGACTTGTGTATTCACCTCCTTTGTCATTGCGAATGGTTTTGATGCTGCAGCCTTTTTGCTTCTCAACAAAGGCTTTAAATCTCTTGAATGTAGCAAATGTTTCTGACTTTTCTTTCAAGAAATAAACCCAAGTCATCCTTGAAAAATCATCAATAAAAATTAGAAAGTACCTTTGGCTTCCCAGAGATAGAGTCTTCATTGGTCCACAAATGTCTGTATGGATTAGTTCCAAAAGTACACTTGCTCTCCAAGACTTCCCTTTTGGAAAATACTTTCTATGTTGCTTTCCCATAATACAACTTTCACATGGATCCACCTCAGTATGTATCTCAGGAAGGCCTTGCACCATGTCTTTTTGCTTCAGAAGCTTCAAACCATGAAAATTCAAGTGACAAAACCTTTTGTGCCAAAGCCATGAATCATCTACAACTTCATTTTTGAATGCATTGTAAAGGAAAGTTTCTTTTTATCATCTTTACTTCAACAATGACTTGATTTGGCTCAATTTTATCATAAATTCTACAACAATTATCTCTAAACACAAGAGAATAACCATTTTCCATGAGCTGACCAACACTAAGCAAATTTTCTTCCAAGTCAGGAACATAAAGGACATCATGAATTTGCTTACCGCTCCCTTTTCTATTGATCGAAATGGTACCTCTACCTTTTGCATCAACTAAGGCTCCATTTCCCATTCTCACTTTAGAAGTGATGCTGCGATTAATTGAGAGGAAAGTCTTTTCATCTCCAGTCATATGATTGGTACAAACGCTATGAACATACCATTCATTGCTTTTTGCTGAAGCATCAGATTGAGAAGCATAGAAAAGGTTTTCTTCCTTTTCTTCCTCTTTTCCTTCACAGAAATTTACTTGCTCCTGTTGCTTGTGCCTGCAGTCCTTCTCAATATGGCCAAACTTTTTACAAAAGTTACATTGGGGCTTGCCTTTGTGCCAACATTTTTCTGCATTATGATTAATCTTTTTGCAAATTTTACAAAAAAGACTAGTACTTTTCTCACCTTTTTCTTCAACCTTCTTAGTAAAGCCATCACGATCCTGCTTCTTTTTTGGATTGTACTTCTTTTTTTGTTGATTCTTTGAGAAATTTTGAGAATTCTTATTGGTTCTGGACTGGAAAGCCGTCTCTTTGGGTTGATTCTCACGAAAAAATCTTCGCTTCTCGTGTGCACGGAACGATCCAACTAGCTCTTTGATGGAAAGCTTAGAAAGATCTTTCGTCTCCTCAGTGATAGCAACAATATACTCATACTTTTCTGTGACACTAATTAGAATCTTTTCCACAACTTGTTGGTCAGAAATTTCATCACCATGATTTCTCATTTCATTAACAATATTCATGACTCTTGTGCAATATTCATCGATTTTTTCAGATTATATCATCTTCAAATTTTGAAACTCTCTTCTAAGAGTTTAAAGATTGATAGTGCGTACCTTTTCGTCACCATACACCTCAGCTTCTAGAGACTCCCAAGCTTGCTTTGCAGTCTCACAAGTAGCAATTTTTGCAAAAAATGCTCTTGAGACTCCCATTTGAATTTTGCTCAAAGCCTTTGCATCTTGACGACGCTTAGCCTCAAGATTTTTCATCTCTACTACTGAAAGTTCACCATCATCTTCTGGCTCTTCATAGCCATTTGCAACAATAGTCCACAAACCTTCAGCTTTCAGATAAGTTCTCATTCTTATCTTCCAATATTCAAAGTCATTTCCATAAAAAAATGGAGTAAGAACAACTGAAGAATCAGCACCATCATTTGTTTTAGATGCCATAATTTTTTCTTCTTCACCTAACCCCAGATTAAGAATGAAAACTGCTCTTGATACCAATTTGTAGGAAAGAATAGGAAGAAAATATTTTTCTTAGAGAATGCTCAAGTTGAATTAGGCTACTTAAGGCCACTTGAGATGATTACAATCATCAATTACATCTCTATTTATACTACTCAAAAAAACAATTCAAAAGTCTTGCACAAATAACTAGATACATGTATCACAAACTTTTAAAAGATTTCTTGAAAAACTAAGAGATAATATTGAAAGACTAAATGATATTCTTGAAACAATAAAGAACTCCTAGAAAACATAAAAGTCAAGGATAATATCCTTGTGAATGCATTAATTCCAACAATTCATCCATACAATACTTCCACATTCTAGACCCCAATTAGCAAGTCTATCAGCTGCTCTATTGCACTCCCTAAAGCAGTGTTGTGTGGACTTCTCTTGTATGTGTTCCAGGCTTTCTTGTATTTGCTCGACAATGATCATCAGTCTCCAAGGAGGCTTGGTTATGTTAAGAATCCAGTCCACCTGCATTTTTGAATCACTCTCAATTTCCAGTTTGTTGATGCCTTTATTCAAGCACCATTCAATTCCAATCTTCATAGCAACTGCTTCTGCCATGTTGTTTGTAGTGTTACCAAGACAAGTAGCATATGCAGTTATTAGGTTCCCCTTGTGATCTCTAACTAATCCCCCACCTCCACTAGGCCCTGGATTGCCTTTCGAACAACCATCTGTGTTTAATTTAATAGATCCAGATGCAGGGAACTTCCACCTTACAACAATAGTGTTGATATGGTACTGGGCTTGCTCACTGATCACCAACAGTTTCCTCCATTCCATAAAAGGTGTGATATCCTTGAACTGCTTATGTACCATCATAACAGTCTGTTGACAGATATTGCTGATAATTTTGTATCTTGACATGTTATAATTCTCATATCGACTCTTACATCTTTCCTTCCAAACATGCCAAATAATGATACAAGGTAGAATTTGTAGAATCATGCTTCGGATGGAATTCTTATCCTTTGTCAGCCACCGTGATAGTAACCTTTGCTTGATATTCCCATGACCTTCTGCAATCATGCTCTTGTTGAATAAATGCTCCTGAGTTCCTGATTTCCAGACCTGCAACAAGAACATTTTGATGTTAATTGAATTTTTATTCTCTTGAGATTGTCATCAACAACCACACTGTTCCTAAACAATCTCCAAATGAAGAAAGAGACTTTGAATGGCATCTTTTTATGCCATATTTTCTTGTTGGTCAAAGAGGTGTTGTTTGCTTCTCTTATGGCATGGTTTAGGGTGAGTTGGGTCCTAGAAACATCCAATATTGATTTTAATTTTTTTAAAATATTTTTGCTTAAAATTTTATTGTTGTGACGTCATTAAATAGGTATAATGACCATAGAGGCTAACTAGGTAAAGTTAGATGACTTTTAAACGACAAAACAAAAATAAGTGATTTAGGTGTCCAATTACTATAAGTTGAGTGACCATTCAGACATTCAACTCTCTACCTAAGACATCTCATCGTTATAATAAGCACCTATAGGTAATGTAACTATGTTAATCACATCGGATCATAACTTATGTACACCTTCAATGTAAATATGTTTTTTACTCTATCATATTGTTCAAAAGATATATATTTATTAGTAAACATTCATAAAAAGTAAAATTCGTAATTTTGAAAATTAAATAGGTTATCTGCTACAAGAAGTAAATAAGATGATCCGATAGTATAAATATTTTCTGATATACAGTATATTAGTTAAACTCAAAAAGAAATTGGTGACTGAGATGATGAATAATTGTCATCCTTCTTCTAACTAATTAACCAAGTTTCACCATCATGAATTATGTTCCTAGTGCAACTTAATTCGTTACGCCCTATTCCTCAGTATTATTAACTGAAATTAGGGCTGTACAAACCAAACCTATAAACCGCACGACAAACCGAACTAAACCGGAAAAAAAATCCGACCTATAAACCGAACAAAACCGGAAAAAAAATCCGACTAGTGGTTTGGTTTGATTTGATTTGGTGTTGGAAAAAAAACCTGACCATTATAGGGTTGGTTTGGTTTTAACTAAAAAAAGTCAAACCGAACCCAAACCGACCCTATTATATGTATACTACTTTTAATTTATTTTATACATAAAAATATTTAATAGAATGTAATTTATTAATATTTTCTTAAATTTTTTCATAATTTTTGTATTTTACATTTAGATTTGGACTTAATTTTGTGAAATGGTCCATATTTGAAGCCAATATAAAGAATGCACAGAAAGCCTAATAAGAAACTAAATGAAAAGGAAATGAAAACATATGTAATGTAACAAAAGAAACCCTACGACTACAATACATTTTCTCCTAAAATCAAAAACCCTCTTCCCTTTCTCATTTTAAATTTTTTCCCTTTTCTCTTTCCTTTGAAATCAACAATCCTACAAGGCTCCAGTTATTGATGTTCCTCTTGGTGTTTTAAAATTGAATCAGATCAAGTTTGAACCCAGATTACCTGAAGGAGGCTGCCATCAATGAACTAGGTGTAGAGATTGAGAACAAGATTATTCTGCACTTTGAGAAGGTGTTTTGCCAAATGTTGAGTTCTTGTGGGGTAGTTGCAGAGAGCTCATATGAATGTAGTTACTTTTTTAATCTTCACAAGGTCACTGACCAAGTTTTTTGCTTCAAGTTTATTATATAGCATGATATTATATTAATCCAAATGACCTGAATGATTTAAAAATGTTTTGATATGAGTATTCTGTATCTAAAGAAAGTAGTTTTGAGGGGGAAGTTTGCAAATTATCAAGCAGATGTTGTTGTATGGTGCTTTTCATTAAATACAATGAAAACCCCGAAAAAACCCGAAAAACCCGAGAAAAACCGATATTGAAAAACCCGACTTTTATTGGTTTGGTTTGGTTTATAGATTTAAAAACTCAACACAATTGGTTTGGTTTGGTATTTAAAAAATCCAAACCAACCCGATCCATGTACACCCCTAACTGAACTTATGTAAATATGATCTTATTATTTAAAGTCTAGGGAGTAATTGATAACTTGATGTATAATGGATCAATTACCTCATTAATGGCATCTCTGTATTGCACGATACCTGTGACATTGACTCTTTATAAATTAAAAAAAAAAAAACATTTCCTCTGGTCCAATTTACTTGTCGTTCTTACTAAAAATAAATGGTCTAAAATAGTTATCATTTTAGAAAATAACTTATAATTAAGTATTTTTCGCATCTTTACCCTTACTCAATAAATATATAGAGAGATTAATATAGTGAAAAAGAGAGTAGAATTAAATTGAGATCAAAGAATAAATAGAAAAGGGGGGGGGGGGGGGGGGGGGGGAGGGCAAGTAAAATAGATCAGAGGGAGTACCACCTAGGTTGCGCACACATGTGGACTTTTATTAATTACTAGTTTTAGGCTACGTGTGTCGCATGTGTCAATGAATTAAGAATTTTATTTAAAAAAAAAAGAAATTATTTAATATAGCAATGGACATTAAATTATATGCAATCATTTAAATGACAAAGTAATATTAATACATTGACTTAGTTGTTGAATTACGTGTGATAAGTGTCTAGATTTTCCTTCTATTTGCTTTAAACATGTAATTTTGAGTTATAACTTCCATTAAAGATATTACATACCTAAGGAATTCATTTTAATTTTTCAAACATTCAAGAAATGAATTTATATAAACCTTTGTATTTTGGTCAAAATTCTTTGATTGTTTAGATATTTATAACACTTTTAAGCACTGATATTTACTTAATTTTATTTCTCACCTTTTTTGGTTCCTACAATTAGAAAAGAATTTTTCATTCGTTGACAACTATAATCCTTTACTATCCTTTTACTAAGGTGGCCATAATATTCTTAAATTACGGAGAAAATGTCTTGACAAAACCAACCAAATGTTGTCACTGTTTTAAAATTAAACACCAATCCAAACCCCAAAAAATATCGATTCATTTAATCAAATTTAGTTTGACTCAACTTTTTTACTAAACCATGAACAACCTTACCTCCAGCACTATTGCTAGCATTTGCTACTATGCTGAGGTTGTAGTTCTAAGGGAATTAATTTTTAATATATATTGTAGTTCTTTAACTGGCCTATTAGGAATATAATTAGTTGCCTTAGATCTTTTATTATTATCCAAATTGTTGTGCCTATTCAGAAGAAAAAAAAAACTTAATGATTTGACGTGATCAAGCAATTCATCCACCATGGAATTACATGTGAAAATTCTTAATTGAGTTCAAACACTTAAATATTCAGTAAAGTAAGGAATGTTACCATTTTTATCCATCATAAAGTCATATATTTGAAAGAACAAACCGCATTTAAAAAATTAATGCTAATATCTATATAAGATGAAATATTAATAGTATAAATATTATGACTTCCAACATATAAGGTAATATAGTAATAGTCCCAAATATTAGGACATTCTACATATATCACAAAATGAGGGAAGCATTCTAATAACCAACATATTTGTTAATTTTAAAATCCTACATATTAAGAAAATAATAAAATAATTATTTTGAGTGTGGAATCTTTATCAGATAAGAAAGGTGAACGATATTTAGCTAAGGGCCTTCGTGCTTTTAACACTAACAAAAATACAGTCAAACGAAAAGTAGAAAAGCTTTGAGTATATGATGCATCGCAAGTTAGTTTCGAATAATAAAAAAGTTAATTAAGTTTCTTGGGAGGGAATTCTTTTGAAGATGCATGAGATCCTTGTGGAAACTTAATTGTCAACTCCGATAATTTGTTAGTCATACCGAATACACTTGATTCTGATAGAAGTAATTTCTTTTGACATTTTCTTTGTCCAAATTCTTCTAAAAACAGTTTAAATAACATGGTTATATCTCTGCTACATAAATTGGCTACATAGAATACTCTTTTAACATAGTAGAATTTATAAATAAAAAATAGAACAATAATAACTGAAAAAAAATTAAAATCTGCGAATAAAATGTAATCTACCTTAAGATAGTGAAACTAAACTACAATGTAAAATATCATTTGTTTTATGCCTTAATTTTAAATCATATATTAAAAGTATTCGTCCAGACAAAATGAAAAGAATATTCGTACCTTCAAGTTGGTTATTAATTCAAGAATTGCTTGAAGCTGGTGGTCTGAAGTGAACAATAACTTATTATTTTATAAATAAAAAACAAAATACTAATAACTGAAAAAAAAAATCTGCGAATAAAATTTAATCTACCTTAAGATAGTGAAACTAAACTACAATGTAAAATATCAGTTGTTTTATGCCTTAAAATTTAAATCATATATTAAAAAGGTATTCGTCCAAACAAAATGAAAAGAATATTCGTACAGTTAATTATTAATTCAAGAATTGCTTGAGGTTGGTGGTCTGAAGTGAACAATATTTTACTATTTTGGTTGCAAAATTCAACAAAAACGCAATTTAAATAGGAAGAATACCTTAAAGCACGGATGGATGTTTTTACCGATCTTATTAGGAGATTAATGCTTAGTTCGACGTGTAATAATCGCTTTTAGATCATAAGTTATTCAGCCACCACAAAGTTATTCTATCTAAATATTAGACATATAAAAGTTAATTTACATAAAATACATAAAATTCCATCCAACTATATTTTAAAAAAAAGAAGAAATAGTAAAAGATCTAGCTTGCCTGTTGGGATAACTAACAAACAAATGAATTGATTCAAACTTAAAACATGACAAGACAAAGCAAGACAGGAAGATGGCTAAGAAATTTTCCTTGCGGAAACCAATGCTTTATACAGTTGTAGCCTGTAGGTTTAAAGTGTTTAGGGTTAGTATTTAATTTTAGTATTGGTATATACGGTAATTTTTTTAAGTCCTAAATAGTATGACTTTCTATGTAATTCAAATAAGGAAAAGAATTGATAACCAAAATTTTAGATATACATTGTTTGTTCAAAATTATACTTAGTTAATATTTAACAAAATAGTAAATGACTTTTTTGTCTACTATGAAATCTTTTAATGAAGGCAAATTGCTCAATCAACATTTCTAAGACCTTTCGTGCTTTTAATATAGTATAAATGGATATAAAAAATCATCAAACAGGACAATACAAGTAAGGAGTGGTCAGAGACCTTACCATACTAATCTTGTGAGGGACAAGCCCGCCCTAACAAGCTTATAAAAAAATAAGAATTAAAAATATGCTATGATCATCACAGAGTTTATAACATACTTTATGACGATATTACAAATTGGATGATGACGACATTGACCAGTTGAAAACTAGATGCTGGTCGAAGTTGAAGTAGAGAAATAAACCCTCTGGCCTTATATTCCAAGTGCACCTTTTGTTCTGAATGTCACACCTAGGTACATCTCTGTTAAAATCAAAAAGAAGAAAATTACCGAACCTAGGACCAGAAGTCATGTTACATAATAGTGTAGGATTCAATCGTTGTACCGCGATTCAACAAGATATCTGTGAACTCCTGATTGTCTAAGATTAACTGTCGGTTGAGTAATATTACCATTAATAACACAATCGGCCGATAATGGATCGATTAACTCATCAATGATATCTACATTGAAGAAATTTGCAGTTGCGTAGAAGGAGAATAATGAAAGGAAGAAGAAGCAAACTAAAATTGGCAATTGAAATTTGTGTGAAGAAGGCATTTTTTCTCTTTTCTTACTCAAGTTTTTGGAGTTTGAGTTCTTTAAATAGGCTTAAATATAAAGAAGAAGAAAACTTAATTTGTTAAGTTCTTAATTGAAATTGAATACAGTCAAGAGTTGGATTGTAAAACCGGAAGTCTATTAAAAACATTACTTCATTCTTAGAATAATCTACTATAGGTATGTAATAACTGTAATCACATAAATCATACACATACAAAAGCTAACTTTGGAATATGCATAATTATATTTACAAGAATGGCTAGTCCCTAAATTTGGAAGATGCAGATGCAGAAACCAAATAAATTACTTACTCTACTTGACCAAAATACTCCCCTTTGAGGCAAATTAAGTAATTCTTGCAAAAAAAAAAAAAAAAAAGTATAATTACAGTTCAATCTTTTACTATTCCCTTCTTCCCAATTTATATGGCGTCGGTGTTCGAATTTCGAGAGTCAAACAATTTTTTTTTATTGTAATTTTTTCATATGCTTTTTGAACATTTTAAATTGTTAATTATTAAGACTTGTAGTATTTTTACATAGTTTTCAAATACATAAATTAAAAACTTAAAAATTCTATTGCGGACAAAGTTATGAAATTTGACTCACGAAACCTGAACTATGACACATAAATTGAGACAAAGGGAGTAATTGTTACTAGGGGTGTACAAAGCAAACCGACAAACCGCACCAAACCAATAATCCGAATCAAACCGAGAAAAAAACCCGACTAGTGGTTTGGTTTGACTTGGTTTGGTTTTAAAAAGAAAAACCCGAACACTATTGGTTTGGTTTGGTTTTAACTAAAAAAAGTCAAACCGAATCAAACCAACCCGACATTACATTTATAAAATTTCAAACATATTTTATACATAAAAATATTTATTTATAATGTAATTTATAAATGTTTCTTTAACTTTTTCATAGTTTTTTGTCTTTTAACATATTATTTCAAGCTTAGAATTAGAATTTTGAATGGTCCAATAAGTTTTATAGCCCAATGGTATTAGTAATTCAAATAAAACTCAACAAAAACAAAATCAATACTAATGCTAACAAAAGAAATTCATTCATATCTAACACTAGATTGACAATAATTTTGATATATATTCTTTAGTTTTAT
Source organism: Lycium barbarum (assembly GCF_019175385.1). Classification (NCBI taxonomy): domain Eukaryota; kingdom Viridiplantae; phylum Streptophyta; class Magnoliopsida; order Solanales; family Solanaceae; genus Lycium; species Lycium barbarum. The sequence goes on along the minus strand of NC_083345.1, from coordinate 11,333,247 downwards.
ATTAGTTTAAAAGTGAAAATACATAACTTAATTTTATTTTTTTCTTTAATATCTAGTCATGTAATTAATACGTATTAGCCGTACTTATTTTAGCATGACTTAGTACTTTTAGATTATGATCATTTTCTACATGCCTCATAAATTAGCCGTATTTATTGTAGCATGACTTAGTACTTTTAGATTATGATCATTTTATTTTATGCAATTTCATTAATTTTTTTAGTTGAATATTTTAGTACAATGTCATCTCTCATATCACGTTTTGTGTTATTTTCTTAATAAATATCTTAATTAGATAGTCTTATCTTACTAGGACTAAAGAAATATTTGAAGTACAAGTTATATGTATTGTATGAAGACTTTACCGGAAAAAACCCGAAAACCCGAGCAACCTGAAAAAGCCCGAGGTTGAAAAACCCGACTTTTATTGGTTTGGTTTGGTTTATAGATTTAAAAACCCGATGCAATTGGTTTGGTTTGGTCTTAAAAAACCCGAACCAACCCGGTCCATGTACACCCCTAATTGTTACGTTATATGTAAAGGTTTCCTCTGAACTATTCAATTCAAATCGCCCTCTATCTTGACAAAACTTAGAAATGATTCTCTTTAAACAAGATTTTGGATTTAAAAAAATTGGTTCAGGATTACTTTGGAAAATTTTAACCTTAGATCATCTCGAAAAAATATAAATTACAAGAAATACATGTACAGTACAATTAGACCTCTCTATAATGACATCGAAATAAGTATACAACCAAATCTCGCTATAATGACATCATTTCTTCAAATTGTTTTGCTGCTATAACAAATGGCTGATATACATAATAACATTTGATGTTTCATTCTTATTTGGCCGTTACAGACAATATTACACAAAAATATATTTTCCGAATCTTTTACTATATTATAAGAGAAAACAAAGTATTTGAATTTACAATCTTATAAATATTCATATTTCATTAAAAAAATTGAATAATATAATATATTATTATTAATTCATAACTAGTTATATATTACTTATATGAGATTAATCTCTCTAAAGCATTTATATATTCTAAAATTGAAATCTGTTAAAAAATTAAAGTTTAATGTAAGAAATCTATGTTTTTGTTCTTCCACTCCAAATATCTTCATACGGGAAAATTTCAGTAGGAACCATCCAGGGTGCGTAAAGTGATAATTAATCTTTCATGTTTAATTGGAGGTCTCGAGTTTGAGTCTCCGTATGAAATCACTTTTATTGACAAATGCTTTGCTATTTTATATGAGATTTTTATGAGCGAATCTGAATTTAATCCGGTCCTAATTTGATTTTTCTGGTGAAAGCTTTGCTAAAGAAAACAGGAATTATCTAGGCATGTTGAAGAATGAAAAAAGTCTCTCATCGGTGGTTAATGAGATGGGTAGTCTCCTTATATGGACTTGGGCAATCCTCCCCCTATAAGCTAGCTTTTGGGGTTAAATTAGGCCCATGATCAATTTCTTTACAACTTTTATCAAAGAGTGATATTTTCTCCTCTTACTTAGTACTTCTACTACTCTTGCTTACTGTTTTCCAGTTTGTTTGATTTCCACATTGATAATATGAATTATTTGTCTCCTTTGGATATGGTGATGTAATGTAAACTTTAAGCTGCAATTATGTGTTATAAGGCCCAGCTACATTGAACTCTTTCTGCTTTGTGGGTCTATCGGAAATAACTTTTCTACCCCACAAAGTTAGGAGTAAGGTCTGCCTACATTTTATTTTTCCCAGACCCCACTTGTAGAATTATACTGGGTGTGTTGTTTGTTTTGTTTTTGCTCTTTCTACTTTGTTTCTCTATGTTCTATTGCTCTTACTCTGTGCTATCGACTATCGAGGGACAAATGACATCCAAAGATGAGCAAAAACCCTGGGATATATACTGAACAACCTAGCTATGGAGTCCAGAATTAAGATGAGTGTATAGTCAGTAGTGCTCAAACATATGTAATTTTTTTTTTCTAGTATAACAACAAAAAACTTTTATTAGTCCATCCGTAGAACTTATAGAATTGATTCCTCTGTAATTGCAATCAAGAGATGAGCTAACAAATTTGATATTATCGAACGTTGTTTCATATAAAGACATGTATTCAAACATCAACAGATACTATTTGATAGTACATTTCTCCTCCTTCTTGATCAAGAAAGCTTCCGAAGTTCCTCCACAGCGTCTTCTTCAGTCCCTTTTTCTTCCTCTAATCTTATTTTTCCACTCAATTTCACCCCACCCAAACAAGCTTATAAATAATAAGAAGTAAAAATATGCTATGATCGTCATAGAGTTTATAACATACTCTATGACGATATTACAAATTGGATGATCACGACATTGACCAATTGAAGACTAGATTCTGTTCGAAGTTGAAGTATAGAAATAAACCCTCTGGCCTTATATTCCATGTGCACCTTTTGTGCTGAATGTCACACCTAGGTACATCTCTATTAAAATCAAAAAGAAGAAAAGTACCGAACCTAGGACCAGAAGTCATGTTACATAAAAGTGTAGGATTTAAATGGTGTACTGCGATTTCAACGGGATATCTATGAACTCCCGATTGTCTAAGGTCAACTCTCGGTTGAGTAATATCACCATTAATTACACAACTGGCTGATAATGGATCGATTAACTCATCAATGATATCTACATTGAAGAAATTTGCAGTTGCGTAGAAGGAGAATGATGATAACCAGAAGAGGGAAACTAAAATTGGCAATTGAAATTTGAGTGAAGAAGGCATTTTTTCTCTTTTGTTACTCAAGTTTTTGGAGTTTGAGTTCTTTAAATAGGCTAAACTATAAAGAAGAAGAAAGCATAATTTGTTAAGTTCTTAATTGAATTTGAACACAATCAATAGTTGGAAAGTAAAAATGGAAGTCTACTAAAAACATCACTTCATTCTTGGAATAATCACTATGTAATTATGTTAATCACATAAATTATACACACACAAGAGCCAACTCTGGAATATGCATAATTACATTTACAAGAATGGCTAGTCCCTAAATTAGGAAGATGCAAATGCAGAAACCAAAAATTACTTACTCTACTTGACCAAAATACTCCAGTTTGAGGCAAATTATAAAGAAGAAGAAAGCATAATTTGTTAAGTTCTTAATTGAATTTGAACACAATCAATAGTTGGATTGTAAAAATGGAAGTCCACTTAAAACATCACTTCATTCTTGGAATAATCAACTATGGGTATGTAATTACGTTAATCACATAAATCATACACACACAAAAGCCAACTCTGGAATATGCATAATTACATTTACAAGAATGGCTAGTCCCTAAATTAGGAAGATGCAAATGCAGAAACCAAAAATTACTTACTCTACTTGACCAAAATACTCCAGTTTGAGGCAAATTATGTAATTCTTGTCAAAAAAAGAAGTATAACTAGAGTTCAACCTTTCATTCTTCCCTTCTTCCCAGTTTATATGGTTCAATGTTCGAATTTCTAGAGTCAATTGAATTTTTTTACGGCGATTTTTCATAAGCCTTTTAAATATTTTAAATTTAATTGTTGTAACTTATGGTACTTTTTACGTAATTTTCAAACATAAAAATTTTATTTAAAAAAAAATTAAAGATTTTATGATGAACTATGACACATAAATTGAGACAAAGGGAGTAATTGTCAGTGTATTTGTAAAAGTTTTCTCTGAACTATTAAATTTCATATCGCTCTCTATTGTGACAAAACTTAGAAATGATTTCTCTTTGAAAAAAATATTGAATTTAGAAAATAGGCACAGATTACTTTTGAAAATTTAACCTCAGATCATCTCGAAAAAATATAGATTACAAGAAATACATGTACAACCAGACCTCTCTATAATGACATTGAAATAAATGTACAATCGGACCTCTCTCTAATGATAATTTGTTTTCTTTAAAAAATTGTGCTATGACTTCGTAACTTCTATTTTGGTTTAACATCTACTCTTAATGCTTATTATTGTGTTTTTATAATAAAAAATAGACTTTCATAGTAACGAATTCGCTTAACGGGTGGGAATTAGGTGTGATCATAGTTTTTGACAAATTAAATTGTACCAAATATAAATTTAAATTAACCAAGCCAACAAATTTCAAGTAACGAATGGCTTAGATATGTACACTAATTAAGTGGCCCGCGCTTCGCGTAGTCAGATATGTAGCTTTATAAATGTAGTTGATATAGAAAAGATAAAAGTAAAAATACATATAAAAGCGTCTCATATAGTTCCCAAGGAACAATCCCTACATGGGAAAGGGAATTGAACCTTTATTTTATAGAAAAAAAGGATACGCACCAAGTCTTCTAGCTAGCCTGTCCTGGCTATTTCTATTTTGTCCACAAATGAATTTTGTTGTTATAACTAATAATATTTATTAGTAAATGTATTTAGAGGTAACTGTTATTCATAATAAGAGATATTTGGTCTCAAACGAAACAGATAATTTAGTCCAAGAGAAGAAAGACAATCCTAAAATGAAAAGTAGCAATTAGTGGAAGATTAGAAATAAAAAGAAAGGAACTACATACCGTTGTTAAATAAATTAAAAAACAAAAAGATAATGCATTCATAAGAGAATCAGAATCCCAAATACAATAAGGAAATATTTGAAGTCCAGAAATTGATCTCACAATAACATGGAAATTATGTTTGGAGAAATAAGAAATCATAGATTTATCATCATAGTCTTGTTATATTAGATATGATATGAACTACAGTATATAGTAACATATATAGATGAGATTAAATGATCATATTAATAGTCTGCATTTGTACTTCTCTTGTATGATCGTTCGTTATTCAGAACTCATTGATCAGGAGAATTTGGACTCTCACTATTGCGCCATATAAGGTTCCTAAGAGAAGAAAACGGGATCCTATCCATCCCTTACACTCCTTGATTGTAATAGTATGCATCAACTGCAAAATAAAAAAGGAATATATAGCTCAAACTTTTCCAACTTTGCAAAAGAAAAAGAAAAGACCAAGCACAACACTTTCTAGTCCGACATTCTCTAACAAAGCTATGAGGCCCACATGTTGCAATCTTAACTCTTGCCCGTCGATTGTCGAAAGCATACAACATTACGTCGGATCACATTCACAAGGCTACGCGAGATATAGTGTGTCCATAACTCAAGTTTTACTTGAAAAAGGAAGTTTACAAAGAGCATATATACCCCAAACCAGTGGCCTAGGCAGTCCGAACTGTCCCATTTTTGTTGAAACTACGTACTGAAGCAAGCTGATCGATATACTTATCTGCTCCTTGAAGAAACCGTGAACCTCAACATGTTACCCTCATCCTGAACCCAGTTCTGAATGGCCTTCTCAACTATCATGCTCTTATATAGAACACTAGCAGAGGGAACGAAGTCCTAACTTTTTGGCCATGGAAACGGGGTAACATCTCCCTTAGGTTCTGGAATAAGGAAATGTAACTTCTCTTCTTGAGGTGGACAATGCCTTTCTCGGTAGTTCAAACTTTCCCTCAGGAAGGTCATAGCACGTTTTTGATCTCGACATGGCTTGATTTACTTGACATGTCTGCTTCACCAGCATGTTGAGTCTCAAAATTGAGATTTGGTAGTATATCGCATTTCTCACCAGCAGTCCTGGTGACTGCCAGTGCTATACTTTCTCCTTTTCGAAAACCACTTCTTTGACGTGCTCCAAAGTAAATAGAAGAAGAAGCATAGACTGCTATTATAAATATTGATACAGAAGTCCTGGTCCTATTATCCCTTGGGTTTTTGTTTGCCACTGTAGCCCTGAAATAATTCCAGTACCTAGTTAGGATGGAAAAGAAGATTCAATGCAGATGCACATTTACCTTCAAGTGTGTAAAAGATGCATGGAAATCAAGACGTCACAAATCTATTTATATAGAATAGGAGAGACAAAAGAATTATAGGATGACAAGTGTCATCACCGCAAAAAAATCAAGATTTTAAAATACAAGATAAAAAATAAAAAATTACAACAATTAAAAAAAAACTGCAATTAAAAATAAATCAGCAAAATAAAAAATTTTAAAAAAATGAAACGGTATAAAAAAGCAGCAATTAGCGGTTTATCAGCAAAAAAAAAAAAACAATATTGCAGCGGTTAAAAAGAAGGGGAAATAGCATTTTTGGTCCCTGTATTATTGCTTAATTCTGATTTTAGTCCTTATGTTATTCAACTTAGTAATTTTAACCTTCAATTAGTATACTTGTGTGATTTTAGTCCTTCAAGCTAACTGACGTTAACTTTATGTATTGGAATTACGAAAACAACCAAATCACAAATTATCTTTTTGGAGTCCAAAGAAGCCTAGAAGATAAGACAATATAGCTGTAAGATATCTAACCCATTCCCATACTTTATGTCCACTATTTTCTTTCACCCACCTTCAATAAATGGGCAACAAGGCACATCCATTGTTACTTCAAGAACCACCAACTGGTTTCTAGGCTTTGCTATCCTCCATATATCGTTATAGTTAGAGCTTGATTATTTTATATGGCACTTGTGCTTTCTGTGAATGTCTTTGGTGTCATACATTGGCTAATAAGGATTTTGTTTCCATCGCTGTGTTACCATTTTTTATAGTATGATTTTCAGATTACTATTTTCATCATTTTCCATACTTATATCTGCTTTGGTTTAGAGAACCCAGTCAAATGAAATTCATTCCTACCTTGTCCATGAAAACATAAACAGAAAAATAAAAAATAAAATTAAAAGAAGACAACAAAATTTATAGAGAATGGCAGCAACGGTACATGCGGTCGTGATGCAGCGGAGAAGTGGAAAAGTTTGAGTCTAATTAAGTACTCTATTTCCTAAATATCAACATTTACTTTATGATAATTCACCCACCTAAGAATTTTAAGTCTACAAAAGCTTGTTAATAATGAAAGTTTTGACGGTGGAATGCACCTTGAAGAGGTGTAAGAGGATATAATGTCAAAAACCAGATTTGCCCTTTTCTGAAACTAACATTGTTAAGCTTCCGTCAGTGTAGGGACTAAAATCGCACAAGTATATTAATTTAAGGTTAAAATTGCTAGGTTGAATAACATAAGGACTAAAATCGAAATTAAGCAATAACACAGGGACCAAAAATGCTATTTTTCCTAAAAAGAAACTGCAATCTAAAAATTATTCAGCAAAATAAAAAAAAACTGCTATGGTCAAAAAAAAAAAAAACTACAACTAGCGGTTTATCAGCAAAATTTTAAAAAACAGCAAAGTAATCACGTTTCTTTAACTCCGTTATAGCAATGCTCCTTCTTTATAGCAACCAGACAAGGTCAGTTTTTGTCTCCATCTATAACTCCGTTAAATGGTGTTTTGGATCATTCCTTAAAACAATTTTTTCCTCCAAATAACTATATAACTAGTAAATTATTTTTTTCCTTCTTCAAAAACCAAAAGGCGCATCCTTTTACTCTTCTTTTCAATAAGAAAGCAATTATGATTATGATATGCTTAAAATCCAAGTTAAGACCAAACGTCTTTATACAATTCAATGAAAGTTGAACTTGCTGTTCCACAGCGTCTGCTTCATCTTGCAAGATTTGTTTTTAGACTGTAGTTGTAACACCCCGTATTTTTAACATAAACTTTGACTGTGATTTTAGACTTAGAAAACCAAATAAAGAAAGAATTGGAATTTTCTCTTTAGTTGTCAGATGGAGGTTTACGCCCCAGAACAAGAACTGTATTTCAATATACGGCCCGTATTTCAAATCGTAAGTTGGCATAAGATTACTGAGCATTCTGGAATTTGGCTCGAGGGATAGACATTGTTAAATACGGACCGTATTTTTAAATACGGCCCGTATTTAACAATGTGATTGGAATTTGAGAAAACTTCCTTGATGAAAGTTGTAGAGCTTTAAAATACCTTTCCAACGGTATATTATGAAGGTTAAATGGACATATGTACAAAGAGTTATGACCATTTTACTGAAGAGTCGCAGAGCAGTCCAAATGAAATACGGACTGAAATATAGCCGTCTTTCAAAATACGGCCAGTATTTTGTCAGGCGTAAAATTTAATGTTCCAAAACAGTATATATTCGTCCATATCAATCCAAATCATTATTTTTCATTTTCTTCAAGTCCTAGAACGACCTACCCTCTCCCATAATCAAGAACACCAAGGTAAGCCTATTCTAATCATTCTAAGCCAATTCTAATATATATCCTTACAATCTAAACAAGAAATCATCATTCCTAAGCTAGGGTTTTCAAGGAAACCCATATCAAGGTTCAAGATTCAAGATTTTGAAAATTTTCTTCAAAGTTCAAGTCTTTAATTCAAGTTTTGGAGCGATTAAGGTATGTGGAGTTGCTATCTACGTGTGGGAACATCATTGCTCTTCCCCAGGCCTCTTCTTCCATAAAGTATGAAGCTTTACGAAAACTAGAGTTTTTAACCATGTCATGATAACCCTAGTGTTATATCCCGTATTTTCGCGTATTCGGAAAAATTGGAATTAATTTTGACTTGTAAGAAATGGGGTCATAATGGATTTTATTTAACACATGAATTGTTTATGAAAGAATATTAATATGGAAGTGTTGAGGAAGGCTAGGGGCAAAATTGAAATTTTGGAAATTAGTTTCGGGAATTACAAAACAAGCTTCATAATTAATTGGGCTAAAAAAAATGAATGAAAATTAAGGCCCAATTGAGAAGGGGTGGCCGGCCAAGTATAGGCCCAAGTCCACCAATTAATAAATTTTCCCTTGTGCCAAATTAATATAAAGAAGTCATTATCCATAAGAAGCTTCAAGAGAAACAAAGAAGGGGAAAAACAAGAACAAGAGGAGCAAAGTTTCAAGGCCATTCGGCCCTCCCATAAAAAAATCACCCCTCAAAAATCTTGATCCAAAAATTATTGTCTTGTGATATTTCCACTAATTCTAGGACCCTTTACAACTTGGTGTAGCTAATTTGGAAGATAGGGAGCTTGTTTCTTCAAATTAACAAGTGGGTTTAGTGAAGAAGCTTGGAAGAACAAAGGTAAGATCTTGCTCCTTTTACTTTGGAATATATATATATATATATATATATATATATATATATATATATATATATATATATATATATATATATATGTGTGTGTGTGTGTGTGTTGTAGCATGTAGAAATAAGTAGAAATTATGAAAATATGGAAGTTTGCAAAGTGGGTGTATATGGGTGCATTTGGCCGTGTGGTATGGAAGTGAGAATGGAATTGAATTAATTTTGTTTAATATGTTAGTTATGTTGTTGTGATCCTTATCATGTAAATGAAGGTTAAATGGTTTAAGTTGGTATTGAAATGGAATGTAGAAGATTATGTCATTTTAGAATGATTTTATGATATTATGAAAACGAAGTGTTAAGGTGTAAATCATGATTATTGTTAATGAAACGAGGTGACAAAAATATGATAGGAATGTTTATGTTGAAAGTTTGAAGTTTCGAAAGAATTATGGTTTTATGGAAATTTTGGGGTAATTGTAAACATTATGTTAAAAGAGAGGAAATGCTCCCGAATGGAATTGGAGTGATCTTGATTGTTAATGTATATGGAAATGTTGATATTGATTTGAAAATGCAAGTTAGATTGGAAATTGTTGCATTATTGGAAAAGAAGACTATTTAAGTTAGAATGCGTTTCTAGTCGATTATTGATGTTGTTGGTATTGTTGTTGGTTTGATTGTTGATGTTTGGAGCCGAGTTAAATTTCGGGGAGGTGGTATTTATAGGGGAGATGCTGCCCAAATTTATGTAGAAAAGTGTAATTTAAGATTCAAGTCCTAAAGGCTTGAAATTGATAGTTGGTAATTGTGACCAAATGCAGATTTTGGAGAAAATTGAGATTGAGTTGGAGAGGCGTAAGACGCGAAAAAGGTATGTAAAGCTATCCTTTTCTTTCTCTTGGCATGCCCTAGATGTACTAGGTTTGAAATTGAACCTCGGGGGATATTCTGTTCATAGAAAACTGAATTTAAAAATGTCCCTTTTTCATTCAATAGAATTGAATCCTATAAGTACGTTTTGTTGAAAGAATTTGGTAAGCTTTCACAAATTGCCTAGAGAATTAGGAAATTGTTCTAAGATCTCCAGGGATGACTCCATGGGCTTAACGTACGTAAATTGAGCCCATCACTTTAGTTGACCCGGGGTGGGCCCACTATGCTCGATTTCACCCTTATTGCATTTTAACCTATTTTGAGAAGTTTTAAAGGAAACGTCTTAACTACTCTTCTGTCTACTAAATGACACTTGTTTAAGTTATTCTATTGAGTCTTATAAATTATTTTGGAATATGGAAATGATCCCAAGAAGACTATTATCACATAATCTATTTTTGATAGCCGAAACATACGCACCGTGACTATCATGCGATTTCATTAATAAGGTTGTTATTCGGAATACTCCATCGAGTCCTTGTAAAATGTATTATGTCTCATATTGCATTAGTTTCTCACTACTCCACTCGTGGATGTCTCAATGTTTCCTTCACTGAGCCCGGGCCAGGATATGTCATCAAGCGTATTCCACTGCATTGTTCGCCGTGCCTCGATGTGAGGGGGCAGGTTTACTTGTACATGGGTTGTGGAGTATGCTGTGCCATGTACACACATTCTGATATGACATGATATGATTTGATATGACCATCTGATATGCTATGTTATGATACGGGGTTATTCCCTATTCTGGAGCATGATGTGTTGTGGCGCCAGTGTCGGGGTGGCGACCACGTCCTGTTCACCGTGTCCCTTGACAGGGGCCGGATATGATATGGCATACGTTTCTGCATACGTTCATTATGTTTTGGAAATATGCATTTGATAATCTGGATATTACACTCATTTTCTGCAAGTTCTGTTTTGACTATGATTTCGTTTCGGTACTTCAGGCTTTACATATTCAGTACATATTCCGTACTGACCCCCTTTCTTCGGGGGGCTGCGTTTTCATGCCGCGCAGGTACCGACGACAGATTTGCTGATCCGCCTGCTTAGGACTATATTCTGCTATATTGGAGTGCTCTATTGTTCGGAGCCTACGTTTTGGTACAGTCTTTTGCCATTGTACATATTTATGCTATTCAGGGGTACGACGGGGCCCTGTCCCGTCTTATGATTCTGATGTGTTTTGTAGAGGTCTGTAGACATACATGTGGGTTCTGTATATGTTTTGGGTTGATATGATCTGTGATAGCCTTATCGGCTTCTACGTGCTATATCTGTTCATCTGTGATAGTTAGTGACGCCATTTGACTTTTATATCTATATATTCTGCTAATATGCCGGTTTGGGCTATGGGGTACGTCTAGGTGTCCAGCACGGACACTAGTCACGGCCTACGGGGTTGGGTCGTGACACCTAGGTCCATGCTCCATGTTATATTACGTATTAAATTGTTATAAATACTTCATTGTGATCTTGATACATCATTATGATTATTGAGAATATGTCGGTAATCCATGAAAAATCATACCTTGCATTCCCTGGGCTCTTACATGCAAGTTTATGAAATGTTATGATATTTTCAAGAAAAGCTATATATATGTTTTATAAGTTCATGCAAGAATAATACAAATGATATCCATGTACATGCAAGTTATGATTCATGAAAAGTCATGGGCAGCAAGTGCCACTTATTTTCCATGTTCATATTATTGAGAGTTGCATTAATTACCGAGAAGGCTTCAGACTGTCTGAAATTACGTAGCCACCATAGGATGAGGATCGCTCCACCCATGCTTAGGACGATCTCTCATAATGACTGGGTCCTTTCATAATATTATTAAATCTCCTGTCCCTGGCAAGGTATGAGTGTTCTGTTGGTAGGATGCAAGTACCAGACCATGTTATCGATTTACTGCTTTCCCTACTCACAATACTTTACACATGTTATATATGTATATGTAATCATGTTCATGATCATGTTTCAATTCAACTCTCATCATGTTATTTCATGTGCCATTTTTATTTCAATCTGTTGCTTTACATAGCAGTACATTCAATGTGCTGACGTCCCTTTTCTATTGCGCGGGGGCTTGCATTTCACGATGCAGGTAAAGATACACACGACGACGTACCTACTCCATAGGACCACCCAAATATCAGCTTTTGGTGAGCCCCATCTTCTTCGGGGTTCAATCATTATTTACTTTATGTTAGTTATGCATTTAAGGTAAGTTGGGGGCCTTGTCCCAGCAGTTACGTTTAGCAGTTCAGACTCATGTTAGAGGTTTCATAAACTAGACAGTTATATTATGTCAGATGTTTAGAGTCGTATAGCCATCTTTGGCTCATTATCTATGACAATCCATATTCATGTTTTCTTAAAACAATTTTATTTGATATTTATGATATCCCATGTTTAGGCTCATCATGTTTATGTCATATTTTGCTCATGTATGCCTTATGATGATTCAACAAGCCATGTGGTTCGCTCGGTCACATGCAGTAAGACACTGAATGCCGTGTTACGTCCAGGCCATGGTTCGGGGCGTGACAATAGTAAAACACTGTTGAAATATCTTTGTGGAATTTTTTAGTATCAAATTAGAACAAAACTTCTTTTGCAGGGTTGGTGTCGTTGATTTAATCTGTTGATGTCCGTGGGTGTAAATTTGATAAAAAAATTCTTCTTTGCAGATACTGAACAAAATGCATTGCAAAATATTTCTATACAAAATTATACCAGCAATCTTTTTGTTAATTTTGGGTTAGTTAACTGGAATATTATTCTTCAATACTGTAGTTAACGAATTAAAATAAAATTTCTTTCGCAGAGTTGACGTGGTTGATTAATCTACTGATTTTGAATATATCAAGTTTCCCATGGGTGTAAATTTTACCAGATATTCCTTCTTTGCAAGTACGGCACAAAATGCATTGCAAAAAATTCCATACAAAATTATATCAGCAATCTATTAATAGTAGTTATTTTTGGGTTAGTTAACTATAATCTTCATATTCAAATGATGTTATCCCAGAGAGTAGTCCGCCCAAACCTTTATGTGCTTTTGCAGGCTCTTAATTAGTTCTAAATAATTAATTAACATTGTTTTGGGGAAATTTGTTTCTGTAAAATAACTATAGTTGATAAGATTTGCTTTGTATTTTATTTTTTTGGCAGCATCATGAAGCATTGTAGCAGAGACTTTCATTTTTAACTTCTCGAGAGGAAACAATGGTAATGTCCGGTTGGAGACAAGACAAGACAAGAGTACAAAGTAATTACATTAATCTTCACAAGTCTGAGGATTGAGGCAAATAGACCAACACAAAGTAGGGATATTCATATGAAATGGCTAAAGGAACATGCAAGGTATATTTTTGTTAATTGTGTTCATGTATAAGATACGTTGATAGATTTTTATACTGTGTTATGCAGTATTTCTCACAATAAATGCAAAATCTTATCTTAGGTTGGAAGAAGGGTCTTTAAGCTAATACATTAGTCCTCATAGTCGTAGCTATGAAGTCAATGTACCCTTCATTGCTCATTTCAATATTGATTCATCTTTTTTTCTTTCGCAATAGAAATTGCATTGCTAAAATTTGCTTTTTTAAGAGTATGGTTTTTGTGATCAATTTGAGCATATGAGTTTGGATAGCTGCATTGGAGTAAACTGAAAGATTTATTTCTCGAAGATGAATTTTTTATAATAGATTGCTACTGTGAATAAATTAATGGTGGCAGAAATGAGGTTTATACGTCACAAAAACTGCTGAAATTGAATGTGCCCTTGAGAATGAAATTGACTTTTGAATTTTGGGAAATGTTCACCATTGTATATTAGTTTTACTTTTTTTTTTTGGTTTTATTTAAAAATAATAATTAAAGCTTAAGAATAGAATTGATTTTACAACATTGAGAAATGCATAGAATTTTATATCTGTTTATAGTGTGGTTAAGTTAAGTGGCGTATTAAGAAAAAATCACTTGACAATTCAGGGGAAATTTTAATTAGCTATGTTATAACATTGATTTTAAATTAAAGATAAAGATGTAGTTTTTGAATTGCAAATAGGCAGCACAAATAGCACTTTTAAAGTATAATCTATATATCAAATATTTGACTCCATCCTCGAAGAATCCTAAACTTAAAATCAAATTTATGATAATCTATATTTCAAAGAAAGAGCCCTTCTAGTGCTCTCTACTTTCACCAAGATTTTCAGTTTGTAATGTCAATTAATATCTATTTTAATATATTCTCCAAATATTAAGATACTGATAACGTAGCCGACTTTATTATTTAATCGGTTAATAAATTGTATCAATTTGCTCCAATTACTAGATTATCTTTCTATTGAATTAAAGTTGGAAAAAGTATCTTCAATGAATTTAACTTTTAAGATAAGTATTTTTTGAACCCTTTATCATTATCTGCAATTTGAACTTGAATTTAAAATGTTAATCCTTATTTCAATTCTTAATAAAGTAATTGACAATTGACATGCTAATTAAATAATTAGGACGAGATGCCAAGAAATAAGTCGATACTTGAAACAGTTACCACACATCCTCTATTACTATATAATCATTCAAGAGCGTCAAGAAATTATATATATATATAATATTTATGACATTACATCTGTTTTCTCAAATATAAGTGAACTTTTTTTTAGCTTAACTTTGATTAAAAAGATGATTTGACATATTGATTAAAGACGTGCATACAAGTGAATAATTGAGTTTGAAGACTCAACGATGATAATTTACATATTTGATAGTTGATATCCTTATGTATAAAATTTGCTATCATCAATTCTTTTATTATCTATCGCGCACCGCGTGAGTACAGGTACTAGTTGCATAAAACATGGATTTCTTATTATTTGGATTAAGAAAAAATAAGCTTGTAGCTAGATCAGAGTGGATCATTGGTTATTGAGGTCCCAAGATCACATATTTTCTGTACATCGGCTTACTTCAAACAAAACCTCCAAGGTTCCTCCTCATATCACTCACAGAATAACTCTCCCTGCATGCCAGTCATTACATGCCAAATGCTATCTACTATCTTTTAAGCACTCAGAACTCTACAAGGATCAAAGTCAAATCTTTTACTCTATCCGTCTTAAAAAAATTATCCTCCTTTCCTTTTTAGTCTGTGTCAAAAAGATTGTCCCCTTATTTAGAAACAATTTAACTTTATGAGGTGATTTACGGTCACACAAATATCTAAGGCTTGTTTTGGACCACACATTTCAAAAGTTTTCCTTTATTTCTTAAACTTTGTGTCAAGTCAAAAGAGGACAATCTTTTTGGGACGAAGGGAATACAAGTTTGAAAATTCTGATCTAGATAACACCAACAGTTTAAGGATTAAACCAAACTCTCAAATAACATGTCCAATTGTGAAACCAAAACATTAACAAACACAATGCACTGCCAAAGAAGAAACTTGAAGCCAAGAATTAATTACATGCTACAGTAAAATGCTCGCAGCACAGTTTACTTAACTTAGCGAATGAGTGTTGACACCCAATTTTGTCCATCTTTTATTTAATTTACTCGGGTTTCTAAATTTACTAACGAGCTAAATACTTTATTTTTCACAATATTTTATTGCTACTACTATTAATATCACTACTTTTATTTTCAACATTATGAGCATTACTTTATCATAAATTTTAAACAGTTAGTCATCGTTTCGTTTTCAGGTTCGGATTCGTTAAATTAATTACTAGACAACACTTTCTAAAATCCTTATTTTTCTACATATTAATTACTATTTATCTTCACATAACAAATATTGTACTAGTTACTAAATTAGAAGCCTGAAAATAATTAAAATAGCGGAGGAAGGACCAACAATTTTCAGCCAAATTAATGGCCCAAAATACCAATACAATATTATTTCCTACCCAAATAAACAACCCACATTATATGAGCCCACATTTAAATTAATCAACCAGCCCAAATGATTCCCTACCCGATCCAATAAATTCATCCGACCCGGCCCATTTACCCTATTCTTCTAAACCTAACCCTAACCCCTTTCCCTCATCTCTCTTTCATTTTCTCCTTTCTTTTTTCTTCATCTCCACGCCGCTACACCCCTCCCTGACACTCCCTCGTTCTCTCCCACGCTTCTCCCTGCCATCTCCACTCTCCCCTGTCCCCCACGTTCTCTGCCACTTCCACCACGCGTGTCCCCGCTCCCGTCTCTCTCATACGCTCTACTCTTTACTTTAATACGAATGAAACCCTATAAATTTAATGGAGGTTGAATCGTTTTGGGGGGAGTTTTCCGGTATTTTTAAGGGAATGGTTGAGTGTTTTTTGGACAGACAGTCTTAAAAAACTCGATTTCCCCCTTTCGGTGAACTGTAGCTGGGAATTACTCAGTGTTGTCAGAGGGAATGATTTGGAATACACGAGTATTTTTGTTACAAAAACTTTTCTTTTAATCTGATCTTAAACCCTTCAAATCGAAAATACTTTTTGTTGAAACCTGAGATTTGTGAAGAAAGGTTATAACACCACAACTCGATTAAGTTTCCTCGCTGTTCGACAAGGAACTTTAACTATAACAGAACCATTTTAGTTTTCGAGTCGACTTTCGAATCGGTTCATAATGAGAGTAGATTCGTGACTTGACGTTCCCACTTCACTGCACCCAACAAAGGTAACTTTCCCTCCTTTAGTTATTTTATTTGGCTTCTGTTTGGTTATGTTGCTGTTGTGTTTACATTTCAATTAAGTTTGTAGAAGTAGGATGTTTTCCCTGTTGTTACCATCAGTAGATTAGCACGTTTTTTTACGATGTATTTATTGATTAGTTAAGTATGTGGTAAAATGCTAATTCACATGATATGTTGGTCAAATGAGCATATTTAGCTCGATTGCTATTTGTTCGAGTCAAATAAGACCATTAGGGATCTATGTTGAAACTAATCTGCTGGTTAGGATATGTCCATCAGTAGTCATTTTTATTTAGCTCTTGGTCTGTTGCATCCTCTACAAAGGGATTGGATTATAATGTTCGATGATAATTTGCTGTTTATCTAACTGTGGTTTACTTAAGGGATTAAGAGAATATTCATTTAAACTTATAATATTATAGGACAAAATCTGTAAAAGATCCCTGCCCTTTTTTTTTCTTTCTAAAATCTGCCTTAGCAGTGAACATGAACGCCCCCTCACATTCTCATGCCTTTTGTTCGAATTATAATTCTGATTGGCTTGTCGACGATCTAGTAACAATTTAGCATAACTGAGTTTCTTTTTATGAGTTCAGAAGTTAGTTTTAACTATTAGTGCAACAGGTATGCAAAGCATGAATCCATTTCTCTTGTTTGTTTATACCTTAATACATTAAAATGCTCTAGACTTGCCTGCTGGATTCAATATCAGTTTTCCCCTGCCTATGATCACTGTTGGGCTTTGTTCATTTTTTTCATCCTGATTTAATAATGCTGAAGCAGTCAATGTAAGTATTGTTTGGCCTGAATTACTAGGATCTGTCTTATGCTTTAACAAGAGTTATTGACAGTTCAGTTAGTTAAGTCCATATTTCATATCTGTACTAATATCTCTCATTCAGTTGTTCTCTTTCGAGTTTAAATTGTGAGAAATGCTGGTTTAGACAATCTTTAGGATGAATCACTGCTATGTTCTACTCTAATAATGGTGTTTATTTTATCTATTGGAATATACATCTTCTGGATAAATATTCCTGAATAAAGAAAGTTTAAATAGAAACCTTATACTTTCATGTTATCTAAAGCATTTCCCCTGCAATTTAAGTGTTTATATAAGTCATGGACTAATTCAGTTTCTTCAATATGATGCAATTTAGTATCACTTCTCTCGGGTGTTAGTTTATATAGTAATCATGTTGACTGATTAATGCAAAGGATCTAGCCTCACAACTTCAGTGGTTTAATATAGGGGACTATAGACCCTTATAAAAAAATAGAGGAAGATCATAAACTGTTGTGTCCAGATTGATTGAGAAATAAACTAAGACCATCTGCCTGCTGCCATTTTAGTGTAAAATTCATCATGACATGCTATGAAAGCTTTTAAAAAGGGTCTTGAATCATGTTTAAATATCTGGAAATGTTCGTCCACAGCATGCTAAATTTAATAAGGTCATGGGATGTTATCAGGATAACAAACATACTAACTACACTCCATATGACTGTTTCTTGGGTAAAACTTGAACCCATCTATGCGCTTGTGGACATTACACGAGTCATTTATATTGGAGATTGAATTTGCCCTTGCTCTATTCGTTTTCTTTAGTTGTTGAAACGTGATTAAAGGCCTGGACTTGTTTTTCCTCTAATTGTTTGTCGATATTGGGCCTTACTGCCCATTTTAATTAAGTTCCATATGTCATCAGATCAGGCAGTGAGCTTTGTTCGGATTACCATTATTTACGTGATATTTTCCTTGTCTTTCTTGTTCGGCTGCTGCTTGCCTAGATCTCCTTTTAAGTTTAACAACGTCTGGCTGTCGGTCTGCAGACTCACGTGTGTGTGTTAAAAGTATAAGTCATTGTTCTCATCTAATTTGAACTTGCGGTCACGGTATAAAGGATTTTCTATCATGGGTCCATGCGAGAAAGAAGAAAAGAAAGGAAAGACTTATCAAGCCATTAAATTATTGGAAAATGGAATTGGGTCGAATTTTGTTCAATGCTGACGACTCATCTAATATTAGCTTTCTGTTGTTTTATAAATGACCATGCTATATAGTTATAGGACTCAAATGATATAAGCTTCCTTATACCTGCACCACTCTTTGACTATATCACTCATACATTTCTGCTTGTCTTGTTTTATCGAAGTGTAATACAATGCTAGTTTCCATTGCCATGACTTTGTGATGATGTTTTATCTAGAATAAGAAAGAGATACGTTTGGCTCAGCTAAAACACGCTTATTGACTGGGATGTAAAATATGTTTCCATGCTTGATTTTTTTTATTTTTAAGGTGTCTGACTTAAGGAAGAAAACATTGTACCCAAAGCATTTTGGGAACTTTGGTTGATTAACTGGATGTGTGTTATAATGCCATGTACATGTCTATGCATGTGCGTTTTCATTTATTATCAATTGGATTTCCTACTGCTGCCTTGATGAAACTTCTTTGCATTTGGCTGCTATAATATGATGTCAATACTATACTAAGTGAATCACTGGTTTTAAAAGGAAACAAATGCCTCCATTTGGTGAGAATGTAGTGTTAAGCCTAGCTGCTACTGTTTCGAAATATCTATAATTGAGTTTCCTGTGTTTAGCATAATCAGCTGGTTAGAATATTTTCAACGCACCTACAATTGCTTGTACACATATGTATACATAAGGTATACTTCAAATATACATAGAATATATACGCTCTGCTGATTTGTTTGAGTTTATATCTTACATGTTTAACATTATCCATTAATCGTATGCTAATTCTTTTTCTTTTCATTTTATGCATGAACATCGCATACGAGTCCGAGGGTATTCGTCTCCTTCCGCATTTGGTGTTGGGCTAAAAATCCCAACACAACTCTCTAGAGTCAGCCTGCATCACAAATAGAACACAGAATCTGGGCCAAAGCCCAATAAATGTGAACAGCGATGGTAGCGGGCAGCCGCATTCTTTAACGGGCTGAGCCCATTTATATCATTCCTATTCCTCTACTTTTATTTTATACGCATTTGATATGTACTGTATGACTAACATTTTTTTTGTGTGTTTGTTAATTTAGATGAACCTTAGTGACATTAAGGGGTTAGTTTAATAATGGACAGTTAATTCTACAAATTACATTCACTTCTATTTTCTAAATTATTTATAGTATCTATAACATTTATTCGAGTAATTAATTTTCAAATAATATGACTACATATTTTTGAGTTAAAGAAATCATTTTTTATTCTTACTATCTTATGAATTTCAAAACGTCATTAAATAGGAATCCGATTATATTTTATAAACATTTTCAAGATTTATCCAATTATACATATTTTTAGCCGAAATTTGGTTAAATAAAGAGTGATAAGAAAATAGAAAGAAACTTATGGACCTTTCATCTTATTTAAGAGTATAAGTCTAGGCATTTCTACACCATAATATTCAATTAACATCATTTTTTTTTATCTAAAGATCACATTTGACAAATCATTTTTTTAAAGGCTATTAAACATAAGCAAATTACTCTATTTTTTTACGAATCTTATTTTTGGAATAATATTACTATATTTTCATTTTAGGCTTTAGCGATATCTTAAGTCTCATTTAACATTTAGAATCTTCTATTACACAAATTATTATGTTTTCTACGAGTATTATTTTAAACAACATTATTATACTTTTGTTTAAAATTTTAACAACATTTATAAGTCGTATTTCAAAATAGCATTAAAAGTATTCTTTTATACAAATTATTATTATTTTACAAGTTCTATTTTAAATAGCATTCTTACATATTTATCTATAACTTTAGGCATACTTACAAAGTTACTTTCTTTTTTTTCTATAATACTATATTTATTCTTAGTCTAATTAATTATAAGTCCGGTCGGTTAACCATTGTTAATGGGTCTTAAAGGATGCCTAATATCTTCCCTTTAGACTAATTGAACCCTTACCTAGAATCTTAAGTTTCGCAGATCTTAAATAGAGTTAACTTTAAACATAACTTTAATGAACTTTAGGTGTCCTAATTCACCATAAATAATTAGGTGGCGACTCCTTAAAACAAAACAACAATAGGAATCCCCAATATGTCGTACCTCTACTTTAACCCGGTTAAAATGGGGTGTGACAATGAGCGATGACCAACATTACCTTAAAAAACACCAGATTTGAAGCATAAATGAGTTGGGTTTATTTCTTGGGAAAAGGGTAAAAAATGCCCCTCTACTTTGGGAAAAGGGCTAAAAATATCCTCCAAATTAATTTTGGGTCAAAAATACCCCTTCCGTCATTAGAATTTTCAAATAAACCCCTGTCTTAACGGAAATCCGCAACATAACCCAATTTCATTTTTAAACCCGCTCCATTTAAAACCAACCCAACTAAATAGAAAATGCATATGGGTTACCCGCTCCTATGCCTAGTGGGTGCAGATGTAGGACTCGCGAACAAGTTGGTCGCATATGAATTTTTTTATGTAGTTGGGTCAGTTTTAAACAAAGCTGGTTTAAAAATAAAATCGGGTTATGTTGCGGATTTCCTTTAAGACAGTGATATATTTGAAAATTTTAATGACGGGAGGTGTAATTTTTAGCCAACGTTCGTTTGGAGGATATTTTTAGCTCTTTTTTCAAAATTATTTCTTTTGCTTTTTCAATAAATAACTAGGTTATGGGGTCCAGTTCCTAAATCATTCGAAATTTACCAAGAAACGAATTTAGTAGAAACCAATATATATATACACACTTCTTTTTTAAATATGTTTGTGCCCAAAAAAATTAAGAAATTCAAGAAGTCATTACTGAACTCCATGAGCAAGGGAAAAGAGTGGAACTTCATTGTTTGGTTTACCTTCTTGAGAATCCACATGGAGAGAGCCAAAGTCATTTTCCATGCTTGCAGAGATTGTGTAAGGAAAATGATTTATAGACATAAAGGAACTGATTAAAACTGAAAGGGACAAAAATAACAAATCATAACTAACAAATTCATTGATTCCTAAGATGAAGAGAAAACACTACGAAGGAGAAGATAATGATACCCGGATCTGTGGGTTCATCTGAAATCTCTTATTTTAAAGTGGATGATAATAACATTTGATGTTTCAGAATTTATATGGCAGTTGAAACAAAATTACGCAAAAAGACATTTTTCCCGAGCCTTTTATATTATAGAAGAAAACAAAGTTTTAAATTTAGAATCTTAAAGATCTTCATATTTAATTAATTAAAAATGGAAAGACCTAATATCTTAGTAATAGATTCATAATAATTTAAATTTTACTTGCAAGAAATTAAATAGGGAAAAGGGTCAAATATACCCCTCTACTTTATTTTATTAGTTAAATATATCCTCCGTTAGTGAAAGTTAACAAAAATACCCCTGCCGTTTTCAAACTTCACACTTATGCCCCTATTTGGATGGAAATCCCCAAATCCTCTCAAATTACCTAATTTCAAAAAAAATTACCTACTTTTTTTGTTGACCCGTCCCGCCCGACCCACCTATCATCATCATCAAGCTCTAGCTTCATTTTCTTCCATGAACAAAAAACAAAAAAAGCAAGAATACACCCAAATGATAAAATCCCAAAACTCACTTCAAATTTTGTCTTTAAATCCAACTATACATGGTCTATAAGAGAAGTTTAAACTATACATCTTAAGGTGTTGAATCTGTCTTAGAGTTTGAATGTATTTTCTATTTATTTTAGTTCACAATTATAACTAACTTGAATTAGTTTTTATTTTTTATTTTTTATCTTCCAGTGATGATCTAACCTGCTACTTAAATTGTTTTTTTTTTTTGGTAAATAACAGTATATTATTATACCAAAGTGGGATATTTACAGCTCAACATACAGAAGAAGTACACTATCAACTGGACACAGTCCCAGTGTGTGTAATCTCCTATATCACCAAAACTTCCATACCCCTAATCTACTATAGGATAGAAAGTAAGCTTTTGTAGATACACAACCAGCTTTTTTACTAAGCTTCCTCTGAGAAAAACTTCCTGAATGATAAGCCTAGATATAGTTTGTGCTGTCCTACTCTTCTGCTGAAAAACTCTTGTATTCCTCTCAGCCCAAATGTGGTATATTACAGCTGCCAGTGTCATTTTGTATATAACAGTAGCTCTACTGTGTCCCCTATAATGTTGCATAGCCCATTCAACCTCAGCTTTCCAATCCAAACACCTCCTCTGAATGCCCTGCCAGTGTAGCAGACTATGCCATACTCTAGCAGACTATGCCATACTCTAGCAGTTTCCTCACATTGAAAGAACAAGTGCACCACAGATTCCTCTGCTTTGTTACACATCACACAAGTTTTATCTACCTTTATCCCCCATTTCTCAAGTCTGCCTTTTGTAGCCAACCTTTCCATAATAGCCAGTCTTAGAATGAAAATCCACTTTGGGTATCCCATGTTATTGCACACTAATTTTCTCCAGGGTACTTTTTGAAATTCTCCTTGCAGTCTCTTATAAACTGCTTTTACTGAGAAGTGTTCCATTTGTACCATGTCCTCCAAACTATATCCAGCTGCTTCCATGTATAATTTGTCTTTGAATATTTTCTGGACAACCCAAGATGCATTCTTTGGCTGAACCTCCCATGCTGGTTGACCCTTTAAATAGTATGCATTGATCTATTGCGCCCATGATAACGTCCAAATCCACCCTATTAATTAGAATGGGCACGGTCGTATGCAAATATAATTTACCCAACTATGAGTCGGGGTCGAATCCCACAGAGAACAATATGTAGGTGATTTAAGCAGATTAGGAATTATCACTAACAATAGCTATGCCCGAACGCATCAATGGTTGTTTTTGATAAGGTTTTTATAAAATATGGAAATATAAATTCTAATCTACAAAGCAAGTAAATTGATCAATGGCAACAAGAATGGAACAAGGGAAACTACTTCTCAAGTAACGATCCAATCTATTTCACGAATTGTAAATAATAGCAAGTTTATGTTATTTAGCCTCGGATAATGACTCTAAATTAACTTCTTCCGAAGATTAACTAGACTACCCAATTGAAGATCCCTCAAGCAATTAGGAGCATTAAGAACACCCGAATATGGCTACAAGTGGTATTGCCTATTCCTAGGTCAACTTCCATTAGATGAGGGTTAACGCCCCAAATTCATGTTAATTATTCTATCCCAACTCCGTTCTTCCTCTTCCGAGTTTCAAACAAAGTAAATGGGCGAGTTCAAAGGTTAGCTAATCCAATGAAAACATTCAAGAACAAGAATAATTAAAATAGCAAACACTTACTTGATTAAGAACAATGCAAATGAATAAATAAGCACAACAAGAGTATCAATCTTAATTGTCACCAAGAGATTTCCATCAACAAGGATTAAAAAGAAGAGATAACATTTTTTGTAGGAACCCTAGCCTCCAACTTGTGGGAGCTGCCAAAGATGATCTGATATTTTGCCCTAGTTTTCTATTTATATGAACTGGGATGGAAGGCATCGTCAAAATCCGAGTTCTGGTTGAAAATTACCGAAAATCCTTCATCGCGATCGCGCCATGTGTATGCGCGATCGCGTGGATGACGCCAGCTTCCCCTGCTCCCTTAATCGCGATCGCGTGTAGATCCTGCGCGACCGCGTGGAATTAACAACGCGCGTAGGCGCGATCGCGTTACATTCCAGCGCGATCGCGTGGAGTACAATTCCCGCGTGGGCGTGATCGCGTAGAGTATTTTTCCACGGCTCTTTTCCAGAACTTCCAGTTGATTCCAGTTTTGCAACTTTTTTGCTTGTTTTCCACACTTAGGCTCTAGGGACCTCGTATTACCTAAAACATGACAAAAACTACGTAAAATGACATAGACTTGCTTAAAAACAAGTAAAACTTATAGTTAAAAAGCATCGATTGTGGTGTAAAATCACGCCACATCAGCCCACAACTTCTCCTTCTCTTTACACAAATTCCACAAGTGCTTACAAATAGCTGCTTTGTTCCACAAGGTCACATTAACAAAATTAAGCCCACCAGCTACCAAAGGACAACACAATTTATCCCAGGCTATTAGAGCTTCCTTAATATTTCAGCTGAACCAGTCCATAAGAACCTTCGGCATATTGTGTCTATGAATTTTATTATCTGCTCGGGCAAGATGAACACCTGGGCCCAAAAGGTTTGGATAGCAAACAGTACACTCTTCAACAATGTTACCCTTCCTGCATAAGACAGGAATTTTGTTGTCCATGAGCTCACTCTACCTAACATCCTCCCAATAAGAGGTTCACATTGAACTGCAATGAGTCTTTTTGAACTCAGTGGCACTCCCAGATATCGAAATGGCAGTTCCCCTTTTTGATATCCCAGCAAAGTCAGAATTTGTTGTTGGACTTCCTGAGATACCCCTCCAAAGTAGATAGCACTCTTTTAATTTGTACATTAGCTTTTAAACCAGAAGCTGATGAGAACATTTGAAACCTGTTGTGCAGTTCAGTTGCAGATGCTAAATCATCTCTACAAAAGAGTAAAAGATCATCGACAAATCCCAGTTGAACCAAGTTAACCCTAGCACATTTAGGATGATGTTTAAACCCATTCACACCTTTCAATGGCTTTAGGAGCCTAGTCAAATATTCCATAGCAAGGACAAATAAGAAAAGAGAAAGGGGATCTCCTTGTCTTAATCCTTTTTTTGCTGCGAATGGGGTAGTGTTCTTATCATTCAACACCAGTGAATAAGAGACAGTAGTCATGCAACTCATGACCCATTGGAACATCTCAGGAAAATTTAGCAGTTTCAAAATTTGTTCAATGAATGGCCATTCAAGTGAGTCGTACACCTTTTGCATATCCACTTTCATCATATGCCTAGGGGAAATAGATTTTCTCCCATAGCCTTTGATCAGTTCATGACTCATAATAATATTGTCGGCAATTACTCGGCCTGATACAAAACCAGTCTGACAATTGTCCACCAAATCTGCCATGACAGATTGTAGCCTATGTGTTAAGATCTTGGAAATAATCTTATATAACACAGTGCAACAAGATATGGGCCTGTATTCTTTTATAGAAGATGGGTTCTTTACTTTATGTATCAATGTAATCACAACACAGTTGATAGCAGGGCACATTCTTCCAGTGTCAAAAAAGTCTATAACTGCTTCTGAGATGTCATCACTAATCCTGGACCAAGTTTGTTTGAAGAAGAATGCATTGAATCCATCACATCTCGGTGCCTTGTTATTACTAATACTTTTCAAGGCATTTCTAACCTCATCCTTTGATACTGGCTTTATAAGCTGGATTTGTTGGTGCCTCTGAAGAACTGGTCTTTATAGTACCCTACAATTTCAGTCTCAACTGCTTCTTCAGTTTGGAGGAGTATCCCATCTTTATTTATAAGTCTTCTAATTTGGTTTTGGATTTGCCTGTTCTTCAAACAAGCATGAAAATAAGCTGAATTTGTATCTCCCACTTTTAACCACTGAACTCTAGATTTCTGGTGCACTATACTCTCCTCCACCATTGCCCATTTCTCCACTTGTTGTTTTGCAGAGATCTCCTGACTAACTAGTTCACTATGTCTAGTATAGTCTCTCATTTGTTCTTGAATGGCCTGTAGCTTTTCTCTAGCATCCTCCAACCGTCCCTTTACATTACTGAACTCATGTTGTGCCAGCTTTTTCATGCCCTTCTTCACATTCTTAAGTTTATTCCATATCTTCATCATCTTATATCCCTTGGCTGGTTTATACCAATACTGCTCCAGAGTTTGCTAGAACTTTTCATGGGTTGCTAGGTAATTATAAAATTTGAAAGCCTTTGGTTTACTTTCAGGGGCTGTTTCCACTTGTATACTCAACGGACTATGATCAGATAATTGAGGATACATTATGACCCCCTCCAAATGAGGCCATTGTTGTAACCAAGCTACATTAACAAAGATCCAATCAAGTTTACTCAAGATGTGACTGTTTGACCAAGTGAACTGTCGACCAACTGTTTTTAATTCAACTAAGCTAGTGTCTTGGACAAACTCCTTGAAATCCTTTACTTCACTATCATGGACTGGGGAACTATTTATGCTATCATCAGCAGATAATATGGAGTTAAAATCACCTATAACCAGCCCTGCACCAACTAAACCATTAATAGCCACTTTAAGGTCATCCTACAATGCTTTCCTATCTTGTATGGTATGAAGGCCATATACAAGACTCAAAGGAAAATTCATCGCATTATGTAGGACCATTAGCTGACCATGAATAAATTGCTTATGAGTAGCAATCATAGTAAACTGCACCAAATTTGGGTTCCATGAAACCCAAATTCTTCCTCCAGGGGCTTGTTAATAGTTTGCCACCCAACTTCAATTTCCCACAAGTTTCTTTATAATTTTTGGTGCTTTCCTTTCCTTTACTCTATTCTCCGTTACTGCTATTAGTGCCACTTTGTGTTTTTTCCTAAATCTAATGAACTCCTGGTGCTTATACACCTTATTTATCCCTCTCACGTTCCAGGCTAGTATATTCATTGGGTAACTAAAGGGGGAATAGTCACCTCATCTCCCCACTGCATCACCTGGTTCCCCTGCCGATGTTGAGCTGTAGTTGCTTGATCAGTCTGAGCTCCCAATAAATGAAAAGAATTAGGACTACTAATCTTTTGAACTTGTGAACTTCTGGCATTTGTTTTGGCTGTTGATCTACCACTCGCAATCTGCCAATCTGTTGATCCCTCATTTTTATCAGTGGCAATATTTTGA
Source organism: Lycium barbarum (assembly GCF_019175385.1). Lineage (NCBI taxonomy): Eukaryota > Viridiplantae > Streptophyta > Magnoliopsida > Solanales > Solanaceae > Lycium > Lycium barbarum. Next base: position 11,305,798 of record NC_083345.1, on the reverse strand, counting down.
ATGATATTATCCCCTGCTTCATCATTGCATAGTTGGTCCTTGTATCACCTCTGGGCATCAATAGCATCAACTAATAGGTCCAATACCTTCTTCACCCTCCATTCCTTCTTCATTGTTTTTGTTGCTCGTTGTTCAGCTCTTTGCTTCTTCTCAGTGCAAGAATGACCAATCTGGCAACAAGTAGGACAGTATATGGGTTTCCAATCATATATGACCAGTTGATCAACCTTCTGTCCAGCAGGGTCACACACCTTAATAGTGTTCGGTAAGCTCCTAGTCACATCCATTTCAATTAGAATCCGAGCATATGCTATCCTATCAACATTAGTAGTACAGTCATCTGCACATAGAGGCCTTCCCAAACCACTTCCTATTTTACTAAGTGCCTCCTTACTCTAGCAATTCAGTGACAAATTAGGAAGTTTGACCCATAGTGGTACAATCTTCAACACTTCCTCATTAAAATTGAAGCTAGCTGTCCATGGTTTAATTATCATGGGTTTGTTATTCAGAGTATATGGACCAGAACAGATAACCTCATCCCTTTCCTTAGTGCAGCTAAATCTTATCACAAAATACCTATCACTATGGTATAAGATTTTTGGCTTTGCCGCAAAATTCCATTGATTCGCGATAAAACACTCAATAGCCCCAATTGTTGGTGTATTGCCTACCACATACAGTATAATAGCAGTACTCCACTTCAGATTTTCAGCCTCAATATCCTCCTCCAAGAGGTGTACTACAATTTTCCCATCCTCAATAACTGGGGGAACATAGTTAAGATTCATCCCTTTAGAAGCAAAATTGTTACCTGATAGTAAACCAGCCCATGTTCGTTCTTCCGTAACACTCAATTGCTCCTTATCTGCTCTGTCTCCATTAGTCACCAGCTGCTCCAGATTTAGGTTTTTCGATTTTGAACCCCCTGGTGTTTTCCCATTGAAATTACCCACTTTAGGCCCTACCAGCCGCGGAGTCACGCTTTTACTGGTATCAATTTGAGCTCCTGAAGCTTGTGGCGTATGTCTAGATTTGCTATTACCCTCAACCACTGGCCATTCGCAATCGGTATCCTCATATTCTTCCTCAGTTATAAGTGTTATTTTTGCCTTTCCTCTGACTGAGCCATGAGTTGAGGCCCGCACCGTCACATCCCTAGTGTTTTCCGTCGTCTCCAGAAGTTTATTGTTATATTTTCTCGGTCGTCCCTGAGCCATCAGAGAAGTGCGGAGGTTAGTCACACCTAACGTACGCCGAGAGAGAAAAAACTTTGTAGGGAGAGAAAATCTTAAACACTTTGTTTTTCTATTCCAAAAGAATTACTACTTAAATTGTTATTCTCACTCTTTTTTTTTTACTGTTTTATATTTTTTCGTTATTAACAATTTTTCTCGACATCGTTATGAAATGCCTAATTCATTTCATTTTTGCACCATTCAGATTCTCTCTCATCTAAGTATATAGTTGCCCTAATACCATGTGCTTTTACTGCAGCAATCTGTCGCAAGACCTGGCAAACGTCGGGTTTATTTGTCGCGTTTACTTAATTAGACAGAGGCAAAGATGGGCGTGGCGATGATGTTGATTGAATTCCGTTCAGTTACTCCTGATGATCGCAAAGCGTTATGTGCAACTTTTTATTAGCCAGAGCTAAAAATTGCGATACAATGACAGTTTGCCTTCTTGTGCCAAAATCTCCATATATCTCCATACTAAATAGATTTGAAAATTCGGCTGCAAGTGGTTGAAAAACTGGCTGAGTTCTTAAATTCAACTCAGTGGCACAACTCACACAATGGCGGAGCTAGAAATTTTGGTAAGGTTGTTCAAATGTTGACGAGGATATAATTTTTTCCTGATGAATGAGTGCAACAATTTTTTTTTAACATCATCACTGCACACTCGCCTAAAAATTTATGGTCCATTTGATTTCGCAAGTTATTCTTGATAAATTTCATTGTTAGAAAACTCTTATGGTGATTACAGTTTCAAATGACAACCACATACCCAGTGTACGTAATACCACAAGTGGAGAACAACAAGGGACATTCCGAGAATGTTACAAAGCGAGAGATAACAACTAATTAATAGTCCTTGAAAAAAAAAAGAGATCAAAGTTGGATATTTAAAATGTTCACAGAAGTAATTAAAAAAGAAAAGAAAACAGAATAAGAGGTTGCTAACTTGCTATTAGATCTTGTAGTCTTCTTTTTAACAATACGTCATCTTCTTTTCTAGGAAATAGCAAGGAAAGAAGAAAGACTAAAGAAGCTTTAACAAATGAGTCCAACGTAACTCCAAACCAACATAGGAATAAACCGAATGCAAATTAATCATAACTCAAATACAAATAAGTTTAGTCGGAACATGGAAGAAAATAAGTACAAATACAAATCAACCAAGTAGCTTAAGACATTGTTTATATATTTTCTTTTAAAGAAAGAAGATGACCAGCGTTTGACACAAGCTTTAAACTGTGATTTTTAGGTAAAATTTAACACCCTTTACCTCTAAGCTCTCTATCTCAATTATTTTAAGGGTGTTCAAAATTTAATTTATATCCAATTAACTATAATATCTAATTCATATACTAGTACCATTTTCCAGCCAAGGGTGTGCAGGTGACCACCCTTGGCGGCCATGAGTGGCTCCGCCACTGAACTCACATCATGAAACATTTACTAGTACTATAATAGAAGAATTCTGCCCAGATATTTAGAAACTATAGTGTATTTGCTCATGCTTGCAGAAAATTTAGTGAACAGAATTGTTTTTTGTAAGATGAAAATATCCCATTTGTCTATATGTGAACTAGCCATTTGGTTGAACAGACAATTATTTTTATGAAATGAATAAATCTCATATGTGTATATGTAAGCTGTTAATTTGATAGTAGCATAATCCAGAATTAGACTGGCTCCTCTCATTCAGCATCTCTCCTTCTATGTCCATATACATCATAATGTAGTATATTCCCAACTTCGAAACAATGACAAGCATAGGTATCCTCTTCAAAATTGGCCAATTCTTAGATGCCAAGGCAGCATTCTTGACAAACGCAATATTATCTGGCTAAGTTAAAATACTTAACATGGAAAAAGCTCGAAACTTTTCCGAAAAGATAGCAGAGAAAGATCTTGCAAATTAGGCATATCATCAAGTTTCAAGGTACTACTATCCTTGTTTCCCAGTACAATTTGAGGCTGCTTGTCAAGAATGCTGCCTTGGCATTGTTTAGTTAAATGTTGTTGCATCTTGGAATACAGTAACTGGAGGCATTGTGCGCAATGAGCAGATTAATGAAGCTATGAGGTGCTTCCTTCAAACGCCAACAGAGAATGTGTCCCCTCAAGTTCTGGCTGCACCAATATTTGGAGTTGGATTTAAAGATTAAATTTGAGGTGAGTTTTGGAATTTTATCATTTGGGTGTGTTCTTGCTTTTTTTCATTTTTTCTCCATGGAAGAAGATGAAGCTAGAGCTTGATGATGATGATAGGCGGGTCGGGCGGGGCGGGTCAACCTAAAAAGTGGATAATTTTTTTTTGAAATTAGGTAATTTGAGAGGATTTGGGGATTTCCATCCAAATAGGAGCACAAGTGTGAAGTTTGAAGATGGCAGGAGTATTTTTGTTAACTTTCACTAACGAAGGGTATATTTAACTAATAAAACAAAGTAGAGGGGTATATTTGACCCTTTTCCCAATTAAATAAGGATACCAAATATTGGTGGAAGAAAAGAAAAAAGAAAATGCGTGACTTTCTGCGCTTCAGGTAATTTGATAGTTCCTCTTCTGATTTCCCAATTCTGTAATGGTTGATTCTTTCTCTGCTCAAAGAAAAAGAAATCATCAGTAATTGATCCAGATGTGCTCGATGTCAAACTATCTTTAGAAGAATTATTGTTTCAGACTGCTTGGATGGTTGTTACATATCGTTTCATAATGTATCGTTTTATATAGTATTGTGTTGTAATGCATTGTTTTGATGAATACAACGTTTGGATATATTGTATCATTTCCCGGCGTTATATAATGTCACACATCAGTAATTTGAAAAATAAACCTATAACAAAAGTAGAGACAGGGTAAAGCTACTATAAAAAGATAGAGTAAAGGATAAAATTGGATTATTAGATAATAATTAAAGACAAAATGAGGAAAAAAATTAAGGTAACAACACGATCACACCAAATTGGTCGTTACATAAAATGAGAGTTTTCGAAGTTGTATAACGATGAATTTAACGATAAGATACAATAAAATTTTAGTAACAATCAACAACACCATTATATTTAAACTAACAACACAATACAATAGAATAGGTAACAACCATCCACGGTGTTGATAATATTTTCCATATTATTTATGATATATCTTAATTTTTAAAAATAGGAAAATTTGATATTATTGTGTTGATCATTGGGTGGATGATGCTGCAATGGAAAGGACTTTGAAGGTTATCCACAATTGTTGAAGCAATTGGATGCGGTAGGAGAAGCAGACCTCCAAATACCAAATAGATATGGTAAACTGAAAGTGAAAAATACTTACTTTGCTCTAACTATAGAAAGAAAAATCTACTTAGAAAAAGAGCTAAATTTTGCAGTGTGGATATATCTGGAAAGATAAACAGGGCGGAGCTAGAAGGTTATGTACCTTTTTGTTTAGCTTTAGTCCAAACCTTGTATTTGTATTAAGAAATCTACCAAATATTACAAAAAATAAATTTAAAACCTAGTTACTAACATTTGATGTCGCTTATCCTAGAATTTAGAAATCATAAAGTTCAATTCCTAGCGTCGTTTCTGAAGATAAATTCCATACTTTTGTGTTCGCATTACGGACTCGTCTATGGATTTCTATTATTTTGGAATGTGGAAGTGAAGGGTATAGGAAGCAACGTTTGTCTAACTAATTGGAGAAGTAGAACAAGAAAATCTGGAGGATGCCACTGTTTGTAGGTTTTACATGTTTTTGAAGCTATTAAGTAGTACCTGTTTCATTGCAGTCTCATACACATTTATACAACAAAAACATACACAGTGTACTCTCACAAGTGGGTCTGGAGATGGTAGGATGTACGCAGACTTTATCACCTTTGTGGGGGTAGAGAGGCTGTTTCCAATAGCCCATTGGCTCATACACATTTATGTCTCAGATTAATGTTTATGCATTGTCCTCCTTTTTCTTTTCTCAAAATAATAATGTAATTATGGTTCGTCAAATGTTACCACAAGTTTATACTACTTAACGGCATAGGTGGGAGTTCTTGAATGACAAATTAACATTTCAACTTATCAATTAGTCAGATTTTCACATTTATTCACTGCTTGATTTGAATTTTCTGGTGAAAGCTTTGCTAAAGATAAAGGTATTTGTCTAGGCAAATATGACTAAAGAGTGATATTTTCACCTCTTTCTAACTTTTTCTACTCCTCTTGCTTTATAGTTTTCCATATTTCTTTGATTTCCACATTGACACTATGAACTATTTGTCTCCTTTGGATATAATTGTGATGTTATGTAAACTTTATTTAAGTTGCAATTATGGGTTATAAAGCCCAGCGGCATTGAACTGTATTCAACATTCTTTTCTTAATTCGCTCTTTCTACTCTGTGGGCCTATCGGAAACAACCTCTCAACCCCACAAAGTTAGGGGTAAGGTCTGCGTACACCTTTTTTCCCCAGACTCCGCTTGTGAGATTATACTGGGTATGTTGTTGTTTGTTTTGTTTTTGCTCTTTCTACTTTGTTCCTCTATGTTCTACTGCTCTTACTCTGTCCTATCGACTATCGAGGTACAAACGACATCCAAAGAAGAGAAAAAACCATCGAATATATACTGAACAAACTAGTTATGAGGTCCAGAATTAAGATAACTGTATAGTCGGTAGTCACAGTGTCTATAACAACAGAAATCTTTTATTAGTCCATCCGCAGAACTTATAGAATTGATTCCTCTGTAACTGCACATAACAGATGAGCTAGCAAATTTGATATTATCGAACGTTGTTTCAAATAAAGACATTTATTTAAACATTAACAGATACTATTTTAATATATTTCTCATCCTTATTGATCAAGCAAAGCTTCCGAAGTTGCTCCACAGCTTCTCCTTCAGTCCCTTTTTCTTCCTCTAATCTTATTTTTCCACTCAATTTCAGCCCACCCTATCATAAAAAAATAAGAATTAAAAATATGCTATGATCATCACAGAGTTTATAACATACTCTATGACGATATTACAAATTGGATGATGATGACATTGACCAGTTGAAAACTAGATTCTGTTCGAAGTTGAAGTAGAGAAATAAACCCTCTGGCCTTATATTCCAAGTGCACCTTTTGTGCTGAATGTCACACCTAGGTACATCTCTGTTAAAATCAAAAAGAAGAAAAGTACCGAACCTAGGACCAGAAGTCATGTTACATAAAAGTGTGGGATTTAAATGGTGTACTGCGATTTCAACGGGATATCTATGAACTCCCGATTGTCTAAGGTCAACTCTCGGCTGAGTAATATCACCATTAATTACACAACTGGCTGATAATGGATCGATTAACTCATCAATGATATCTACATTGAAGAAATTTGCAGTTGCGTAGAAGGAGAATGATGATAACCAGAAGAGGGAAACTAAAATTGGCAATTGAAATTTGAGTGAAGAAGGCATTTTTTCTCTTTTGTTACTCAAGTTTTTGGAGTTTGAGTTCTTTAAATAGGCTAAACTATAAAGAAGAAGAAAGCATAATTTGTTAAGTTCTTAAATGAATTTGAACACAATCAATGGTTGGATTGTAAAAATGGAAGTCTACTAAAAACATCACTTCATTCTTGGAATAATCACTACGTAATTATGTTAATCACATAAATTATACACACACAAAAGCCAACTCTGGAATATGCATAATTACATTTACAAGAATGGCTAGTCCCTAAATTAGGAAGATGCAAATGCAGAAACCAAAAATTACTTACTCTACTTGACCAAAATACTCCAGTTTGAGGCAAATTATAAAGAATAAGAAAGCATAATTTGTTAAGTTCTTAATTGAATTTGAACACAATCAATAGTTGGATTGTAAAAATGGAAGTCTACTAAAAACATCACTTCATTCTTGGAATAATCAACTATAGGTATGTGATTACGTTAATCACATAAATCATACACACACAAAAGCCAACTCTGGAATATGCATAATTACATTTACAAGAATGGCTAGTCCTTAAATTAGGAAGATGCAAATGCAGAAACCAAAAATTACTTACTCCACTTGACCAAAATACTCCAGTTTGAGGCAAATTATGTAATTCTTGTCAAAAAAAGAAGTATAACTAGAATTCAACCTTTCATTCTTCCCTTCTTCCCAGTTTATATGGTTCAATGTTCGAATTTCTAGAGTCAATTGAATTGTTTTTACGCCGATTTTTCATAAGCCTTTTAAATATTTTAAATTTAATTGTTGTAACTTATAGTACTTTTTACGTAATTTTCAAACATACAAATTTTATTTTTAAAAAAATTAAAGATTTTATGATGAACTATGACACATAAATTGAGACAAAGGGAGTAATTGTCAATGTATTTGTAAAAGTTTCCTCCGAACTATTAAATTTCATATCGCTCTCTATTGTGACAAAACTTAGGAATGGTTTCTCTTTGAAAAAAACTTTGAATTTAGAAAATAGGCACAAATTATTTTTGAAAATTTAACCTCAGATCATCTCAAAACAATATAGATTACAAGAAATACATGTACAACCAGACCTCTCTATAATGGCATTGAAATAAATGTACAATCGGACCTCTCTATAATGATCATTTGTTTTCTTTAAACAATTGTGCTATAACTTCATAACTTCTATTTTGGTTTAACATATACTCTTAATGCTTATTATTGTGTTTTTATAATAAAAAAATAGATTTGCATAGTAATGAATTCGCTTAACGGGTGGGAATTAGGTGTGATCACAGTTTTTGACAAATTAAATCGTACCAAATATAAATTTAAACTAACCAAGCCAACAAATTTCAAGTAACGAATGGCTTTTATATGTACACTAGTTAAGTGGCCCGTGCTTCGCGTAGTCAGATATGTAGCTTTATAAATGTAGTTGATATAGAAAAGATAAAAATAAAAATACATATAAAAGCGTCTCATATAGTTCCCAAGGAACAATCCCTACATGGGAAAGGGAATTGAACCTTTATTTTATAGAAAAAAAGGATACGCACCAAGCCTTCTAGCTAGCCTGTCCTGGTTATTTATATTCTGTCCACAAATGAATTTTGTTGTTATAACTAATAATATTTATTAGTAAATGTATTTAGAGGTAACTCTTATTCATAATAAGAGATATTTGGTCTCAAACGAAACAGATAATCTAGTCCAAGAGAAGAAAGACAATCCTAAAATGAAAAGTAGCAATTAGTGGAAGATTAGAGATAAAAGGAAAGGAACTACATACCGTTATTAAATAAATTAAAAAACAAAAAGATAATGCATTCATAAGAGAATCAGAATCCCAAATACAATAAGGAAATATTTGAAGTCCAGAAATTGATCTAACAATAACATGGAAATTATGTTTGGAGAAATAAGAAATCATAGATTTATCATCATAGTCTTGTTACATTAGATATGATATGAACTACAGTATATAGTAACATATATAGATGAGATTTAGAGCCTGTTTGGATGGGCTTATGCCTATAAGCTGCAAACAACTTATAAGCTAAAAAAATAAGTTGGGGTAGTCTAACTTATTTTTTTTGGCTTATAAGTTGTTTTCAGCTAATAAGCTGCTTTAGATAAGCTAAGTCAAATGAGCCCAATTATTTTTTTGAGCTTATTTTAAGCACAAAATGACTTTAAGCTGGCCAGCCAAACACTCAAAAAAGCTAAAAACAGCTTATAAGCAACTTATAAGACAATCCAAACGGGCTTTTACTGATCATATTAATAGTCTGCATTTGTACTTCTCTTGTATGATCGTTCGTTATTCAGAACCCATTGATCGGGAGAATTTGGGCTCTCACTATTGCGCCATAAAAGGTTCCTAAGAGAAGAAAACAAGATCCTATCCATCCCTTACACTCCTTGATTGTAATAGTATGCATCAACTGCAAAATAAAAAAGGAATATATAGCTCAAACTTTTCCAACTTTGCAAAAGAAAAAGAAAAGACCAAGCACAACACTTTCTAGTCCGACATTCTCTAACAAAGCTATGAGGCCCACATGTTGCAATCTTAACTCGTGCCTGTCGATTGTCGAAACCATACAACAGTACGTCGGATCACATTCACAAGGCTATGCGAGATATAGTGTGTCCATAACTCAAGTTTTACTTGAAAAAGGAAATTTACAAAGAGCATACCCCAAACCAGTGGCCTAGGTAATAAGTTCCACACAGGGAACTTAAACAATCTATCAAACTGATTTAGAAGCAAATGAGGATAACAACTTGTAGAGGAAGAAATCTGTTTTCTATTGATTATGAAGCTCAGAAATAAAAATGAGATACAATCAACTTATATAGACTAACTAGCTGCTCCTACTGCTAACCGACTCAATTCTAACTAATTCTAACAGCTGTACAACTAACTCTAAAATATCTACTCAAGTAACTGAGCTGTCATGAGATGGCAGCTGCTGAGTTGTTAAGTGGGCAGCTGCTGAGTTGTCATCAAGGATCTCTTCACCCCCCCTCAAGCTAGGCATAGTGAAGATATTCTTCAAGCCTAGCTTGGACAAAAGGTAGTTGTGTTGAACCCTGCTAAGTCCCTTAGTCAAAATATCGACTTGCTGATCTGAGGAAGCTAAATAATAAGGAGTAAGCAAGCCCTGTTGAATCTTCTCTCGGATGAAATGACAATCAATGTCGATATGTTTGGTGCGCTCATGAAAAACGGGGTTAGCAGCTATTTGTATGGCATATTTGCTGTCACAAAAAAACTGGAACAGGCTGATGTAATGAAATACCCAAATCACTGAACAGCCCAACAAGCCAAACAATTTCAGCAACAGCGGAGGCCAGGCTCCTGTATTCTGCTTCAGCAGAGCTTCTAGAGATGGTGACCTGCTTCTTGGATTTCCTAGAGGTTAAGGAACTACCAAACTTGGCCAGATAACCTGTAACGGACCTGCGGGTGTTGGGGCAAGCAACCCAATCAGCGTCGCAAAACACCTCAAGATGTGGATTGAAAGAAGCATGAAGCATGATGCCAAGACCAGGACAGTGTTTAAGATATCTAACCACCCTAAGAGCAGCCTCCATATGTGACTGTTTTGGACTTTGCATAAACTGACTAAGGCATTGGACAGCAAAAGCAATATCAACTCGAGTAACTGTTAGATAAAGGAGTCTCCCTATAAGTCTTTGATAGGAAGTAGGATCAGGAAGAATTTTATCAGAAGTGACTCCAATGTACTTATCAAAAGCAACACTAGTGAACTTGACATTGAGTTCCATGGGAGATGCAACAGGTTTAGAGCCAGCTAAGCCCAAATCAGCAATCAATTCAAAAACATACTTCCGCTGATGCATTAAGATGCCCTCAGAACTCCTGGCAAATTCTATGCCAAGGAAGTATCTCAAGTTCCCCAAATCTTTGATCTTAAAATTCTGCTGCAGAATAGACTTGGTTTCCTGAATGAGTGTAGGATCATCACCAGTGAGAAGCAGGTCATCCACATAAACTAGAACTAAAACCATCTGACCATGCATTCTTTTGATGAACAGTGAGTAGTCATAAGGACTCTGAGAAAAACCAGAACTGAGAATTGCTGAGGTGAGTTTAATGTTCCACTGCCGTGAAGCTTGCTTGAGTCCATATAGGGACTTGAGAAGCTTGCACACCTTGTTCTTGTCACCAGAATTACTGAAACCTGGAGGAATTGTCATATACACCTCCTCATTTAAATTGCCTTGCAAAAAGGCGTTGTTCACATCCATTTGATGGATGGTCCACCCCTTAGCAGCAGCAATAGATAGGACAGATCTGACTGTAACCATTTTCACCACAGGTGAAAATGTTTCTTGATAATCCAAGCCTTCCTTTTGATTATAACCTTTGGCAACCAACCGAGCCTTGAATTTGTCAACCTCTCCACTTGCCTTATACTTGATTTTATAGACCCATTTGAATCCTATGGCTTTCTTCCCTTTAGGAAAAGGCACAATGGTCCAAGTATTGTTGAGAACTAGTGCATCAATTTCATCTTGCATAGCGGATACCCATCTAGGATCCTGAGCTGCTACACTGTATGATTGTGGTTCAGTTTCTAATGAAAGCTTAGAGGTAAACCCCCCTGATAGTGAGCAGGTAAATGATCATAGGCAATGGCATTAGAGATGGGATACGTGCATTGATTGGCTTCTGTAGGATGCTTAGACTGTACATAGTCTTTCATCCAAATGGAGGGTTTAATGGCCCTTCCAGATCTAGAAGAAGTGGGTCCATTTGATTGTGGTTCAGTTTCTAATGAAAGCTTAGAGGTAAACCCCTGATAGTGAGCAGGTAAATGATCATAGGCAATGGCATTAGAGATGGGATACGTGTATTGATTGGCTTCTGTAGGATGCTTAGACTGTACATAGTCTTTCATCCAAATGGAGGGTTTAATGGCCCTCCCAGATCTAGAAGAAGGGGCAGGTGCCATGACAGGGGCAGGGTCAAGCAAAGCTTTAGGAGATGATGATCCTGGTACAGTGGGAACATCAACAGGAATGTATGTAACATCTGCTGGTGCAACTGGAATATCATCATGGCCATCAGCAGCAACATGCTCATTTATGCTTGAAGAATTAACATCATCTGATTCAGAAGTATAAGGAATGGAAGTCGTATCCACAACTGGTTCATCAACATGAACCAGTAAATTGTCCTTAAAAAATAGATCCTGCACCAAACCAGGTTTGTGAAAAGGAAAAATATGCTCATTAAAATGAACATCCCTGCTAAAAAAATGGTCTCATTAGTTAGATCAAACAACTTGTAACCCTTCTGGTGTGTACTATATCCCAACAATACAGATCTAATAGCCTTGGGACTAAACTTGTCCCTTTTAGGTAAAGCAGTGGCAAAACACTCATAACCAATTACCCTGAAGTGAGAAATATCAGGTTCCTTATGATACATCATCTCATATGGGGATTTATTGTTCAAAACACTTGAAGGAATTCTGTTCAAAACATAGACATCACTCTCTATGCACTCACCTCAGAACTGAGTAGGTAAACTACCTTGAAATTTTATGGCTCTAGCAGTTTCTAAAATGTGTCTATGTCTCCTCTCTACCACCCCATTTTGTTGGGGGGTATATGGGCAAGACAACTGATGAATAATGCCATATGACTTGAACAGATCAACACAAACATGATTGCCAAACTCTGAACCATTGTCAGACCTAAAACACTTGATTTTACTGTCATATTGTGTATGAATCATATTGATAAAATTCTTGAGAAGCATAACCACATCAAACTTTAACCTCAAAAGTAAAATCCATGTCCATCTTGTGTGATCATCCACTAAAGTAAGAAAGTACTTCATTCTATCATGAGTAGGGGTCCCATAGGGACCCCAAACATCCATATGAATTAAATGGAAAACAGTAGAGGATCTGCTAGTACTAATAGGAAATGGTACTCTAGTTTGTCTAGCTAAGGGACATATTTCACAATCAGCTAGATAAAACTGAGACTTATTTTTGAAGCAACCTAACTTCTTTAAAACTTTCATTGGGACATGACCCATCCTTTTATGCCACAAGTGTCCATCAGGAGCATTATGTGCCACCAAGGATTAGCTTATTTTGGGAATATCTTGTTTCCTGTCCAGCAGAACATACAACCCTTCCAACTCTCTACCAATCCCCCTGATTCTCCCATATTGGAGATCCTGAAATATGCAAAAATCAGGGAAAAACAAAACACAACAATTCAGAGCTCTTGTAATCTTAGAGACAGACAAGAAATTAAATTTGAATGCAGGTATACAAAGAACATGTTGGATGAGTGCACCTCCTTCCAACTCACAATCACCAATTTTTGACACTTTTGCAGTTTTTCCAGTAGGGAGTTGCACTGAACCAGCTTCATTACCTACTTTAGTAACATGTGCTAGTAAGTTTTCATTTCCAACCATGTGATTGGTTGCACCTGTGTCTATGATCCAGGTGAAATCAGGTTTATCAATGTACAATGCATTACCTGCCATGTTCACACTAGGTCCTGTTGTGTGTCCATTTGATTCTCCAATTTTGCCTTGCTTTAGTAACTGCAAGATCTGATTGTATTGTTCAATTGTGAAAAACTGCATAGGATTGTTACCTTAGGGCAGTTCAGTATGTCCCCCAACTTGTGCTACATTGCCAGCCAAAGCACTCACTTTCTTCTTTCCTTTGTAATCAGCTGGATAGCCCTTAAGCTTGACGCATGTCTCCGTTATGTGACCCTTCTGATTGCAGAATTCACACAACATCAACTTATAGCAGTTGTCCCTGGTGTGTCCTTTCATTTGGCAATGGTCACAGAACAGATAAGAAGGAAACTTTCTGCCCTTCTGTATTCCTTCTTTAGCAGTGAATAGTGCTGTTGGATCTGCACTTTCACCTTCCAGATTATAACCTCCTGATGATATAGATTTTTTACTCTCATCCTGAACAATTAAAGCATAAGCCTGATTCACATTTGGTGATGTGGTCTTCATGAGTATTTGACTTCTAGCATGGCTATATCCATCATTCAATCCCATTAGGAATTGGAGCAACCTTTGCTTTTGAAGATGATCAGTGTATTCCTTAGATTTTGGACAATCACAACATGGAGGTGGAATTATGGAGTCAAACTCATCCCAGAGATCTTTCAGCTTGGAGTAATACACTGAGACAGGTTGCACACCTTGAACCAAAGTAGCAATTTCTTTATGAAGATGATAGATCTGCGAAAGATTAACTTTATCAAATCTTTCTCGCAAATCTTCCCAAACAGCCTTCGCATCTGATCGGAACAAAATTCCACTAAGCAATCCTTTATTCACATTGCTCATTATCCAAGAGATAACCATTGCATTGCTTCGCTCCCAATGATTCACCAAATCTGATCCATACGTTTCTCGAGTAATTGATCCATCGATGAAGCCAATTTTGTTCTTAGTCAACAAAACCAGCTTCATAGCTCTACTCCACAATGTATAATTCTCCATTCTTGTGAGTTGAATTCCAATTTGAACTCCACTCGAATCTGATGCACTCAAATACAAAGGATGATTGTGATCGAACTTCATTTGTGACGCATTCGTATTTGAATTCGCAGTTTCTCCCATTTTTGACCTAAAATTGCAACTGGAAACTTTGACCTAAAATCGCAACTGAGAAAAAATTGCAACTGAGATGAAGAATCTCTCGATTTTCTTCGAACAATTGATGAAGAAAAAACCCTAGATCCTTTCAATCAAATTGCTCTGATACCATAATAAGTTCCACACAGGGAATTTAAACAATCTATCAAATTGATTTAGAAGCAAATGAGGATAACAACTTGTAGAGGAAGAAATCTGTTTTCTATTGATTATGAAGCTCAGAAATAAAAATGAGATACAATCAACTTATATAGACTAACTAACTGCTCCTACTGCTAACCGACTCAATTCTAACTAATTCTAACAACTGTACAACTAACTCTAAAATATCTACTCAAGTAACTGAGCTGTCATGAGCTGGCAGCTGCTGAGTTGTTAAGTGGGCAGCTGCTGAGTTGTCATCAAGGATCTCTTCACTAGGCAGTCCGAACTGTCCCATTTTTGTTGAAACTACTGAAGCAAGCTGATTGATATACTTATCTGCTCCTTGAAGAAACTGATAACGTCCAAATACACTCCTCAAAGAGAAAGTGTACACGGTCGTATGCAATATATTTACCCAACTATGAGTCGGGGTCGATCCCACAGGGAACAATGTGCTAGGCGATTAAGAAAGTAAGGAATTTTTACTAACTAAGCTCTGCCAAACGATAAATGATATTTTGGGTTTGTGAGAAATTTATGACTAATGCGAAAATATATAAACTAACCTAGAAAGCAAGTAAATTGATCAATGGCCACAAGCATGGATACAAAGGAAATTACACTCAAGTAACGATCCAATATATTTTATGATATTACAACTAAGAGCGGGTCTATGTTAATAGATAATGATTTCTAAAATCTCATTGAAAGTTTCTCAACCAAATCAATGAATTTCACTCTAAGCTTTCTCAAGCCTTAGAGTGTGATGTTAAACACAATCAATTCAACCTCAAGTTAACTATCCTATCTCTAGCTCAAGTTATTAGATGGGTTTAATGACCCAAATCCTTGCTATCAAACTCTTTTCCTAACTTTCACTTTCTTTCTCAAGCAAAGTAAAAGTGCTTAGGCACAAATAATGTTTGCAACCATTAGGAGATATTTAAGCATGAAGAGTTAATAGAAAAACAATAAACCCACTTCATTAGAAATAAAAATCATTCAATACATAAGCATAACAAGAGATTCAATCCAAACTTTAATCAAGAATATTTTCATAAACAAGATTCAAGTATTGAAATGAAATACTACACACTTAGATATACAATACAAAACAAGAGATTGAAGAAATGAATTAAAGGTTTAAGAAATGCTCAACCAAATCTTCAAATCTTCAACCCCAAAGTGTGGTGTAGATGAACCCTAGCCTCCAAGCTTGCAAAATGGCAAAAGATGAACTGAAAATTTGCCCTAGTTTTCTATTTATATGAACTGGAATGGAAGAAATCGGCGAATCCCAGGTTCTGGTCGAAAACGCTCATAATTCCTTCAGTGCGATCGCGCCACGAGACAGCGCGATCGCGTTCATGACGTCAGCGTCCCCTGTCCCTCAATCGCGATCGCGGTTTGAGTCGACGCGATCGCGTGTCATTTAAATAGCGCGTGGGAGCGGTCGCGTGAAGTCTCGGCGCGGTCGCGTGGAATTAATTTCGTGCTATGGCGCGATCGCGTGAGTACACGGCGCGATCGCGCAGAGTAATTTTCCGCGAAATTTTCCAGAACTTCCAGTTATCCCTAGTTTTGCAACTTTTTTGCTTGTTTTCCACACTTAGGCTCTAGGGACCTCATATAACCTGAAACATGACAAAAACCACGTAAAATAACACAGACTTGCTCAAAAACAAGTAAAACTTATAGTTAAAAAGCATCGATTATGGTGTAAATTCACGCCACATCAACACCCCCAACTTAAAGTATTTGCTTGTCCTCAAGCAAGTCATACAAAACCACGACTCAATCTAATACCTAGATATCATAAAATAACAATGTCTATATTGGTTTTGACTCTGAACTACCGGCATGCATTTTTTTTTTTCCAAGGACCACCCCAATTTCTGTTTTAAAGCAACATAAACAACTCAAGAACACTACAACTAACCATGAAGCTTCAATAAATGACATCATATTATCGAACATATTATTGTGCACACAAACGCTACTTTAGGCGGTCACTCTATTTTGTTCCATTTTCATCCTTATGCCCTCACATAGACCAAAAAAATGTCCCAACACACATATATACGACAAGAATGGGACGAAGACGAAAGAGAAGAGAAAAACACTCACACTCACAAAGAAAATTCATATTTACACATGCAAATACCATAGGCTTGCCCTTATTTTCTATGTTCTCATCCTAGGATTGTTCGGTTGTGATCTCATTAGGACTTGTTTCGGCTTGTAATGTAGGTTTAGGGACGGGTCGGATACTTTTTGGATATTAGTGACTCACCCTCCTTGAACACTACAACATCTTGTCACCTTAGTTCGCCTCTTTTCTTTCCACCCCTTTATTTTCTTTCAGTTTTCAACCTCGATGTGGTTTTACTTCTAACCAACCTAGAATTCTTTTTGCGTTACAATTTTCTGATTTTTTTTTTTTTTTTTTTTTTTTTTTTTTTTTTGTATATACGCAACTACCACATCGAATCTTCACTAGCAAACTCCACCACCCCCAACTTATGTTTTGAACATGTACTTCACATTTACTTCACCTCCAACTTAGACATTTTGCCTCATCTAATTAATAGCATCAAGGAGGGAACGGGTGTGAAGATGGATTAATTTCACAAAGGGTAAGGTTTCATAATTAGCTAGCCAAGAAAAAGGTCAAAAAGGCTCAAAAAGGGAAACTAGGGGTATTTTCAGCTTTTGGAGAGGCTTATTTAGGCACAGTGACTTATTTACACAAAGAAAGCCTAAGATCATTTCACAACCAAACTCACTTTCGCATTTCAAACAAGACCAACCGGGCAAGTTCTAGATTATACATGCATAAACAGAATCAAACTAACACTTCACACACACATCGGCATAAGGACAATAATTTTCACACTTGTGACCTCCTAAGTAGTAATTCATCACACACAACACCCCAATAATCACAATGTCATATAAAGAATCAATCATGTCAGACAATAACTGTTCTAAGTATGCATTTTTCAATTTTTTTTTTTTCGAGGGGTCCAACAATTTGCACAAACACAATACATGCCATTAGTTATCAAGTCGTACCAAATAAAACAAAATTATTCTATTCAACCTAAGTAACATCCTAAACATGCCAGTTTCAACAAAATAAACTCCCCTCGGGAAAAGAATTCTGGCAAAGAAAAACCGAGGAGGTTCCTACCCCTAACCAAAAAACTTGCAGTGTCCTCACTGCAGTACATCAACACACAAAAAAAAACTTTTTTTTTTTTTTTTTTTTTTTTTTTTTTTTATTTTGCTCACTGGCACGACCTGCGACCCGTCCTGCGATTTCGCAGGTATGACCTGCGAGTCGCAGGTACGACCTGCGAAAGTTTTTTTTTTTTTTTTTTTTTTTTTTTTTTTTTTTTTTTTTTTTTTTTTTGTCTCTGTCACACTATGCGACCAGACCTGCGATTTCGCAGGTATGACCTGCGTTTCGCAGGTATTACCTACGTTTCGCAGGTTATGCCACCAGATTTTTTTTTTTTTTTTTTTTTTTTTTTAACTGATTTTAGGGGCTGTCCGGATATCCAACATGCTCAAAACAACTCCACAAATTCTGAAACTTTGTAGATTAGTCAAAAACCATAAACTAAACTATTCTAAAAAATAAAATTTTAAAAACGATTAAAAACTTTTAAAACGATGGGTTACCTCCCACCAAGCGCTTGATTTAACGTCGCGGCACGACGGTTACCTTTACCACTTTTCCTTCCATTTGGAAGATATGAATTTGCGCCCCAACTTTGAATCAAGATCATGATGACGCTCATGGGGCGGTGGCAGAAAAACGAGGAGGCCAACTCTCGAGTGTCGCATTTTGCACTTCTTGGCCCGTAAGTGAGGCATGCCATTTTGTCTTCTTGGCATAGCAAACTTCAATATGAAAACGCTTTCTTCTTCATCTCCAAAATTCTCCATTGGCTTGGTTAGTTCAACTTCCATATCATCAACCAAGCACAATGTTGAAAAATGGTTAGAATGTGGTCCAGCGCGCTCAAATTCCAAATTTGCATGAGTTTTGACATCCTCACCAAAAAATGAACTAGAGTCTTCAAAAATTATATTATGAACTCTTTTATGCAACTCTAGTATCATTTCTTTAACTTCGGCATCATTCACTAATTTTGGGTTGGTAGGTTGGCAATTCGCCATTAGCTCATCAAAATCAATCTTGACCTCTTCTACATTGGAAACCAACTCAAAATTATAATCCATGGCCCTTTGATATTGAGCATTACATGCTTCAATCTTTGCATTCAATTCGGCCTCCAATTTCCGGATATCAATTTCAAGTAGCTCCAATTCTTGACTTTGCTCAACATGTACTTTTAGAAATTCTTCCATCATCCATGAAATGCCTTCACGGTGATTTCCATAGGCTTCAAGTTGTTGAGCTTGATTCATTAGCCAATCTTGGCTCAAAATTTCCATTTTGTCAAGATTTTCTTCATTGTGAGAGTCGTCCAACTCTTGTAAAAATCCATCCATGGTGAGATATACCTTTTGGATAGTTTCATCATCTCCATGTTGAACTTCTTCCCACAATCTGGTCAAGACTTGCCCATAGTTTTTGTTCCTCCCCATTATGCTTTTCAAAATTTCCTCAACTTCTTCTTTTTGAGAATTGGAGATTTCTTCTTCAAGATTTTGCTCTTCTTCTTCAAGTTGAACCACTTCTTCAATTTCACAACTTTCGTTGTGGTCACACGAATTTTCGGGCTCATCTTGTAAACTTGAAATCTCTTCTTCAACCATTTCATTTTGAGGAGTTGACACTTCCATGACAATTGAGGAATTGGCATCCTCCACTGAATCATTCATTCTTTTCATGGCTTCTCCATTTTCTAAAACGGATTGTTGGAGGAGCTTTCGCTCTTCCTCCATTTTAGCTTCTCGATCTAAGTATGTTTGGAGCATTGCCATGATGCCTTCATATCCGGCACTTTGTCCTTCACTTGTCATGTTGTTGGCCCTGTCAAACTCAAAAGCACAGCTCGCATTTTCGTTAGAACAACTTGGGGGAGGGGAAGTAAAATAATTGGGACAATCACCCCAATGTCCACCTTGGCCACCACATACATTACAAATACTCTCATCATAGGATTGAGACGGTGCACACATCTCTCTCCCGGGAGCATATTCACAATCTTGCCAAAAGTGGGGTCCTTCACAATATGGACATGGGTCATCAAAATATGGATTGCAACCATCAAACCCATTTTCGTTTTCATTCCAAGATGCCATGTTTTTTTTTTTTTTTAGAACTGGACAGTTTCTGCAAAAATCAAAAACTGGACAGTTTTTTAGAACTGGACAGTTTTGCAATTCTGCAAAACTGGTCAGTTTTTCAGAACTGGACAGTTTCTGCAAAAGCAAAAACTGGACAGTTTTTCAGAACTGGACAGTTTTGCAATTCTGCAAAACTGGTCAGTTTTTTTTTTTTTTTTTTTTTTTTTTTTTTTTTTATATAAAAATAAAATCAAGCAAAGAAAACAACTACACTAATATTTACGAATTTTGACCAAAGCAAGCAAGCTTAAATCCCAAACTAACCTAAATACGCCAAATTGTTCCCCGGCAACGGCGCCATTTTTGATAACGTCCAAATACACTCCTCAAAGAGAAAGTGTACACGGTCGTATGCAATATATTTACCCAACTATGAGTCGGGGTCGATCCCACAGGGAACAATGTGCTAGGCGATTAAGAAAGTAAGGAATTTTTACTAACTAAGCTCTGCCAAACGATAAATGATATTTTGGGTTTGTGAGAAATTTATGACTAATGCGAAAATATATAAACTAACCTAGAAAGCAAGTAAATTGATCAATGGCCACAAGCATGGATACAAAGGAAATTACACTCAAGTAACGATCCAATATATTTTATGATATTACAACTAAGAGCGGGTCTATGTTAATAGATAATGATTTCTAAAATCTCATTGAAAGTTTCTCAACCAAATCAATGAATTTCACTCTAAGCTTTCTCAAGCCTTAGAGTGTGATGTTAAACACAATCAATTCAACCTCAAGTTAACTATCCTATCTCTAGCTCAAGTTATTAGATGGGTTTAATGACCCAAATCCTTGCTATCAAACTCTTTTCCTAACTTTCACTTTCTTTCTCAAGCAAAGTAAAAGTGCTTAGGCACAAATAATGTTTGCAACCATTAGGAGATATTTAAGCATGAAGAGTTAATAGAAAAACAATAAACCCACTTCATTAGAAATAAAAATCATTCAATACATAAGCATAACAAGAGATTCAATCCAAACTTTAATCAAGAATATTTTCATAAACAAGATTCAAGTATTGAAATGAAATACTACACACTTAGATATACAATACAAAACAAGAGATTGAAGAAATGAATTAAAGGTTTAAGAAATGCTCAACCAAATCTTCAAATCTTCAACCCCAAAGTGTGGTGTAGATGAACCCTAGCCTCCAAGCTTGCAAAATGGCAAAAGATGAACTGAAAATTTGCCCTAGTTTTCTATTTATATGAACTGGAATGGAAGAAATCGGCGAATCCCAGGTTCTGGTCGAAAACGCTCATAATTCCTTCAGTGCGATCGCGCCACGAGACAGCGCGATCGCGTTCATGACGTCAGCGTCCCCTGTCCCTCAATCGCGATCGCGGTTTGAGTCGACGCGATCGCGTGTCATTTAAATAGCGCGTGGGAGCGGTCGCGTGAAGTCTCGGCGCGGTCGCGTGGAATTAATTTCGTGCTATGGCGCGATCGCGTGAGTACACGGCGCGATCGCGCAGAGTAATTTTCCGCGAAATTTTCCAGAACTTCCAGTTATCCCTAGTTTTGCAACTTTTTTGCTTGTTTTCCACACTTAGGCTCTAGGGACCTCATATAACCTGAAACATGACAAAAACCACGTAAAATAACACAGACTTGCTCAAAAACAAGTAAAACTTATAGTTAAAAAGCATCGATTATGGTGTAAATTCACGCCACATCAGAAACTGTGAACGTAAACATGTTACCCTCATCCTGAACCCAGTTCTGAATGGCCTTCTCAACTATCATGCTCTTATATAGAGCACTGGCAGAGGGAACGAAGTCCCGACTTTTTGGCCATGAAAAAGGGATAACATATCACTTGGATTCTGGAATAAGGAAATGTAATTTCTCTTCTCGAGGTGGATAATGCCTTTCTCGGTAGTTCAAACTTTCCCTCGGGAAGGTCATAGCACGCTTTTGATCTCGACATGGCTTGATTTACTTGACATGCCTGCTTCACTAGCGTGTCGAGTCTCAAAATTGAGATTTGGTAGTATATCACATTTCTCATCAGCAGTCCTGGTGACTGCCAGTGCTATACTTTCTCCTTTTCGAAAACCACTTCTTTGACATGCTCCAAAGTAAATAGAAGAAGAAGCATAGACCATCGGCTCCTCTTGCTTTATAGTTTTCCATATTTGTTTGATTTCCACATTGATACTATGAACTATTTGTCTCCTATGGATATAATTGAGATGTTATGTAAACTTATTTAAATTGCAATTATGGGTTATAAAACCCAGCGGCATTGAATTGTATTCCACATTCTTAATTCGCTCTCTCTACTATGTGGGGTCTATCGGAAACAACCTCTCAACCCCTCAAAGTTAGGGGTAAGGTCCGCGCACATTCTATTTTCTCCAGACTCCACTTGTGTAACTATATACTAGGTATGTTGTTGTTTGTTTTGTTTTTGCTCTTTCTACTTTGTTCCTCTATGTTCTATTCCGCTTACTCTGGCCTATCGAGGTACAAACGACATCCAAAGATGAGAAAAAACCATCGGATATTTACTGAACAAACTAGTTATGGGGTCCAGAATTAAGATAAGTGTATAGTCAGTAGTCACAGTGTCTATAACAACAGAAATCTTTTATTAATCCATCCGTAGAACTTATAGAATTGATTCCTCTGTAACTGCTTAATTGCATATAACAGATGAGCTAGCAAATTTGATATTATCGAACGTTGTTTCAAATAAAGACATGTATTCAAACATCAACAAATACTATTTTAATACATTTCTCATCCTTATTGATCAAGCAAAGCTTCCGAAGTTCCTCCACAGCTTCTCCTTCAGCTCCTTTTTCTTCCTCTAATCTTATTTTTCCACCCAATTTTAGCCCACCCTATTATAAAACAATAAGAATTAAAAATATGCTATGATCATCACAGAGTTTATAACATACTCTATGATGATATTACAAATTGGATGATGATGACATTGACCAGTGGAAAACTAGATTTTGTTCGAAGTTGAAGTAGAGAAATAAACCCTCTGGCCTTATATTCCAAGTGCACCTTTTGTGCTGAATGTCACACCTAGGATATCTCTGTTAAAATCAAAAAGTAGAAAAGTACCGAACCTAGGACCAGAAGTCATGTTACATAAAAGTGTAGGATTTAAATGGTGTACTGCGATTTCAACGGGATATCTGTGAACTCCTGATTGTCTAAGGTCAACTCTTGGTTGAGTAATATCACCATTAATTACACAACTGGCTGATAATGGATCGATTAGCTCATCAATGATATCTACATTGAAGAAATTTGCAGTTGCATAGAAGGAGAATGATGATAAGAAGAAGAGGGAAACTAAAATTGGCAATTGAAATTTGAGTGAAGAAGGCATTTTTTCTCTTTTGTTACTCAAGTTTTTGGAGTTTGAGCTCTTTAAATAGGCTAAATTATAAAGAAGAAGAAAGCTTAATTTGTTAAGTTCGTAATTGAATTTGAACACAATCAAGAATTGGATTGAAAAAATGGAAGTCTACTAAAAACATCATTTCATTCTTGGAATAATCAACTGTAGGTATGTAATTATGTTAATCACATAAATCATACACATACAAATGCTAACTTTTGAATATTCATAATTAAATTTACAAGAATGGCTTGTCCCTAAATTTGGAAGATGCAAATGCAGAAACCAAATAAATTACTTACTTTACTTGACCAAAATACTCTCGTTTGGGCAAACTAAGTAATTCTTGTTAAAAAAAAAGTCTAATTATAGTTCAACCTATTATTATACCCTTCTTCCCAATTTATATGGCGTCAGTGTTCAAATTTCAAGAGTTAAACAAATTATCTTTTATCATGATATTTTCATATGCTTTTTAAACATTCTAAATGGCTAATTATTGTAGCTTATAGTACTTTACGTTGTTTTTAAATATTTAGATTTTAGTTTTAAAAATCTTAAAGATTCTATGTTGAACTATGAAACATAAATTGAGACAAAGGGAGTAATTATTACACTATCTGTAAAGGTTTCCGCTGAAGCATTAAATTCAAATCGCTCTGTATTGGGACAAAACTTAAAAATGATTTGTTTTGGGATAAGACACTATTACCCCCTTGAACTATACCCGAAGTTTCTACGACACACCTTACCTTTTCCTGCATTTTATTACACCCCTAAACTTATTTAAAATAGAATAATTAGCCCCCTAAACGCCGATGCCCACTCTCATAAGGGAGAGTGACATGCACTCTCCTTAGCACATGTGTATTTATTTGTTTTATTTTTTATTTTTCAAGCTTACCTGTCAATTTTTTTAAAAAATAATAAAAAACTGAATTTTTTTTAAAAAAATGATTTTCAAAACCCGTTTAAAAAAACAAAAGAAAAATTGATTTTTTTAAAAAAAGAAAACAAAACTGAAAACATGGATTAAAAAAAAAACTGAATTTTCTTTAAAAAATATATTGAAAATAATTTTTTAAAATGAAAAAACTGAATTTTCTTTAAAAAAGATGATATTTAAAATCCAATTTTTAAAAAATCTGAAAATTAGATTATTTTAAAAAAAAAACCGTTTAAAAAAAACAGAAAACATGAATTTTTTAAAAATGTCTTAAAAAATCTTGATTTTCATGATTTCATTTTCTTAGGACACTTTTATTTTCAAATAAAATCCTGAAAAAGTGTTTTTTATCAAAATGTGAAAAAATTGAATTTTTATAAAAATTTGTTAATTTTTTTAAAATATGGAAAACCCATTTTTTAAAACTAAATTTGGAAAACTAGATTTATTTTCATATATAGAAAAAAATAATCAGTTTTCCAGATTTAAAAAATGACCAAATTTTTTAATAAGAAGACTCAATTTTCCAGATCATTTTCTAAAAAAATGGATTTTCATATTTTTTAAAAAACAATTCAGTTTTTCGTATTTAAAAAAAAATACAGATTTTAAGAAAAAAAAATTAAGTTTTCCCCTTTTTTATGTTTCTCACTCTCTCAAAGAGAGTGAAACACACTCTCCTTGCCACGCCAGCGCTTAGGGGGTAGTTATTCTATTTTAAATAAGTTTAGGGGGTAATAGGACCCAGGGAAATGTAAGGTGTATCGTAGCAACTTCGAGTATAGTTCAAGGGGCTAACAGTTCCTTATCCTATTTCTTTTTGAACAAAACTTTAAATTTAGATAATAGGCGCAGATTACTTTGGAAAATTTAACCTCATATCATCTCGAAAAAAATATAAATTACAAGAAATACATGTACAACCAGACCTCTCTATAATAACATCGAAATAAATGTACAGCCGGAGCTTTCTATAATGACATCATTTGTTTTTTTTTAAATAAAATAAAATTTTGCTATACCTTCATAACTTCTCGTTTGATTTAACATCTACTCTTAATGCTTATTATTGTGTTTGTATCATTAAAAATAGACTTGCATATTAACAAATTCACTTAACGGATGAGAATTAGGTGTGATCACAGTTTTTGACAAATTCAATCGTACCAAATATAAATTTAACTTAACCAAGCCAACAAATTTCAAGTAACAAATGGCTGATATATGTACATAACAACATTTGATGTTTCAATTTTATATTGCAGTTGAAACAAAATTACGCAAAAAGACATTTTTTCCCGAACCTTTTATATTATAGAAGAAAACAACAACAACAACATACCCAGTGAAATCCCACAGTGTGTGGTCTGTGGAGGATAAAATGTACGCAGACCTTACCTCCATCTCGGAAAATAGAGAGACTATTTCCGGAAGACCCTCGGCTCAAGAGAAAACATGATATATTATAGAAGAAAACAAAGTTTTAAATTTAGAATCTTAAAGATATTCGTAATTCATTAATTAAAAATAATAAAAAAAACCTAATATATTATTAATAGATTCATAACAATTTGAATTTTACTTATAAAAAATTAAATATGGATACCAAATATTGGCGATAGAAAAGAAAAAGGAAAATGCATGACTTTCTGCGCTTCAGGTAATTTGATAGTTCCTCTTCCGATTTCATAATTCTATAATGATGATGCTTTCTCTGTTCAAAGAAAAAAAAACTATCAGTAATTGATCCAGATGTGTTCAATGTCAAACTATCTTTAGAAGAATTATTGTTTTCAGACTGTTTGGATGATTGTTACATATTGTTTCATAATGTATCGTTTTATATAGTATTGTGTTGTACTGTATTGTTTTGATGAGTACAACGTTTGGATAGACTGTATGTTTCCCACCGTTACATAATGTCACACATCAGTAATTTGAAGGTTGGGTACAAGGTAGAGCTATTATAAAAAGTAGGGTAAATGATAAAATTAGATTATTAAATAATAAGTAAAGATAAAATGAGGGAATAAAATTAAGGTAACAACGCGATCACACCAAATTGATCGTTACATAAAATGAGACTAATTAAATTTAGGACTCAGTTACTAACATCTGAGGTCACTTATCCTAGAATTTAGAAATCATAAAGTTCAAATCTTGACGCCGTTGTTGAAGATAAATACTACTCCATACTTTTGTGTTGGCATTACATACTCGTCTATGGATTTCTTTTATATTGGAATGTGGAAGTGAAGGGTGTAGGAAGCAATATTTGTCTAGCTAATTGGAGATGTAGAACAAGAAAATCTAGAGGATGCCACTGTTTGGAGGTTTTACATGTTTTTGAAGCTATTAAGTACCTGTTTCATTGCAGCCTCATACTCATTTATACAACACAACAAAAACATACCTAGTGTAGTCCCACAAGTGGGTCTGGGGATGGTAGGATGTACACACTTCATCCCTACCTTTGTGGCAGTAAAGAGGTTGTTTCCAATAGACCGTCCGCTCATACAAATTTTATGTCTCATATTAATGTTTATGCATGGTCCTTCTTTTTCTTTTCTCAAAATAATAATGTAATTATGGTTCGTCAAATGTCACCACAAGTTTATACTTAATGGCAGAGGTGGGAGTTCTTGAATGACAAACTAACATCTCAACCTACCAATTAGTCAGATTTTCACAATTATTCACTACTTGATTTGAATTTTCTGGTGAAAGCCTCGCTAAAGATAGAGGGAATTGTCTTGGTAAATATGACTAAAGAGTAATATTTTTCACCTCTTTCTAACTTTTTCTACTCCTCTTGCTTTATAGTTTTCCGGTTTGTATGATTTCCACATTGATACTATGAACTATTTGTCTCCTTTGGATATTGTGATATTATGTAAACTTTAAGTTGCAATTTTATGTTATAAAGCCCAGCGGCATTGAGCTATGCTCGGCATTCTTTTCTTAATTCGCTCTTTTTACTCTGTTCCTCTCCGTTCTTTCTGCTCTTACTCTGTCCTATCGAGGTACAATAGACATCCAAGATGAGAAAAAACCATGGAATATATACTGAACAAACTAGCGACAGAGTCCGAAATTAAGATAGGTGTATAGTCAGTACTCAGTAGTCACAACCTAGAATGAAATTAACTTTTGAATGCTAACTTTTGAATATTCATACACACACAAATGCTAACTTTTGAATATTCATAATTATATTTACAAGAATGGCTTGTCCCTAAATTTGGAAGATGCAAATGCAGAAACCAAATAAATTACTTACTTTACTTGGCCAAAATACTCTCGTTTGGGCAAACTAAGTAATTCTTGTTAATATATATATATATATATATAATTACAGTTCAACCTATTATTATACCCTTCTTCCCGATTTATATGGTGTCGGTGTTCAAAGTGCAAGAGTTAAACAAATTATCTTTTTTCATGATTTTTCATATGCTTTTTAAAAATTCTAAATGACTAATTATTGTAGCTTATAGTACTTTACGTAGTTTTTAAATATTTAGATTTTGGTTTTAAAAATCATAAAGATTCTATGTTGAACTATGAAACATAAATTGAGACAAAGGGAGTAATTATTACACTATCTGTAAAGGTTTCCTTTGAAGCATTAAATTCAAATCGCTCTCTATTGTGACAAAACTTAAAATGATATCTTTTGCGATAAGACACTATTACACGCTTGAACTATACCCGAAGTTGCTACGACACACCTTACCTTTTCCAGCATTTTATTACCCCGCTAAACTTATTTAAAACAGAATAATTAGTCTCCTAAACGCCGATGCACACTCTCATATGGGAGAGTGACATACACTCTCCTTGTCACATGTGTATTTATTTGTTTTATTTTTTATTTTTTAAGCTTACCTGTCAATTTAAAAAAAAAAAAAAAACAGAATTTTCTTTAAAAAAATAATTTTTAGAACCCGTTTAAAAAAAACTGAAAACATTAATTACCAAAAATTAAAAAACTGAATTTTCTTTAAAAAAATGATTTTTAAAGCCCCTTTTTTAAAAAAGATATTGAAACAAAAATTAAAATGAAAAAACTGAATTTTCTTTGAAAAAGATGATATCTAAAATCCATTTTTTTAAAAATATTTAAAAATCTGAAAATTAGATTTTTTTTAAAAACCCATTTAAAAAAAAAAACAGAAAACATGAATTTTTTTAAAATATGGAAAGTTTGATTATTTTTTTAAAATGTCTTAAAAAATTTTGATTTTTATGATTTCATTTTCTTAGGACACTTTTATTTTTCAAATAAAATCCGGAAAAAGTGTTTTTTTTTTATCAAAATGTGAACAATTGAATTTTTATAAAATTTTGGAAAACTTTGTTTATTTTTTTAAAATGTAGAAAACCCGTTTTTCAAAACTAAATTTGGAAAATAGATTTATTTTCATATATAGAAAAAATAACCAGTTTCCCAGATTTAAAAAATGTCCAAATTTTTTAAGAAGAAGACTCAATTTTCCAGATCATTTTCTAAAAAATGGATTTTTTATATTTTTTAAAAAACAATTCAGTTTTTCATATTTAAAAAAAATACAGATTTTTAAGAAAAAAATTAAGTTTTCCCCTTTTTTATGTTTCTCACTCTCTCAAAGAGAGTGAAACACACTCTCCTTGCCACGTCAGCGCTTAAGGGATAGTTATTCTATTTTAAATAAGTCTAGGGGATAATAGGACCCAGAGAAAGGTAAGGTGTATCGTAGGAACTTCGGGTATAGTTCAATGGGCTAATAGTACCTTATCCCATTTCTTTTTGAACAAAACTTTAAATTTAGATAATAGGCGCAGATTACTTTGGAAAATTTAACCTCATATCATCTTGAAAAAAAATTAAGTTACAAGAAATACATGTACAACCAGAGCTCTCTATAATAACATCGCAATAAATGTACAGCCGGAGCTCTCTATAATGACATCATTTTTTTTTTAAATAAAATAACATTGTGCTATAACTTCATAACTTCTCTTTTGATTTATCATCTACTCTTAATGCTTATTATTGTGTTCATATTATTAAAAATAGACTTGCATATTAACGAATTCGCTTAACGGATGAGAATTAGGTGTGATCACAGTTTTTGACAAATTCAATCGTACCAAATATAAATTTAAATTAACCAAGCAAACAAATTTCAAGTAACAAATGGCTGATATATGTACATAACAACATTTGATGTTTCAATTTTATATTGCAGTTGAAACAAAATTACGCAAAAAGACATTTTTACCGAACCTTTTATATTGTAGAAGAAAACAACAACAACAACAACATACCCAGTGGAATTCCACAGTGTGGGGTCTGGGGAGGGTAAAATGTACGCAGACCTTACCTTTATCACGGAAGATAAAGAGGCTGTTTCCGGAAGACCCTCGGCTCAAGAGAAAACATGATATATTATAGAAGAAAACAAAGTTTTAAATTTAGAATCTTAAAGATCTTCGTAATTCATTAATCAAAAATAATAAAAAAAAAACCTAATATATTATTAATAGATTCATAACAATTTGAATTTTACTTATAAGAAATTAAATATGGATACCAAATATTGGCGGTAGAAAAGAAAAAGGAAAATGCATGACTTTCTGCGCTTCAGGTAATTTGATAGTTCCTCTTCCGATTTCATAATTCTATAATGATTGATGCTTTCTCTGTTCAAAGAAAAAAAAAAAAAGAACTATCAGTAATTGATTCAGATGTGTTCAATGTCAAACTATCTTTAGAAGAATTATTGTTTTCAGACTGTTTGGATGGCTGCTACATATTGTTTCATAATGTATCGTTTTATATAGTATTGTGTTGTACTGTATTGTATTGATGAGTATAACGTTTGGATAGATTGTATATTTTCCACCGTTACGTAATGTCACACATCAGTAATTTCAAGGTTAAACCCACAAAAAAAGTTGGGTACAAAGTAGAGCTATTATAAAAAGTAGGGTAAATAATAAAATTAGATTATTAAATAATAAGTAAAGATAAAATGAGGGAATAAAATTAAGGTAACCACGCGATCACACCAAATTAGTTGTTACATAAAATGAGATTAATTAAATTTAGGACTCAGTTACTAACATCTGATGTCGCTTATTCTAGAATTTAGAAATCATAAAGTTCAAATCCTGGCGCCGTTGTTGAAGATAAATACTACTCCATACTTTTGTGTTGGCATTACATACTCGTCTATGGATTTCTTTTATTTTGGAATGTGGAAGTGAAGGGTGTAGGAAGCAATATTTGTCTAGCTAATTGGAGATGTAGAACAAGAAAATCTGGAGGATGCCACTGTTTGGAGGTTTTACATGTTTTTGAAGCTATTAAGTACCTGTTTCATTGCAGCCTCATACTCATTTATACAACAAAAACATACCTAGTGTAGTCCCACGAGTGGGTCTAGGGATGGTAGGATGTACACACACCTCATCCCTACCTTTGTGGCAGTAGAAAGGTTGTTTCCAATAGACCCTCCGCTCATACAAATTTTATGTCTCAGATTAATGTTTATGCATTGTCCTTTTTCTTTTCTCAAAATAATAATGTAATTATGGTTCGTCAAATGTCACCACAAGTTTATACTGAATGGCAGAGGTGGGAGTTCTTGAATGACAAACTAACTTCTCAACCTACCAATTAGTCAGATTTTCACAATTATTCACTGCTTGATTTGAATTTTCTGGTGAAAGCCTTGCTAAAGATAAAGGGAATTGTCTTGGCAAATATGACTAAAGAGTAATATTTTTCACCTCTTTCTAACTTTTTCTACTCCTCTTGCTTTATAGCTTTCCGGTTTGTTTGATTTCCACATTGATACTATGAACTATTTGTCTCCTTTGGATATTGTGATATTATGTAAACTTTAAGTTGCAATTTTATGTTATAAAGCCCAGCGGCATTGAGCTATACTCGGCATTCTTTTCTTAATTCGCTCTTTCTACTCTGTTCCTCTCCATTCTTTCTGCTCTTACTCTGTCCTATCGAGGTACAATAGCCAACCAAGATGAGAAAAACCATGGGATATATACTGAACAAACTAGCGACGGAGTCCGAAATTAAGATAGGTGTATAGTCAGTACTCAGTCGTCACAGCCTAGAATGAAATTAAGGTTTTCATATAGTGCTCAAATATATGTAATTTTTTTTTCTAGTATAACAACAGAAAACTTTTATTAGTGCATGTGTAGAACTTATAGAATTGATTATTCTATAATTGCATATAATAGATGATCATCACAGAGTTTATAACATACCCTGTGATGATATTACAAATTGGATGATGATGACATTGACCAGTTGAAAACTAGATTCTGTTCGAAGTTGAAGTAGAGAAATAAACCCTCTGGCCTTATATTCCAAGTGCACCTTTTGTGCTGAATGTCACACCTAGGTATATCTCTGTTAAAATCAAAAAGTAGAAAAGTACCGAACCTAGGACCAGAAGTCATGTTACATAAAAGTGTAGGATTTAAATGGTGTACTGCGACTTCAACGGGATATCTGTGAACTCCTGATTGTCTAAGGTCAACTCTTGGTTGAGTAATATCACCATTAATTACACAACTGGCTGATAATGGATCGATTAGCTCATCAATGATATCTACATTGAAGAAATTTGCAGTTGCGTAGAAGGAGAATGATGATAAGAAGAAGAGGGAGACTAAAATTGGCAATTGAAATTTGAGTGAAGAAGGCATTTTTTCTCTTTTGTTACTCAAGTTTTTGGAGTTTGAGCTCATTAAATAGGCTAAATTATAAAGAAGACGAAAGCTTAATTTGTTAAGTTCGTAATTGAATTTGAACACAATCAAGAATTGGATTGAAAAAATGGAAGTCTACTAAAAACATCATTTCATTCTTGGAATAATCAACTGTAGGTATGTAATTATGTTAATCACATAAATCATACACACATAAATGCTAACTTTTGAATATTCATAATTATATTTACAAGAATGGCTTGTCCCTAAATTTGGAAGATGCAAATGCAGAAACCAAATAAATTACTTACTTTACTTGACCAAAATACTCTGGTTTGGGCAAACTAAGTAATTCTTGTTAAAAAAAAAAGAAAGAAGTATAATTACAGTTCAACCTATTATTATACCCTTCTTCCCAATTTATATGGCGTCGGTGTTCAAATTTCAAGAGTTAAACAAATTATATTTTATCATGATTTTTTCATATGCTTTTTAAACATTCTAAATGGCTAATTATTGTAGCTTATAGTACTTTACGTAATTTTTAAATATTTAGATTTTAGTTTTAAAAATTTTAAAGATTCTGTGTTGAACTATGAAACATAGATTGAGACAAAGGGAGTAATTACTACACTATCTGTAAAGGTTTCCTCTGAAGCATTAAATTCAAATCACTCTCTATTGTGACAAAACTTAGAATTGATTTCTCTTTGAATTTTAAAAGTAGGTCTAGGATTACATTGGAAAATTTACATTTTTTTGGGCGAATTGCCCTTCTTTTGTTGTGGTCTTTTATTTTTGCCCTTCAAATTAGTGGTCTTTAAGTTTTGTCCTTCGCCTAATACCCCGAAGTTGTGGGTTCGAACCCCAGCTCAGTAATAAATAAATAAATAAATCGCAAGGCATAATTTGGATGGGAAGAATGCCTTAAGGCCAAAATTCTACCTTGCGAATTTTTTCAAAATTTTTGACTGAGCGAGGGTTCGAATCCGAAACCAAGGGATTTTTAGCGAAGGGGAAAATTTAAAGACCACCAATTTGAGGGACAAAAATTAAAGACCACCCCCAGTGAAGGGAAATCCTGCAAATTGTCCGAAAATTTAACCTCAGATCACCTCGAAGAAATATAAATTACAAGAAATACATTTACAACCAGACATCTCCATAATGACATTGAAATAAATGTACAATCAAACCTCTCTATTAATGATATTGTTTGTTAAAAAAATTGTTGTTATAACGAATGACTGATATACATAATATCAATGTAGGCATAATACATAAACAGATCCTTAAACTTGGTCTCAGCTGACAAGTATGCCCTCTAACTTTGGGTGTGCACAAGTACACATCAACTTGCATAAATTGAACATGTAAACACAAATGCTGACATGACACTGACGTGTCACATAAATTTTTAAGGGCCACGTCAGTGCCAAGTCAATGCCACGTCAGCATTTGTGTTTACATGTTCAACTTTATACAAGTTGAGGTGCCTACTTGTGCACACCAAAAGTTGGAGGGCATACTTGCCAGCTGATGCCAAGTTTAAGGGCCTATTTATGTATTATGCCTATCAGTATATCATGTTTCGATCTTATATGTCTATTATAAACCCAATTACGCAAAAAGGCATTTTTCCGGAACCTTTTATATTATCATAAAAAAGACAGTTTTTAAATTTAGAATCTTAAGGATATTCATATTTCATTGATTAAAAATGTTAAAACTGTAATATATTATTAATAAATTCATAATATTTAAATTTTAATTATAAAAACAAAACAATTTAAAAAGATAAATAAATTAAAAAATAAATATATTATAAAAACAAAAGCAACAGTAATAGCAAAAATTAAAAAAAAATAAACTAAAATAAAAATCAAACAAAATTGAAAAAGAAAGGACTTAAAAAGTAATCCTGTAAGTAATTACCAGCAATGCTCGCCTTCACCTGAGTATTGAAGAGTGTAATTATTCCCCTCAATTACACCCAATTAGACCAAGTAATTAAAATATACCAAAACTGTGTAATTACACCCAAATTCAATTACATGGCGGCTTTCGAAACATACTGCAATCTCTTTTGGAGAAAGCCCTGCGCTTCAGGTAAATCTGTAGTTTATCCAGCTTTGTTCAATTGAACACTTGATTTAGGGTACACATTTGATTTTGTTCTGATTGTTTGAATTTTAGGGTTCATCCTTTACTTTGTTTGAATTGTAAAGAATAAATCGATGTGCGTGCAAGCTGGCAGGATACCATGGTTATTAAAAAAATAAGAGATAAATTTGTTTAAGGCTTTGTTCTAGTGGTAAGAGCCCAATATGTCACGTGCAGGATAGGAACAACTCACGGGTTCAAACCTTGCTGCAGACAAAAGCCCGATTTTCCGACCGAGAGCCTATTGGTCCTCGGGGATTTCTCGATTTAAAAAAAATAGATAAATCTACTTAGAAAGAAAAATGAAGGTTGTTGTGTTAGACATTTTTTTTTAATGATTATGGTGTCTAAATCAACTTGCACATACCTCGACTAACTTAGCTGGTACTTACAAACTTCCATAACCATAATATCGGGTAATTTGTCCATCAAGGCTTAGGCCGATAGGAGAAACCACCTAGTATTTTTTGCCTTTGCTGGGATCTAAACATCATGGTTAGTTTGCTTTGTAGATATAGTGGGGAAACATAAATGCTACTCCATGTTTTGGTTGTGGCATTACAGACTTGTCTATGGATTTCTTTTATGGTTGAGATGTGAAACTGAAGAGTATAGTAAGCAATGCCTGTCTAACCAATTGAGTTAGTGGAATTAATTATGTTGGGGAAAAGGTTTGCAACTTTTCTTTAATTAAATAAATAATGATTAATTAAATAAATAATAATTAATTAAATAATTAAAATTAAAGAAAATTTGGTCCAAAAAGATTATCAATCAAATCATTTGACCGAAGCCGAAGTCGAAGCCAAGCGACGATGACGGTGTGAGGGGAGACCCTCTTCTTGACCCTTTAGCAATAAGAAGGAATGCTTCTACTTTTAAGTAGGAGAACTTTCTTTTCCACCACCTATGAGAGATAAATTCTTATTTCATAAAGCAAGAGGGAACAACTCATTTTCCCTCCATTTCCAATTCAACTTATCAATTAAACCCAACAATCCCTCACGTGAATGGGGGAATGGCTATAAGATAAAGGAATGCACGGACAAGTGTGTGATATACAAGCGAAGATTAATTGCATTTGGATAAGTAGGTTTCCTTTTGAAATTTCCGTATTGAACTTATATCGGATATACTCGATCAATCGGTAGATGTGATGTCTTTGAACCGTAGAACTTTTTTGTATACCTAGACAACATAAGTCACACAATTAACCCTCAACCATCTATGGTTCTCACGGTTGTGTTCGTTTCAGCTATGAACACCGCTTGGTTTCGTGAATGCATAGAGAATGGGCCTTTACCATCATTCCCCTTGAAGTGGCTTATACTTTACACTCACATAGGTAATTTCTATATGTGTGGTCCTATAGACATATTATCTGGTCATGTTCTGCCAGACTTAGATAATCATTGAAATACTTTAATACTTTATTAACTCATTAAAAAGCCTTAAGGTTTCATCGTTGTTTCTGAACATTGTCATCATCACGAGAAATGGTTGAGTTATTTGACAATGTTGAACCGTCATTCATAATTTGTTAAGTTCTTAATTGAATTTGAACACAATCAATAGTTGGATTGTAAAAATGGAAGTCTACTAAAAACATCACTTCATTCTTGGAATAATCAACTATAGGTATGTGATTACGTTAATCACAAATCATACACACACAAAAGCCAACTCTGGAATATGCATAATTACATTTACAAGAATGGCTAGTCCTTAAATTAGGAAGATGCAAATGCAGAAACCAAAAATTACTTACTCCACTTGACCAAAATACTCCAGTTTGAGGCAAATTATGTAATTCTTGTCAAAAAAAGAAGTATAACTAGAATTCAACCTTTCATTCTTCCCTTCTTCCCAGTTTATATGGTTCAATGTTCGAATTTCTAGAGTCAATTGAATTGTTTTTACGCCGATTTTTCATAAGCCTTTTAAATATTTTAAATTTAATTGTTGTAACTTATAGTACTTTTTACGTAATTTTCAAACATACAAATTTTATTTTTAAAAAAATTAAAGATTTTATGATGAACTATGACACATAAATTGAGACAAAGGGAGTAATTGTCAATGTATTTGTAAAAGTTTCCTCCGAACTATTAAATTTCATATCGCTCTCTATTGTGACAAAACTTAGGAATGGTTTCTCTTTGAAAAAAACTTTGAATTTAGAAAATAGGCACAAATTATTTTTGAAAATTTAACCTCAGATCATCTCAAAAACATATAGATTACAAGAAATACATGTACAACCAGACCTCTCTATAATGGCATTGAAATAAATGTACAATCGGACCTCTCTATAATGATCATTTGTTTTCTTTAAACAATTGTGCTATAACTTCATAACTTCTATTTTGGTTTAACATATACTCTTAATGCTTATTATTGTGTTTTTATAATAAAAAAATAGATTTGCATAGTAATGAATTCGCTTAACGGGTGGGAATTAGGTGTGATCACAGTTTTTGACAAATTAAATCGTACCAAATATAAATTTAAACTAACCAAGCCAACAAATTTCAAGTAACGAATGGCTTTTATATGTACACTAGTTAAGTGGCCCGTGCTTCGCGTAGTCAGATATGTAGCTTTATAAATGTAGTTGATATAGAAAAGATAAAAATAAAAATACATATAAAAGCGTCTCATATAGTTCCCAAGGAACAATCCCTACATGGGAAAGGGAATTGAACCTTTATTTTATAGAAAAAAAGGATACGCACCAAGCCTTCTAGCTAGCCTGTCCTGGTTATTTATATTTTGTCCACAAATGAATTTTGTTGTTATAACTAATAATATTTATTAGTAAATGTATTTAGAGGTAACTCTTATTCATAATAAGAGATATTTGGTCTCAAACGAAACAGATAATCTAGTCCAAGAGAAGAAAGACAATCCTAAAATGAAAAGTAGCAATTAGTGGAAGATTAGAGATAAAAGGAAAGGAACTACATACCGTTATTAAATAAATTAAAAAACAAAAAGATAATGCATTCATAAGAGAATCAGAATCCCAAATACAATAAGGAAATATTTGAAGTCCAGAAATTGATCTAACAATAACATGGAAATTATGTTTGGAGAAATAAGAAATCATAGATTTATCATCATAGTCTTGTTACATTAGATATGATATGAACTACAGTATATAGTAACATATATAGATGAGATTTAGAGCCTGTTTGGATGGGCTTATGCCTATAAGCTGCAAACAACTTATAAGCTAAAAAAATAAGTTGGGGTAGTCTAACTTATTTTTTTTGGCTTATAAGCTGTTTTCAGCTAATAAGCTGCTTTAGATAAGCTAAGTCAAATGAGCCCAATTATTTTTTTGAGCTTATTTTAAGCATAAAATGACTTTAAGCTGGCCAGCCAAACACTCAAAAAAGCTAAAAACAGCTTATAAGCAACTTATAAGACAATCCAAACGGGCTTTTACTGATCATATTAATAGTCTGCATTTGTACTTCTCTTGTATGGTCGTTCGTTATTCAGAACCCATTGATCGGGAGAATTTGGGCTCTCACTATTGCGCCATAAAAGGTTCCTAAGAGAAGAAAACAGGATCCTATCCATCCCTTACACTCCTTGATTGTAATAGTATGCATCAACTGCAAAATAAAAAAAGGAATATATAGCTCAAACTTTTCCAACTTTGCAAAAGAAAAAGAAAAGACCAAGCACAACACTTTCTAGTCCGACATTCTCTAACAAAGCTATGAGGCCCACATGTTGCAATCTTAACTCGTGCCTGTCGATTGTCGAAACCATACAACAGTACGTCGGATCACATTCACAAGGCTATGCGAGATATAGTGTGTCCATAACTCAAGTTTTACTTGAAAAAGGAAATTTACAAAGAGCATACCCCAAACCAGTGGCCTAGGTAATAAGTTCCACACAGGGAACTTAAACAATCTATCAAACTGATTTAGAAGCAAATGAGGATAACAACTTGTAGAGGAAGAAATCTGTTTTCTATTGATTATGAAGCTCAGAAATAAAAATGAGATACAATCAACTTATATAGACTAACTAGCTGCTCCTACTGCTAACCGACTCAATTCTAACTAATTCTAACAGCTGTACAACTAACTCTAAAATATCTACTCAAGTAACTGAGCTGTCA
This sequence comes from Lycium barbarum, assembly GCF_019175385.1. NCBI lineage: Eukaryota > Viridiplantae > Streptophyta > Magnoliopsida > Solanales > Solanaceae > Lycium > Lycium barbarum. The sequence continues at coordinate 11,267,604 of NC_083345.1, read as the reverse complement.
TGAGCTGGCAGCTGCTGAGTTGTTAAGTGGGCAGCTGCTGAGTTGTCATCAAGGATCTCTTCACCCCCCCTCAAGCTAGGCATAGTGAAGATATTCTTCAAGCCTAGCTTGGACAAAAGGTAGTTGTGTTGAACCCTGCTAAGTCCCTTAGTCAAAATATCGACTTGCTGATCTGAGGAAGCTAAATAATAAGGAGTAAGCAAGCCCTGTTGAATCTTCTCTCGGATGAAATGACAATCAATGTCGATATGTTTGGTGCGCTCATGAAAAACGGGGTTAGCAGCTATTTGTATGGCATATTTGCTGTCACAAAAAAACTGGAACAGGCTGATGTAATGAAATACCCAAATCACTGAACAGCCCAACAAGCCAAACAATTTCAGCAACAGCGGAGGCCAGGCTCCTGTATTCTGCTTCAGCAGAGCTTCTAGAGATGGTGACCTGCTTCTTGGATTTCCTAGAGGTTAAGGAACTACCAAACTTGGCCAGATAACCTGTAACGGACCTGCGGGTGTTGGGGCAAGCAACCCAATCAGCGTCGCAAAACACCTCAAGATGTGGATTGAAAGAAGCATGAAGCATGATGCCAAGACCAGGACAGTGTTTAAGATATCTAACCACCCTAAGAGCAGCCTCCATATGTGACTGTTTTGGACTTTGCATAAACTGACTAAGGCATTGGACAGCAAAAGCAATATCAACTCGAGTAACTGTTAGATAAAGGAGTCTCCCTATAAGTCTTTGATAGGAAGTAGGATCAGGAAGAATTTTATCAGAAGTGACTCCAATGTACTTATCAAAAGCAACACTAGTGAACTTGACATTGAGTTCCATGGGAGATGCAACAGGTTTAGAGCCAGCTAAGCCCAAATCAGCAATCAATTCAAAAACATACTTCCGCTGATGCATTAAGATGCCCTCAGAACTCCTGGCAAATTCTATGCCAAGGAAGTATCTCAAGTTCCCCAAATCTTTGATCTTAAAATTCTGCTGCAGAATAGACTTGGTTTCCTGAATGAGTGTAGGATCATCACCAGTGAGAAGCAGGTCATCCACATAAACTAGAACTAAAACCATCTGACCATGCATTCTTTTGATGAACAGTGAGTAGTCATAAGGACTCTGAGAAAAACCAGAACTGAGAATTGCTGAGGTGAGTTTAATGTTCCACTGCCGTGAAGCTTGCTTGAGTCCATATAGGGACTTGAGAAGCTTGCACACCTTGTTCTTGTCACCAGAATTACTGAAACCTGGAGGAATTGTCATATACACCTCCTCATTTAAATTGCCTTGCAAAAGGCGTTGTTCACATCCATTTGATGGATGGTCCACCCCTTAGCAGCAGCAATAGATAGGACAGATCTGACTGTAACCATTTTCACCACAGGTGAAAATGTTTCTTGATAATCCAAGCCTTCCTTTTGATTATAACCTCTGGCAACCAACCGAGCCTTGAATTTGTCAACCTCTCCACTTGCCTTATACTTGATTTTATAGACCCATTTGAATCCTATGGCTTTCTTCCCTTTAGGAAAAGGCACAATGGTCCAAGTATTGTTGAGAACTAGTGCATCAATTTCATCTTGCATAGCGGATACCCATCTAGGATCCTGAGCTGCTACACTGTATGATTGTGGTTCAGTTTCTAATGAAAGCTTAGAGGTAAACCCCCCTGATAGTGAGCAGGTAAATGATCATAGGCAATGGCATTAGAGATGGGATACGTGCATTGATTGGCTTCTGTAGGATGCTTAGACTGTACATAGTCTTTCATCCAAATGGAGGGTTTAATGGCCCTTCCAGATCTAGAAGAAGTGGGTCCATTTGATTGTGGTTCAGTTTCTAATGAAAGCTTAGAGGTAAACCCCTGATAGTGAGCAGGTAAATGATCATAGGCAATGGCATTAGAGATGGGATACGTGTATTGATTGGCTTCTGTAGGATGCTTAGACTGTACATAGTCTTTCATCCAAATGGAGGGTTTAATGGCCCTCCCAGATCTAGAAGAAGGGGCAGGTGCCATGACAGGGGCAGGGTCAAGCAAAGCTTTAGGAGATGATGATCCTGGTACAGTGGGAACATCAACAGGAATGTATGTAACATCTGCTGGTGCAACTGGAATATCATCATGGCCATCAGCAGCAACATGCTCATTTATGCTTGAAGAATTAACATCATCTGATTCAGAAGTATAAGGAATGGAAGTCGTATCCACAACTGGTTCATCAACATGAACCAGTAAATTGTCCTTAAAAAATAGATCCTGCACCAAACCAGGTTTGTGAAAAGGAAAAATATGCTCATTAAAATGAACATCCCTGCTAAAAAAAATGGTCTCATTAGTTAGATCAAACAACTTGTAACCCTTCTGGTGTGTACTATATCCCAACAATACAGATCTAATAGCCTTGGGACTAAACTTGTCCCTTTTAGGTAAAGCAGTGGCAAAACACTCATAACCAATTACCCTGAAGTGAGAAATATCAGGTTCCTTATGATACATCATCTCATATGGGGATTTATTGTTCAAAACACTTGAAGGAATTCTGTTCAAAACATAGACATCACTCTCTATGCACTCACCTCAGAACTGAGTAGGTAAACTACCTTGAAATTTTATGGCTCTAGCAGTTTCTAAAATGTGTCTATGTCTCCTCTCTACCACCCCATTTTGTTGGGGGGTATATGGGCAAGACAACTGATGAATAATGCCATATGACTTGAACAGATCAACACAAGCATGATTGCCAAACTCTGAACCATTGTCAGACCTAAAACACTTGATTTTACTGTCATATTGTGTATGAATCATATTGATAAAATTCTTGAGAAGCATAACCACATCAAACTTTAACCTCAAAAGTAAAATCCATGTCCATCTTGTGTGATCATCCACTAAAGTAAGAAAGTACTTCATTCTATCATGAGTAGGGGTCCCATAGGGACCCCAAACATCCATATGAATTAAATGGAAAACAGTAGAGGATCTGCTAGTACTAATAGGAAATGGTACTCTAGTTTGTCTAGCTAAGGGACATATTTCACAATCAGCTAGATAAAACTGAGACTTATTTTTGAAGCAACCTAACTTCTTTAAAACATTCATTGGGACATGACCCATCCTTTTATGCCACAAGTGTCCATCAGGAGCATTATGTGCCACCAAGGATTGGCTTATTTTGGGAATATCTTGTTTCCTGTCCAGCAGAACATACAACCCTTCCAACTCTCTACCAATCCCCCTGATTCTCCCATATTGGAGATCCTGAAATATGCAAAAATCAGGGAAAAACAAAACACAACAATTCAGAGCTCTTGTAATCTTAGAGACAGACAAGAGATTAAATTTGAATGCAGGTATACAAAGAACATGTTGGATGAGTGCACCTCCTTCCAACTCACAATCACTAATTTTTGACACTTTTGCAGTTTCTCCAGTAGGGAGTTGCACTGAACCAGCTTCATTACCTACTTTAGTAACATGTGCTAGTAAGTTTTCATTTCCAACCATGTGATTGGTTGCACCTGTGTCTATGATCCAGGTGAAATCAGGTTTATCAATGTACAATGCATTACCTGCCATGTTCACACTAGGTCCTGTTGTGTGTCCATTTGATTCTCCAATTTTGCCTTGCTTTAGTAACTGCAAGATCTGATTGTATTGTTCAATTGTGAAAAACTGCATAGGATTGTTACCTTAGGGCAGTTCAGTATGTCCCCCAACTTGTGCTACATTGCCAGCCAAAGCACTCACTTTCTTTTTTCCTTTGTAATCAGCTGGATAGCCCTTAAGCTTGACGCATGTCTCCGTTATGTGACCCTTCTGATTGCAGAATTCACACAACATCAACTTATAGCAGTTGTCCCTGGTGTGTCCTTTCATTTGGCAATGGTCACAGAACAGATAAGAAGGAAACTTTCTGCCCTTCTGTATTCCTTCTTTAGCAGTGAATAGTGCTGTTGGATCTGCACTTTCACCTTCCAGATTATAACCTCCTGATGATATAGATTTTTTACTCTCATCCTGAACAATTAAAGCATAAGCCTGATTCACATTTGGTGATGTGGTCTTCATGAGTATTTGACTTCTAGCATGGCTATATCCATCATTCAATCCCATTAGGAATTGGAGCAACCTTTGCTTTTGAAGATGATCAGTGTATTCCTTAGATTTTGGACAATCACAACATGGAGGTGGAATTATGGAGTCAAACTCATCCCAGAGATCTTTCAGCTTGGAATAATACACTGAGACAGGTTGCACACCTTGAACCAAAGTAGCAATTTCTTTATGAAGATGATAGATCTGCGAAAGATTAACTTTATCAAATCTTTCTCGCAAATCTTCCCAAACAGCCTTCGCATCTGATCGGAACAAAATTCCACTAAGCAATCCTTTATTCACATTGCTCATTATCCAAGAGATAACCATTGCATTGCTTCGCTCCCAATGATTCACCAAATCTGATCCATACGTTTCTCGAGTAATTGATCCATCGATGAAGCCAATTTTGTTCTTAGTCAACAAAACCAGCTTCATAGCTCTACTCCACAATGTATAATTCTCCATTCGTGTGAGTTGAATTCCAATTTGAACTCCACTCGAATCTGATGCACTCAAATACAAAGGATGATTGTGATCGAACTTCATTTGTGACGCATTCGTATTTGAATTCGCAGTTTCTCCCATTTTTGACCTAAAATTGCAACTGGAAACTTTGACCTAAAATCGCAACTGAGAAAAAATTGCAACTGAGATGAAGAATCTCTCGATTTTCTTCGAACAATTGATGAAGAAAAAACCCTAGATCCTTTCAATCAAATTGCTCTGATACCATAATAAGTTCCACACAGGGAATTTAAACAATCTATCAAATTGATTTAGAAGCAAATGAGGATAACAACTTGTAGAGGAAGAAATCTGTTTTCTATTGATTATGAAGCTCAGAAATAAAAATGAGATACAATCAACTTATATAGACTAACTAACTGCTCCTACTGCTAACCGACTCAATTCTAACTAATTCTAACAACTGTACAACTAACTCTAAAATATCTACTCAAGTAACTGAGCTGTCATGAGCTGGCAGCTGCTGAGTTGTTAAGTGGGCAGCTGCTGAGTTGTCATCAAGGATCTCTTCACTAGGCAGTCCGAACTGTCCCATTTTTGTTGAAACTACTGAAGCAAGCTGATTGATATACTTATCTGCTCCTTGAAGAAACTGTGAACGTAAACATGTTACCCTCATCCTGAACCCAGTTCTGAATGGCCATCTCAACTATCATGCTCTTATATAGAGCACTGGCAGAGGGAACGAAGTCCCGACTTTTTGGCCATGAAAAAGGGATAACATATCCCTTGGATTCTGGAATAAGGAAATGTAATTTCTCTTCTCGAGGTGGATAATGCCTTTCTCGGTAGTTCAAACTTTCCCTCGGGAAGGTCATAGCACGCTTTTGATCTCGACATGGCTTGATTTACTTGACATGCCTGCTTCACTAGCGTGTCGAGTCTCAAAATTGAGATTTGGTAGTATATCACATTTCTCATCAGCAGTCCTGGTGACTGCCAGTGCTATACTTTCTCCTTTTCGAAAACCACTTCTTTGACATGCTCCAAAGTAAATAGAAGAAGAAGCATAGACCATCGGCTCCTCTTGCTTTATAGTTTTCCATATTTGTTTGATTTCCACATTGATACTATGAACTATTTGTCTCCTATGGATATAATTGAGATGTTATGTAAACTTATTTAAATTGCAATTATGGGTTATAAAACCCAGCGGCATTGAATTGTATTCCACATTCTTAATTCGCTCTCTCTACTATGTGGGGTCTATCGGAAACAACCTCTCAACCCCTCAAAGTTAGGGGTAAGGTCTGCGCACATTCTATTTTCTCCAGACTCCACTTGTGTAACTATATACTAGGTATGTTGTTGTTTGTTTTGTTTTTGCTCTTTCTACTTTGTTCCTCTATGTTCTATTCCGCTTACTCTGGCCTATCGAGGTACAAACGACATCCAAAGATGAGAAAAAACCATCGGATATTTGCTGAACAAACTAGTTATAGGGTCCAGAATTAAGATAAGTGTATAGTCAGTAGTCACAGTGTCTATAACAACAGAAATCTTTTATTAATCCATCCGTAGAACTTATAGAATTGATTCCTCTGTAACTGCTTAATTGCATATAACAGATGAGCTAGCAAATTTGATATTATCGAACGTTGTTTCAAATAAAGACATGTATTCAAACATCAACAAATACTATTTTAATACATTTCTCATCCTTATTGATCAAGCAAAGCTTCCGAAGTTCCTCCACAGCTTCTCCTTCAGCTCCTTTTTCTTCCTCTAATCTTATTTTTCCACCCAATTTTAGCCCACCCTATTATAAAACAATAAGAATTAAAAATATGCTATGATCATCACAGAGTTTATAACATACTCTATGATGATATTACAAATTGGATGATGATGACATTGACCAGTGGAAAACTAGATTTTGTTCGAAGTTGAAGTAGAGAAATAAACCCTCTGGCCTTATATTCCAAGTGCACCTTTTGTGCTGAATGTCACACCTAGGTATATCTCTGTTAAAATCAAAAAGTAGAAAAGTACCGAACCTAGGACCAGAAGTCATGTTACATAAAAGTGTAGGATTTAAATGGTGTACTGCGATTTCAACGGGATATCTGTGAACTCCTGATTGTCTAAGGTCAACTCTTGGTTGAGTAATATCACCATTAATTACACAACTGGCTGATAATGGATCGATTAGCTCATCAATGATATCTACATTGAAGAAATTTGCAGTTGCATAGAAGGAGAATGATGATAAGAAGAAGAGGGAAACTAAAATTGGCAATTGAAATTTGAGTGAAGAAGGCATTTTTTCTCTTTTGTTACTCAAGTTTTTGGAGTTTGAGCTCTTTAAATAGGCTAAATTATAAAGAAGAAGAAAGCTTAATTTGTTAAGTTCGTAATTGAATTTGAACACAATCAAGAATTGGATTGAAAAAATGGAAGTCTACTAAAAACATCATTTCATTCTTGGAATAATCAACTGTAGGTATGTAATTATGTTAATCACATAAATCATACACATACAAATGCTAACTTTTGAATATTCATAATTAAATTTACAAGAATGGCTTGTCCCTAAATTTGGAATATGCAAATGCAGAAACCAAATAAATTACTTACTTTACTTGACCAAAATACTCTCGTTTGGGCAAACTAAGTAATTCTTGTTAAAAAAAAAAGTCTAATTATAGTTCAACCTATTATTATACCCTTCTTCCCAATTTATATGGCGTCAGTGTTCAAATTTCAAGAGTTAAACAAATTATCTTTTATCAGGATATTTTCATATGCTTTTTAAACATTTTAAATGGCTAATTATTGTAGCTTATAGTACTTTACGTTGTTTTTAAATATTTAGATTTTAGTTTTAAAAATCTTAAAGATTCTATGTTGAACTATGAAACATAAATTGAGACAAAGGGAGTAATTATTACACTATCTGTAAAGGTTTCCGCTGAAGCATTAAATTCAAATCGCTCTGTATTGGGACAAAACTTAAAAATGATTTGTTTTGGGATAAGACACTATTACCCCCTTGAACTATACCCGAAGTTTCTACGACACACCTTACCTTTTCCTGCATTTTATTACACCCCTAAACTTATTTAAAATAGAATAATTAGCCCCCTAAACGCCGATGCCCACTCTCATAAGGGAGAGTGACATGCACTCTCCTTAGCACATGTGTATTTATTTATTTTATTTTTTATGTTTTAAGCTTACCTGTCAATTTTTTTAAAAAATAATAAAAAACTGAATTTTCTTTAAAAAAATGATTTTCAAAACCCGTTTAAAAAAACAAAAGAAAATTTGATTTTTTAAAAAAAAGAAAACAAAACTGAAAACATGGATTAAAAAAAAAACTGAATTTTCTTTAAAAAATATATTGAAAATAATTTTTTAAAATGAAAAAACTGAATTTTCTTTAAAAAAGATGATATTTAAAATCCAATTTTTAAAAAATCTGAAAATTAGATTATTTTAAAAAAAAAAACCGTTTAAAAAAAAACAGAAAACATGAATTTTTTAAAAATGTCTTAAAAAATCTTGATTTTCATGATTTCATTTTCTTAGGACACTTTTATTTTCAAATAAAATCCTGAAAAAGTGTTTTTTATCAAAATGTGAAAAAATTGAATTTTTATAAAAATTTGTTAATTTTTTTAAAATATGGAAAACCCATTTTTTAAAACTAAATTTGGAAAACTAGATTTATTTTCATATATAGAAAAAAATAATCAGTTTTCCAGATTTAAAAAATGACCAAATTTTTTAATAAGAAGACTCAATTTTCCAGATCATTTTCTAAAAAAATGGATTTTCATATTTTTTAAAAAACAATTCAGTTTTTCGTATTTAAAAAAAAATACAGATTTTAAGAAAAAAAAATTAAGTTTTCCCCTTTTTTATGTTTCTCACTCTCTCAAAGAGAGTGAAACACACTCTCCTTGCCATGTCAGCACTTAGGGGGTAGTTATTCTATTTTAAATAAGTTTAGGGGGTAATAGGACCCAGGGAAATGTAAGGTGTATCGTAGCAACTTCGAGTATAGTTCAAGGGGCTAACAGTTCCTTATCCTATTTCTTTTTGAACAAAACTTTAAATTTAGATAATAGGCGCAGATTACTTTGGAAAATTTAACCTCATATCATCTCGAAAAAAATATAAATTACAAGAAATACATGTACAACCAGACCTCTCTATAATAACATCGAAATAAATGTACAGCCGGAGCTTTCTATAATGACATCATTTGTTTTTTTTTAAATAAAATAAAATTTTGCTATACCTTCATAACTTCTCGTTTGATTTAACATCTACTCTTAATGCTTATTATTGTGTTTGTATTATTAAAAATAGACTTGCATATTAACAAATTCACTTAACGGATGAGAATTAGGTGTGATCACAGTTTTTGACAAATTCAATCGTACCAAATATAAATTTAACTTAACCAAGCCAACAAATTTCAAGTAACAAATGGCTGATATATGTACATAACAACATTTGATGTTTCAATTTTATATTGCAGTTGAAACAAAATTACGCAAAAAGACATTTTTCCCGAACCTTTTATATTATAGAAGAAAACAACAACAACAACATACCCAGTGAAATCCCACAGTGTGTGGTCTGTGGAGGATAAAATGTACGCAGACCTTACCTCCATCTCGGAAAATAGAGAGACTATTTCCGGAAGACCCTCGGCTCAAGAGAAAACATGATATATTATAGAAGAAAACAAAGTTTTAAATTTAGAATCTTAAAGATATTCGTAATTCATTAATTAAAAATAATAAAAAAAACCTAATATATTATTAATAGATTCATAACAATTTGAATTTTACTTATAAAAAATTAAATATGGATACCAAATATTGGCGATAGAAAAGAAAAAGGAAAATGCATGACTTTCTGCGCTTCAGGTAATTTGATAGTTCCTCTTCCGATTTCATAATTCTATAATGATGATGCTTTCTCTGTTCAAAGAAAAAAAAAACTATCAGTAATTGATCCAGATGTGTTCAATGTCAAACTATCTTTAGAAGAATTATTGTTTTCAGACTGTTTGGATGATTGTTACATATTGTTTCATAATGTATCGTTTTATATAGTATTGTGTTGTACTGTATTGTTTTGATGAGTACAACGTTTGGATAGACTGTATGTTTCCCACCGTTACATAATGTCACACATCAGTAATTTGAAGGTTGGGTACAAGGTAGAGCTATTATAAAAAGTAGGGTAAATGATAAAATTAGATTATTAAATAATAAGTAAAGATAAAATGAGGGAATAAAATTAAGGTAACAACGCGATCACACCAAATTGATCGTTACATAAAATGAGACTAATTAAATTTAGGACTCAGTTACTAACATCTGAGGTCACTTATCCTAGAATTTAGAAATCATAAAGTTCAAATCTTGACGCCGTTGTTGAAGATAAATACTACTCCATACTTTTGTGTTGGCATTACATACTCGTCTATGGATTTCTTTTATATTGGAATGTGGAAGTGAAGGGTGTAGGAAGCAATATTTGTCTAGCTAATTGGAGATGTAGAACAAGAAAATCTAGAGGATGCCACTGTTTGGAGGTTTTACATGTTTTTGAAGCTATTAAGTACCTGTTTCATTGCAGCCTCATACTCATTTATACAACACAACAAAAACATACCTAGTGTAGTCCCACAAGTGGGTCTGGGGATGGTAGGATGTACACACTTAATCCCTACCTTTGTGGCAGTAAAGAGGTTGTTTCCAATAGACCGTCCGCTCATACAAATTTTATGTCTCATATTAATGTTTATGCATGGTCCTTCTTTTTCTTTTCTCAAAATAATAATGTAATTATGGTTCGTCAAATGTCACCACAAGTTTATACTTAATGGCAGAGGTGGGAGTTCTTGAATGACAAACTAACATCTCAACCTACCAATTAGTCAGATTTTCACAATTATTCACTACTTGATTTAAATTTTCTGGTGAAAGCCTCGCTAAAGATAGAGGGAATTGTCTTGGCAAATATGACTAAAGAGTAATATTTTTCACCTCTTTCTAACTTTTTCTACTCCTCTTGCTTTATAGTTTTCCGGTTTGTATGATTTCCACATTGATACTATGAACTATTTGTCTCCTTTGGATATTGTGATATTATGTAAACTTTAAGTTGCAATTTTATGTTATAAAGCCCAGCGGCATTGAGCTATGCTCGGCATTCTTTTCTTAATTCGCTCTTTTTACTCTGTTCCTCTCCGTTCTTTCTGCTCTTACTCTGTCCTATCGAGGTACAATAGACATCCAAGATGAGAAAAAACCATGGAATATATACTGAACAAACTAGCGACAGAGTCCGAAATTAAGATAGGTGTATAGTCAGTACTCAGTAGTCACAACCTAGAATGAAATTAACTTTTGAATGCTAACTTTTGAATATTCATACACACACAAATGCTAACTTTTGAATATTCATAATTATATTTACAAGAATGGCTTGTCCCTAAATTTGGAAGATGCAAATGCAGAAACCAAATAAATTACTTACTTTACTTGGCCAAAATACTCTCGTTTGGGCAAACTAAGTAATTCTTGTTAATATATATATATATATATATATATATATATATATATATATAATTACAGTTCAACCTATTATTATACCCTTCTTCCCGATTTATATGGTGTCGGTGTTCAAAGTGCAAGAGTTAAACAAATTATCTTTTTTCATGATTTTTTCATATGCTTTTTAAAAATTCTAAATGACTAATTATTGTAGCTTATAGTACTTTACGTAGTTTTTAAATATTTAGATTTTGGTTTTAAAAATCATAAAGATTCTATGTTGAACTATGAAACATAAATTGAGACAAAGGGAGTAATTATTACACTATCTGTAAAGGTTTCCTTTGAAGCATTAAATTCAAATCGCTCTCTATTGTGACAAAACTTAAAATGATATCTTTTGCGATAAGACACTATTACACGCTTGAACTATACCCGAAGTTGCTACGACACACCTTACCTTTTCCAGCATTTTATTACCCCGCTAAACTTATTTAAAACAGAATAATTAGTCTCCTAAACGCCGATGCACACTCTCATATGGGAGAGTGACATACACTCTCCTTGTCACATGTGTATTTATTTGTTTTATTTTTTATTTTTTAAGCTTACCTGTCAATTTAAAAAAAAAAAAAAAACAAATTTTCTTTAAAAAAATAATTTTTAGAACCCGTTTAAAAAAAACTGAAAACATTAATTACCAAAAATTAAAAAACTGAATTTTCTTTAAAAAAATGATTTTTAAAGCCCCTTTTTTAAAAAAGATATCGAAAAAAAAATTAAAATGAAAAAACTGAATTTTCTTTGAAAAAGATGATATCTAAAATCCATTTTTTAAAAAATATTTAAAAATCTGAAAATTAGATTTTTTTTAAAAACCCATTTAAAAAAAAAAACAGAAAACATGAATTTTTTTAAAATATGAAAATTTTGATTATTTTTTTAAAATGTCTTAAAAAATTTTGATTTTTATGATTTCATTTTCTTAGGACACTTTTATTTTTCAAATAAAATCCGGAAAAAGTGTTTTTTTTTTATCAAAATGTGAACAATTGAATTTTTATAAAATTTTGGAAAAATTTGTTTATTTTTTTAAAATGTAGAAAACCCGTTTTTCAAAACTAAATTTGGAAAATAGATTTATTTTCATATATAGAAAAAATAACCAGTTTCCCAGATTTAAAAAATGTCCAAATTTTTTAAGAAGAAGACTCAATTTTCCAGATCATTTTCTAAAAAATGGATTTTTTATATTTTTTAAAAAACAATTCAGTTTTTCATATTTAAAAAAAATACAGATTTTTAAGAAAAAAACTAAGTTTTCCCCTTTTTTATGTTTCTCACTCTCTCAAAGAGAGTGAAACACACTCTCCTTGCCACGTCAGCGCTTAAGGGATAGTTATTCTATTTTAAATAAGTCTAGGGGATAATAGGACCCAGAGAAAGGTAAGGTGTATCGTAGGAACTTCGGGTATAGTTCAATGGGCTAATAGTACCTTATCCCATTTCTTTTTGAACAAAACTTTAAATTTAGATAATAGGCGCAGATTACTTTGGAAAATTTAACCTCATATCATCTTGAAAAAAAATTAAGTTACAAGAAATACATGTACAACCAGAGCTCTCTATAATAACATCGCAATAAATGTACAGCCGGAGCTCTCTATAATGACATCATTTTTTTTTTAAATAAAATAAAATTGTGCTATAACTTCATAACTTCTCTTTTGATTTATCATCTACTCTTAATGCTTATTATTGTGTTCATATTATTAAAAATAGACTTGCATATTAACGAATTCGCTTAACGGATGAGAATTAGGTGTGATCACAGTTTTTGACAAATTCAATCGTACCAAATATAAATTTAAATTAACCAAGCAAACAAATTTCAAGTAACAAATGGCTGATATATGTACATAACAACATTTGATGTTTCAATTTTATATTGCAGTTGAAACAAAATTACGCAAAAAGACATTTTTCCCGAACCTTTTATATTGTAGAAGAAAACAACAACAACAACATACCCAGTGGAATTCCACAGTGTGGGGTCTGGGGAGGGTAAAATGTACGCAGACCTTACCTTTATCTCGGAAGATAAAGAGGCTGTTTCCGGAAGACCCTCGGCTCAAGAGAAAACATGATATATTATAGAAGAAAACAAAGTTTTAAATTTAGAATCTTAAAGATCTTCGTAATTCATTAATCAAAAATAATAAAAAAAAAACCTAATATATTATTAATAGATTCATAACAATTTGAATTTTACTTATAAGAAATTAAATATGGATACCAAATATTGGCGGTAGAAAAGAAAAAGGAAAATGCATGACTTTCTGCGCTTCAGGTAATTTGATAGTTCCTCTTCCGATTTCATAATTCTATAATGATTGATGCTTTCTCTGTTCAAAGAAAAAAAAAAAGAACTATCAGTAATTGATTCAGATGTGTTCAATGTCAAACTATCTTTAGAAGAATTATTGTTTTCAGACTGTTTGGATGGCTGCTACATATTGTTTCATAATGTATCGTTTTATATAGTATTGTGTTGTACTGTATTGTATTGATGAGTATAACGTTTGGATAGATTGTATATTTTCCACCGTTACGTAATGTCACACATCAGTAATTTCAAGGTTAAACCCACAAAAAAAGTTGGGTACAAAGTAGAGCTATTATAAAAAGTAGGGTAAATAATAAAATTAGATTATTAAATAATAAGTAAAGATAAAATGAGGGAATAAAATTAAGGTAACCACGCGATCACACCAAATTAGTTGTTACATAAAATGAGATTAATTAAATTTAGGACTCAGTTACTAACATCTGATGTCGCTTATTCTAGAATTTAGAAATCATAAAGTTCAAATCCTGGCGCCGTTGTTGAAGATAAATACTACTCCATACTTTTGTGTTGGCATTACATACTCGTCTATGGATTTCTTTTATTTTGGAATGTGGAAGTGAAGGGTGTAGGAAGCAATATTTGTCTAGCTAATTGGAGATGTAGAACAAGAAAATCTGGAGGATGCCACTGTTTGGAGGTTTTACATGTTTTTGAAGCTATTAAGTACCTGTTTCATTGCAGCCTCATACTCATTTATACAACAAAAACATACCTAGTGTAGTCCCACGAGTGGGTCTAGGGATGGTAGGATGTACACACACCTCATCCCTACCTTTGTGGCAGTAGAAAGGTTGTTTCCAATAGACCCTCCGCTCATACAAATTTTATGTCTCAGATTAATGTTTATGCATTGTCCTTTTTCTTTTCTCAAAATAATAATGTAATTATGGTTCGTCAAATGTCACCACAAGTTTATACTGAATGGCAGAGGTGGGAGTTCTTGAATGACAAACTAACTTCTCAACCTACCAATTAGTCAGATTTTCACAATTATTCACTGCTTGATTTGAATTTTCTGGTGAAAGCCTTGCTAAAGATAAAGGGAATTGTCTTGGCAAATATGACTAAAGAGTAATATTTTTCACCTCTTTCTAACTTTTTTCTACTCCTCTTGCTTTATAGCTTTCCGGTTTGTTTGATTTCCACATTGATACTATGAACTATTTGTCTCCTTTGGATATTGTGATATTATGTAAACTTTAAGTTGCAATTTTATGTTATAAAGCCCAGCGGCATTGAGCTATACTCGGCATTCTTTTCTTAATTTGCTCTTTCTACTCTGTTCCTCTCCATTCTTTCTGCTCTTACTCTGTCCTATCGAGGTACAATAGCCAACCAAGATGAGAAAAACCATGGGATATATACTGAACAAACTAGCGACGGAGTCCGAAATTAAGATAGGTGTATAGTCAGTACTCAGTCGTCACAGCCTAGAATGAAATTAAGGTTTTCATATAGTGCTCAAATATATGTAATTTTTTTTTCTAGTATAACAACAGAAAACTTTTATTAGTGCATGTGTAGAACTTATAGAATTGATTATTCTATAATTGCATATAATAGATGATCATCACAGAGTTTATAACATACCCTGTGATGATATTACAAATTGGATGATGATGACATTGACCAGTTGAAAACTAGATTCTGTTCGAAGTTGAAGTAGAGAAATAAACCCTCTGGCCTTATATTCCAAGTGCACCTTTTGTGCTGAATGTCACACCTAGGTATATCTCTGTTAAAATCAAAAAGTAGAAAAGTACCGAACCTAGGACCAGAAGTCATGTTACATAAAAGTGTAGGATTTAAATGGTGTACTGCGACTTCAACGGGATATCTGTGAACTCCTGATTGTCTAAGGTCAACTCTTGGTTGAGTAATATCACCATTAATTACACAACTGGCTGATAATGGATCGATTAGCTCATCAATGATATCTACATTGAAGAAATTTGCAGTTGCGTAGAAGGAGAATGATGATAAGAAGAAGAGGGAGACTAAAATTGGCAATTGAAATTTGAGTGAAGAAGGCATTTTTTCTCTTTTGTTACTCAAGTTTTTGGAGTTTGAGCTCATTAAATAGGCTAAATTATAAAGAAGACGAAAGCTTAATTTGTTAAGTTCGTAATTGAATTTGAACACAATCAAGAATTGGATTGAAAAAATGGAAGTCTACTAAAAACATCATTTCATTCTTGGAATAATCAACTGTAGGTATGTAATTATGTTAATCACATAAATCATACACACATAAATGCTAACTTTTGAATATTCATAATTATATTTACAAGAATGGCTTGTCCCTAAATTTGGAAGATGCAAATGCAGAAACCAAATAAATTACTTACTTTACTTGACCAAAATACTCTGGTTTGGGCAAACTAAGTAATTCTTGTTAAAAAAAAAAGAAAGAAGTATAATTACAGTTCAACCTATTATTATAGCCTTCTTCCCAATTTATATAGCGTCGGTGTTCAAATTTCAAGAGTTAAACAAATTATATTTTATCATGATTTTTTCATATGCTTTTTAAACATTCTAAATGGCTAATTATTGTAGCTTATAGTACTTTACGTAATTTTTAAATATTTAGATTTTAGTTTTAAAAATTTTAAAGATTCTGTGTTGAACTATGAAACATAGATTGAGACAAAGGGAGTAATTACTACACTATCTGTAAAGGTTTCCTCTGAAGCATTAAATTCAAATCACTCTCTATTGTGACAAAACTTAGAATTGATTTCTCTTTGAATTTTAAAAGTAGGTCTAGGATTACATTGGAAAATTTACATTTTTTTGGGCGAATTGCCCTTCTTTTGTTGTGGTCTTTTATTTTTGCCCTTCAAATTAGTGGTCTTTAAGTTTTGCCCTTCGCCTAATACCCCGAAGTTGTGGGTTCGAACCCCAGCTCAGTAATAAATAAATAAATAAATCGCAAGGCATAATTTGGATGGGAAGAATGCCTTAAGGCCAAAATTCTACCTTGCGAATTTTTTCAAAATTTTTGACTGAGCGGGGGTTCGAATCCGAAACCAAGGGATTTTTAGCGAAGGGGAAAATTTAAAGACCACCAATTTGAGGGACAAAAATTAAAGACCACCCCCAGTGAAGGGAAATCCTGCAAATTGTCCGAAAATTTAACCTCAGATCACCTCGAAGAAATATAAATTACAAGAAATACATTTACAACCAGACATCTCCATAATGACATTGAAATAAATGTACAATCAAACCTCTCTATTAATGATATTGTTTGTTAAAAAAATTGTTGTTATAACGAATGACTGATATACATAATATCAATGTAGGCATAATACATAAACAGATCCTTAAACTTGGTCTCAGCTGACAAGTATGCCCTCTAACTTTGGGTGTGCACAAGTACACATCAACTTGCATAAATTGAACATGTAAACACAAATGCTGACATGACACTGACGTGTCACATAAATTTTTAAGGGCCACGTCAGTGCCAAGTCAATGCCACGTCAGCATTTGTGTTTACATGTTCAACTTTATACAAGTTGAGGTGCCTACTTGTGCACACCAAAAGTTGGAGGGCATACTTGCCAGCTGATGCCAAGTTTAAGGGCCTATTTATGTATTATGCCTATCAGTATATCATGTTTCGATCTTATATGTCTATTATAAACCCAATTACGCAAAAAGGCATTTTTCCGGAACCTTTTATATTATCATAAAAGAAGACAGTTTTTAAATTTAGAATCTTAAGGATATTCATATTTCATTGATTAAAAATGTTAAAACTGTAATATATTATTAATAAATTCATAATATTTAAATTTTAATTATAAAAACAAAACAATTTAAAAAGATAAATAAATTAAAAAATAAATATATTATAAAAACAAAAGCAACAGTAATAGCAAAAATTAAAAAAAAATAAACTAAAATAAAAATCAAACAAAATTGAAAAAGAAAGGACTTAAAAAGTAATCCTGTAAGTAATTACCAGCAATGCTCGCCTTCACCTGAGTATTGAAGAGTGTAATTATTCCCCTCAATTACACCCAATTAGACCAAGTAATTAAAATATACCAAAACTGTGTAATTACACCCAAATTCAATTACATGGCGGCTTTCGAAACATACTGCAATCTCTTTTGGAGAAAGCCCTGCGCTTCAGGTAAATCTGTAGTTTATCCAGCTTTGTTCAATTGAACACTTGATTTAGGGTACACATTTGATTTTGTTCTGATTGTTTGAATTTTAGGGTTCATCCTTTACTTTGTTTGAATTGTAAAGAATAAATCGATGTGCGTGCAAGCTGGCAGGATACCATGGTTATTAAAAAAATAAGAGATAAATTTGTTTAAGGCTTTGTTCTAGTGGTAAGAGCCCAATATGTCACGTGCAGGATAGGAACAACTCACGGGTTCAAACCTTGCTGCAGACAAAAGCCCGATTTTCCGACCGAGAGCCTATTGGTCCTCGGGGATTTCTCGATTTAAAAAAAATAGATAAATCTACTTAGAAAGAAAAATGAAGGTTGTTGTGTTAGACATTTTTTTTTAATGATTATGGTGTCTAAATCAACTTGCACATACCTCGACTAACTTAGCTGGTACTTACAAACTTCCATAACCATAATATCGGGTAATTTGTCCATCAAGGCTTAGGCCGATAGGAGAAACCACCTAGTATTTTTTGCCTTTGCTGGGATCTAAACATCATGGTTAGTTTGCTTTGTAGATATAGTGGGGAAACATAAATGCTACTCCATGTTTTGGTTGTGGCATTACAGACTTGTCTATGGATTTCTTTTATGGTTGAGATGTGAAACTGAAGAGTATAGTAAGCAATGCCTGTCTAACCAATTGAGTTAGTGGAATTAATTATGTTGGGGAAAAGGTTTGCAACTTTTCTTTAATTAAATAAATAATGATTAATTAAATAAATAATAATTAATTAAATAATTAAAATTAAAGAAAATTTGGTCCAAAAAGATTATCAATCAAATCATTTGACCGAAGCCGAAGTCGAAGCCAAGCGACGATGACGGTGTGAGGGGAGACCCTCTTCTTGACCCTTTAGCAATAAGAAGGAATGCTTCTACTTTTAAGTAGGAGAACTTTCTTTTCCACCACCTATGAGAGATAAATTCTTATTTCATAAAGCAAGAGGGAACAACTCATTTTCCCTCCATTTCCAATTCAACTTATCAATTAAACCCAACAATCCCTCACGTGAATGGGGGAATGGCTATAAGATAAAGGAATGCACGGACAAGTGTGTGATATACAAGCGAAGATTAATTGCATTTGGATAAGTAGGTTTCCTTTTGAAATTTCCGTATTGAACTTATATCGGATATACTCGATCAATCGGTAGATGTGATGTCTTTGAACCGTAGAACTTTTTTGTATACCTAGACAACATAAGTCACACAATTAACCCTCAACCATCTATGGTTCTCACGGTTGTGTTCGTTTCAGCTATGAACACCGCTTGGTTTCGTGAATGCATAGAGAATGGGCCTTTACCATCATTCCCCTTGAAGTGGCTTATACTTTACACTCACATAGGTAATTTCTATATGTGTGGTCCTATAGACATATTATCTGGTCATGTTCTGCCAGACTTAGATAATCATTGAAATACTTTAATACTTTATTAACTCATTAAAAAGCCTTAAGGTTTCATCGTTGTTTCTGAACATTGTCATCATCACGAGAAATGGTTGAGTTATTTGACAATGTTGAACCGTCATTCATAATTTGTTAAGTTCTTAATTGAATTTGAACACAATCAATAGTTGGATTGTAAAAATGGAAGTCTACTAAAAACATCACTTCATTCTTGGAATAATCAACTATAGGTATGTGATTACGTTAATCACAAATCATACACACACAAAAGCCAACTCTGGAATATGCATAATTACATTTACAAGAATGGCTAGTCCTTAAATTAGGAAGATGCAAATGCAGAAACCAAAAATTACTTACTCCACTTGACCAAAATACTCCAGTTTGAGGCAAATTATGTAATTCTTGTCAAAAAAAGAAGTATAACTAGAATTCAACCTTTCATTCTTCCCTTCTTCCCAGTTTATATGGTTCAATGTTCGAATTTCTAGAGTCAATTGAATTGTTTTTACGCCGATTTTTCATAAGCCTTTTAAATATTTTAAATTTAATTGTTGTAACTTATAGTACTTTTTACGTAATTTTCAAACATACAAATTTTATTTTTAAAAAAATTAAAGATTTTATGATGAACTATGACACATAAATTGAGACAAAGGGAGTAATTGTCAATGTATTTGTAAAAGTTTCCTCCGAACTATTAAATTTCATATCGCTCTCTATTGTGACAAAACTTAGGAATGGTTTCTCTTTGAAAAAAACTTTGAATTTAGAAAATAGGCACAAATTATTTTTGAAAATTTAACCTCAGATCATCTCAAAAACATATAGATTACAAGAAATACATGTACAACCAGACCTCTCTATAATGGCATTGAAATAAATGTACAATCGGACCTCTCTATAATGATCATTTGTTTTCTTTAAACAATTGTGCTATAACTTCATAACTTCTATTTTGGTTTAACATATACTCTTAATGCTTATTATTGTGTTTTTATAATAAAAAAATAGATTTGCATAGTAATGAATTCGCTTAACGGGTGGGAATTAGGTGTGATCACAGTTTTTGACAAATTAAATCGTACCAAATATAAATTTAAACTAACCAAGCCAACAAATTTCAAGTAACGAATGGCTTTTATATGTACACTAGTTAAGTGGCCCGTGCTTCGCGTAGTCAGATATGTAGCTTTATAAATGTAGTTGATATAGAAAAGATAAAAATAAAAATACATATAAAAGCGTCTCATATAGTTCCCAAGGAACAATCCCTACATGGGAAAGGGAATTGAACCTTTATTTTATAGAAAAAAAGGATACGCACCAAGCCTTCTAGCTAGCCTGTCCTGGTTATTTATATTTTGTCCACAAATGAATTTTGTTGTTATAACTAATAATATTTATTAGTAAATGTATTTAGAGGTAACTCTTATTCATAATAAGAGATATTTGGTCTCAAACGAAACAGATAATCTAGTCCAAGAGAAGAAAGACAATCCTAAAATGAAAAGTAGCAATTAGTGGAAGATTAGAGATAAAAGGAAAGGAACTACATACCGTTATTAAATAAATTAAAAAACAAAAAGATAATGCATTCATAAGAGAATCAGAATCCCAAATACAATAAGGAAATATTTGAAGTCCAGAAATTGATCTAACAATAACATGGAAATTATGTTTGGAGAAATAAGAAATCATAGATTTATCATCATAGTCTTGTTACATTAGATATGATATGAACTACAGTATATAGTAACATATATAGATGAGATTTAGAGCCTGTTTGGATGGGCTTATGCCTATAAGCTGCAAACAACTTATAAGCTAAAAAAATAAGTTGGGGTAGTCTAACTTATTTTTTTTGGCTTATAAGCTGTTTTCAGCTAATAAGCTGCTTTAGATAAGCTAAGTCAAATGAGCCCAATTATTTTTTTGAGCTTATTTTAAGCATAAAATGACTTTAAGCTGGCCAGCCAAACACTCAAAAAAGCTAAAAACAGCTTATAAGCAACTTATAAGACAATCCAAACGGGCTTTTACTGATCATATTAATAGTCTGCATTTGTACTTCTCTTGTATGATCGTTCGTTATTCAGAACCCATTGATCGGGAGAATTTGGGCTCTCACTATTGCGCCATAAAAGGTTCCTAAGAGAAGAAAACAGGATCCTATCCATCCCTTGCACTCCTTGATTGTAATAGTATGCATCAACTGCAAAATAAAAAAGGAATATATAGCTCAAACTTTTCCAACTTTGCAAAAGAAAAAGAAAAGACCAAGCACAACACTTTCTAGTCCGACATTCTCTAACAAAGCTATGAGGCCCACATGTTGCAATCTTAACTCGTGCCTGTCGATTGTCGAAACCATACAACAGTACGTCGGATCACATTCACAAGGCTATGCGAGATATAGTGTGTCCATAACTCAAGTTTTACTTGAAAAAGGAAATTTACAAAGAGCATACCCCAAACCAGTGGCCTAGGTAATAAGTTCCACACAGGGAACTTAAACAATCTATCAAACTGATTTAGAAGCAAATGAGGATAACAACTTGTAGAGGAAGAAATCTGTTTTCTATTGATTATGAAGCTCAGAAATAAAAATGAGATACAATCAACTTATATAGACTAACTAGCTGCTCCTACTGCTAACCGACTCAATTCTAACTAATTCTAACAGCTGTACAACTAACTCTAAAATATCTACTCAAGTAACTGAGCTGTCATGAGCTGGCAGCTGCTGAGTTGTTAAGTGGGCAGCTGCTGAGTTGTCATCAAGGATCTCTTCACCCCCCCCCCCCTCAAGCTAGGCATAGTGAAGATATTCTTCAAGCCTAGCTTGGACAAAAGGTAGTTGTGTTGAACCCTGCTAAGTCCCTTAGTCAAAATATCGACTTGCTGATCTGAGGAAGCTAAATAATAAGGAGTAAGCAAGCCCTGTTGAATCTTCTCTCGGATGAAATGACAATCAATGTCGATATGTTTGGTGCGCTCATGAAAAACGGGGTTAGCAGCTATTTGTATGGCATATTTGCTGTCACAAAAAAACTGGAACAGGCTGATGTAATGAAATACCCAAATCACTGAACAGCCCAACAATTTCAGCAACAGCGGAGGCCAGGCTCTTGTATTCTGCTTCAGCAGAGCTTCTAGAGATGGTGACCTGCTTCTTGGATTTCCTAAAGGTTAAGGAACTACCAAACTTGGCCAGATAACCTGTAACGGACCTGCGGGTGTTGGGGCAAGCAACCCAATCAGCGTCGCAAAACACCTCAAGATGTGGATTGAAAGAAGCATGAAGCATGATGCCAAGACCAGGACAGTGTTTAAGATATCTAACCACCCTAAGAGCAGCCTCCATATGTGACTGTTTTGGACTTTGCATAAACTGACTAAGGCATTGGACAGCAAAAGCAATATCAACTCGAGTAACTGTTAGATAAAGGAGTCTCCCTATAAGTCTTTGATAGGAAGTAGGATCAGGAAGAATTTTATCAGAAGTGACTCCAATGTACTTATCAAAAGCAACACTAGTGAACTTGACATTGAGTTCCATGGGAGATGCAACAGGTTTAGAGCCAGCTAAGCCCAAATCAGCAATCAATTCAAAAACATACTTCCGCTGATGCATTAAGATGCCCTCAGAACTCCTGGCAAATTCTATGCCAAGGAAGTATCTCAAGTTCCCCAAATCTTTGATCTTAAAATTCTGCTGCAGAATAGACTTGGTTTCCTGAATGAGTGTAGGATCATCACCAGTGAGAAGCAGGTCATCCACATAAACTAGAACTAAAACCATCTGACCATGCATTCTTTTGATGAACAGTGAGTAGTCATAAGGACTCTGAGAAAAACCAGAACTGAGAATTGCTGAGGTGAGTTTAATGTTCCACTGCCGTGAAGCTTGCTTGAGTCCATATAGGGACTTGAGAAGCTTGCACACCTTGTTCTTGTCACCAGAATTACTGAAACCTGGAGGAATTGTCATATACACCTCCTCATTTAAATTGCCTTGCAAAAAGGCGTTGTTCACATCCATTTGATGGATGGTCCACCCCTTAGCAGCAGCAACAGATAGGACAGATCTGACTGTAACCATTTTCACCACAGGTGAAAATGTTTCTTGATAATCCAAGCCTTCCTTTTGATTATAACCTTTGGCAACCAACCGAGCCTTGAATTTGTCAACCTCTCCACTTGCCTTATACTTGATTTTATAGACCCATTTGAATCCTATGGCTTTCTTCCCTTTAGGAAAAGGCACAATGGTCCAAGTATTGTTGAGAACTAGTGCATCAATTTCATCTTGCATAGCGGATACCCATCTAGGATCCTGAGCTGCTACACTGTATGATTGTGGTTCAGTTTCTAATGAAAGCTTAGAGGTAAACCCCTGATAGTGAGCAGGTAAATGATCATAGGCAATGGCATTAGAGATGGGATACGTGCATTGATTGGCTTCTGTAGGATGCTTAGACTGTACATAGTCTTTCATCCAAATGGAGGGTTTAATGGCCCTTCCAGATCTAGAAGAAGTGGGTCCATTTGATTGTGGTTCAGTTTCTAATGAAAGCTTAGAGGTAAACCCCTGATAGTGAGCAGGTAAATGATCATAGGCAATGGCATTAGAGATGGGATACGTGTATTGATTGGCTTCTGTAGGATGCTTAGACTGTACATAGTCTTTCATCCAAATGGAGGGTTTAATGGCCCTCCCAGATCTAGAAGAAGGGGCAGGTGCCATGACAGGGGCAGGGTCAAGCAAAGCTTTAGGAGATGATGATCCTGGTACAGTGGGAACATCAACAGGAATGTATGTAACATCTGCTGGTGCAACTGGAATATCATCATGGCCATCAGCAGCAACATGCTCATTTATGCTTGAAGAATTAACATCATCTGATTCAGAAGTATAAGGAATGGAAGTCGTATCCACAACTGGTTCATCAACATGAACCAGTAAATTGTCCTTAAAAAATAGATCCTGCACCAAACCAGGTTTGTGAAAAGGAAAAATATGCTCATTAAAATGAACATCCCTGCTAAAAAAATGGTCTCATTAGTTAGATCAAACAACTTGTAACCCTTCTGGTGTGTACTATATCCCAACAATACAGATCTAATAGCCTTGGGACTAAACTTGTCCCTTTTAGGTAAAGCAGTGGCAAAACACTCATAACCAATTACCCTGAAGTGAGAAATATCAGGTTCCTTATGATACATCATCTCATATGGGGATTTATTGTTCAAAACACTTGAAGGAATTCTGTTCAAAACATAGACATCACTCTCTATGCACTCACCTCAGAACTGAGTAGGTAAACTACCTTGAAATTTTATGGCTCTAGCAGTTTCTAAAATGTGTCTATGTCTCCTCTCTACCACCCCATTTTGTTGGGGGGTATATGGGCAAGACAACTGATGAATAATGCCATATGACTTGAACAGATCAACACAAGCATGATTGCCAAACTCTGAACCATTGTCAGACCTAAAACACTTGATTTTACTGTCATATTGTGTATGAATCATATTGATAAAATTCTTGAGAAGCATAACCACATCAAACTTTAACCTCAAAAGTAAAATCCATGTCCATCTTGTGTGATCATCCACCAAAGTAAGAAAGTACTTCATTCTATCATGAGTAGGGGTCCCATAGGGACCCCAAACATCCATATGAATTAAATGGAAAACAGTAGAGGATCTGCTAGTACTAATAGGAAATGGTACTCTAGTTTGTCTAGCTAAGGGACATATTTCACAATCAGCTAGATAAAACTGAGACTTATTTTTTAAGCAACCTAACTTCTTTAAAACTTTCATTGGGACATGACCCATCCTTTTATGCCACAAGTGTCCATCAGGAGCATTATGTGCCACCAAGGATTGGCTTATTTTGGGAATATCTTGTTTCCTGTCCAGCAGAACATACAACCCTTCCAACTCTCTACCAATCCCCCTGATTCTCCCATATTGGAGATCCTGAAATATGCAAAAATCAGGGAAAAACAAAACACAACAATTCAGAGCTCTTGTAATCTTAGAGACAGACAAGAGATTAAATTTGAATGCAGGTATACAAAGAACATGTTGGATGAGTGCACCTCCTTCCAACTCACAATCACCAATTTTTGACACTTTTGCAGTTTCTCCAGTAGGGAGTTGCACTGAACCAGCTTCATTACCTACTTTAGTAACATGTGCTAGTAAGTTTTCATTTCCAACCATGTGATTGGTTGCACCTGTGTCTATGATCCAGGTGAAATCAGGTTTATCAATGTACAATGCATTACCTGCCATGTTCACACTAGGTCCTGTTGTGTGTCCATTTGATTCTCCAATTTTGCCTTGCTTTAGTAACTGCAAGATCTGATTGTATTGTTCAATTGTGAAAAACTGCATAGGATTGTTACCTTAGGGCAGTTCAGTATGTCCCCCAACTTGTGCTACATTGCCAGCCAAAGCACTCACTTTCTTCTTTCCTTTGTAATCAGCTGGATAGCCCTTAAGCTTGACGCATGTCTCCGTTATGTGACCCTTCTGATTGCAGAATTCACACAACATCAACTTATAGCAGTTGTCCCTGGTGTGTCCTTTCATTTGGCAATGGTCACAGAACAGATAAGAAGGAAACTTTCTGCCCTTCTGTATTCCTTCTTTAGCAGTGAATAGTGTTGTTGGATCTGCACTTTCACCTTCCAGATTATAACCTCCTGATGATATAGATTTTTTACTCTCATCCTGAACAATTAAAGCATAAGCCTGATTCACATTTGGTGATGTGGTCTTCATGAGTATTTGACTTCTAGCATGGCTATATCCATCATTCAATCCCATTAGGAATTGGAGCAACCTTTGCTTTTGAAGATGATCAGTGTATTCCTTAGATTTTGGACAATCACAACATGGAGGTGGAATTATGGAGTCAAACTCATCCCAGAGATCTTTCAGCTTTGAGTAATACACTGAGACAGGTTGCACACCTTGAACCAAAGTAGCAATTTCTTTATGAAGATGATAGATCTGCGAAAGATTAACTTTATCAAATCTTTCTCGCAAATCTTCCCAAACAGCCTTCGCATCTGATCGGAACAAAATTCCACTAAGCAATCCTTTATTCACATTGCTCATTATCCAAGAGATAACCATTGCATTGCTTCGCTCCCAATGATTCACCAAATCTGATCCATACGTTTCTCGAGTAATTGATCCATCGATGAAGCCAATTTTGTTCTTAGTCAACAAAACCAGCTTCATAGCTCTACTCCACAATGTATAATTCTCCATTCCTGTGAGTTGAATTCCAATTTGAACTCCACTCGAATCTGATGCACTCAAATACAAAGGATGATTGTGATCGAACTTCATTTGTGACGCATTCGTATTTGAATTCGCAGTTTCTCCCATTTTTGACCTAAAATTGCAACTGGAAACTTTGACCTAAAATCGCAACTGAGAAAAAATTGCAACTGAGATGAAGAATCTCTCGATTTTCTTCGAACAATTTGTCACACCCCTTTTTTGCGCCCCCGTGCTATAAACGCGCAAGTTTTTATTATTAAAGGGTTTTTCCATTTAAAGTGACGGTTTTGAAAAGGGATTATTTTATTTACAGAGTCGCCACTTGGAATTGAGTTTTGGTGTTCCAAGCCACCTTATGAATCCCTAATCAAAAGGAAATGACTCTTTTATTATGGTCCGCGAAAACAGAAGATCGGGTAAGGAATTCTGTTGACCGGGGAGAAGGTGTTAGGCATTCCCCGAGTCCCGTGGTTCTAGCACGGTCGCTTTATCGACTTATACTTAGCTTAAATTAATCTTTGAATATATTATGTATTTGAGCCTTAATTTGCTCGTACTTTTATTGTTGAACATTTATTGGTTTTAACTCGGATGCGTAACCGCATTCCGGATCTTTTAAGCGTCTCAAAATAAGATGCATAACTGCATTCTTACTCGAAACAAGCTTAATTATTAAAACGAGTTTAGCCAAGGTGCGTAACCGCATCCTTGAGTTATTAAAAAAGGGTCTCGAAATAAGATGCGTAACCGCATTCTTAATCGAAACAAACGTCTTAAAACATGCCTAAAGCTCGTCTAGCGTTAAAGACAATTATTTGTCTCTAAAATCCGAGACTTATTATTATTTGGTTATTATTAATTTTCACTCTTTTGACAACGGGTTTTGAATAAATTCGCAACCCATCTCGCTCCCTTAAAATTTGGTTTTTCCGCTCTTTTCTTTTCCTTGGACAACGAGATTTGAAATAATTCGCATTTCGTCTCACTCATCTCACAATTAATTAATAAGTATGTCCTTAACCGTTAGTCTTGGCCTGATTCTTTTGTTTTTTAAAAAAAATATATTGAGCAAATATACGACCGAATAATTAAATTAACAAGACCTCCATTAATTACAACAAAGCAGAATATCCAAACAGAGAAGAGTATAAAGAAAACGACATTACCCCTAATTTTATCACCGTAACCGCGGCCTCCATTTTTACATTTTAGTTTTCTTCCGGGACATCCCACCCGAGAATGAATACATAATATGTAAAAGCGAGCAAAAAGCAAACACACGCAAATTAAATGACCCTAACGTTTGCCTACGGGCCTTAATTGTAAAACAAAGCTTCAATGAGATATTAATCTGAATTTATAACCAACCCCAGTGTCCCTAATCAAAATCTCCATTTTTGAATTAATTTTACCCAAAACTGCAAAAAAAAAAAAAAAAACAATTTTACCAACGATGATTCTAATTTCCATAATCCATATGCATTAACGAGAACAAAATCAGTAAACATTCAACAATTTTAAAAATTTCAAATGTGCAATATATTAAAAATAGTAATGGGATTGAAATGGACCTTCCAATCGAACGGAACAAATGACGCGACGCCTTGACCGGAATCCGATGACCTCAACGCGAAATCCCAACGAACAGACGATGAATCGACTAACTTAACAGCATTTAACTCTTTTTTTTCTTTTGCTCAAGTTGAGCGGGCGATTTTTGAGAAAATGGAGACGGGTTTTCGAGTTTTTGGGTTTTGGTGCTGGTTTAAAATGGGGGGTTTAAGGATCTGTTTGGTGTTGTATGTGTTTTTCTATGGTGGTCTTATGATTTTTGGTGACCGGTTTCAGGTGGGTTACGACGTTGGTGACGTGGTGGTTGAGAAACGGTGGTGGATCAGGCAGAAAGGGATGGTTTAACGGTGGTGAATGGGGTGGAGGGAGATGGTGGAAAGGAATGGAGGTGGTGGAGGTGGTGGGTCACGGTTTTGAGTGGGGAAAAAAAAATGAAGAAGATGATCTATCATCTTTCTTTTTATAATAATCCCTCCTATCCAGAAATGATTCCCCCTATCTGTGTATGCTTCCTTTTGTCTCTATCTGTGTATGCTTATCTCTGTCAAAGAAAAAAAATGGAGCCGGAGCCCCTAAAACGGAAGGATGCTCCCCTCTTTTCACGTGTTTCCACCTTTTTTTTTAATTTTTTATTTTATGTGGGACCCACCCCCTAACAATAAAATTTTCCAAAAACGTGACCCCTTCCCATTTTGATAAGATTTGTTATGAAGTTTTGTCATTTTGTGATGAGGTGGTGTAATTCCATTTACTTTTTTTTTTTTTTTTATAAAAATGTAAAATAAAAAAAATAAAAAATATTTAATAACTATTTCTAGATAACTAAAAAAAACAAGGTTAAAATAAATGACTGGCTAAGCAAAATTAAAACCTATAAAGCATATTTTTGTAATTTTTCTTTCTTTAAAACACAAAATTTATACTCTGAAAATAGCGAATATTTTTTGTCCTTTTTTTTCATTTTCACGAACAAACCTACTAAAAATGAAATAGAATAAAACTAACACGTCAAAATTAAAATTAAAAGAAATATTTAAAACTATAAGATGAAACACAAGGGGAGGGTCAAAATTACGTGTCTACAGCATGTCCCTCTTTGGTTGGGGACGCGAAGCGTTCTCAGACAAAGACGTAGACAACGAGACAAATTTGGACCCGACCATTATTTGAAGGAAGAGAAAGGAATGGAACAAAATGTGACCGAGCCCTAGTCTTGGGAATCCTACATATCTCGGGTTATAAGAGAATCAGGTCTCGTGTAGTTGAAGAGGTAAGATGGGTGATGAAACATACTGAGTTGGGGAGTCGATTAAGGTCCTGTCGAGGTTCCGGTCCGCGGCTCCTGTTATTACATCAAAATGAAAAATAAAAGTTACAAAGAAAATACAAGTACAAGACCCTATCTATGCAGGTTCTCTTGAATCTTGACTTGAATCTTCATGCTTGTTTCTAAACTTAAAATTTAAAGCCATCCCTATTCTCCAAGCGGAGCTCCTATTACTTCTGACTGAACATGAACCAACTGAAAAGAACACCCTATTCTTCAGGCGGGCTCCTGAGCTTGAAATTGAAAAGCAGTTTGAATGTTGACCCTATTATTCAGGCGGGCTCCTGCTATTTCTAACTGAAAGTACACCCTATTCTTCAGGCGGGCTCCTGAACTTGAAATTTAAAGATGTCCCTATTATACAGGCGGGTTCCTGAACTTGAAATTGAAAGGTGGCCCTATTCTCCAGGCGGGTTCCTGATCATCCCATTCTTCAGGCGGGTCCTGACTTGCTCTCATTCTTCAGGCGGGTCCTGACTTTCTTCCCATTCTTCAGGCGGGTCCTGACTTGCTTCCCATTCTTCAGGCGGGTCCTGACTTGCTCCCCATTCTTCAGGCGGGTCCTGACTTGCTCCCCATTCTTCAGGCGGGTCCTGACTTGCTCCCCATTCTTCAGGCGGGTCCTGACTTGCTCCCATTCTTCAGGCGGGTCCTGGCTTTCTTCCCATTCTTCAGGCGGGTCCTGGCTTTATTCCCATTCTTCAGGCGGGTCCTGCAAATCATCAAAGGCAAACAACACGAACAAAATTTTCTACCCCAGTTTGCACGAGGAAAAGTTTTGTGAGTGTTAGCAAAATCATAAAATAATTCAATTATGAAAGTAAAATCAAACGCTCTAACTAGGAAGTGCGTCTCCTAGAGGTAAAATTGAAAATTCTAACTAGGAAGTGCGTCTCCTAAAAGAAAAACCTGAAAGACCCAAACTAAGAAGTGCGTCTCTTAGGGTTTAAAATTGAAAGACTCTGACTAGGAAGTGCGTCTCCTGGGGGTAAAGGTTCAAATTAGAAAGTGTGTCTCCTAACAGCAAAATATGAAAGACCCAGGCTAGGAAGTGTGTCTCCTAACTACAAAATACGAAAGACCCAGGCTAGGAAGTGCATCTCCTAGGGGTTACAATATAAATAATTGAAAAAAATTGATTAATTTTTGTTGCTTGCAAACCTATGTTGTTCCATTGCTTTTAGTGTTGGCAATTTGGGGAAATGTGCCCTTCGAATATTCGGCTCTGAAGCCTCTGATTTGAAGATAACACCTATTCCTGTTTCAAACAAAGAAAATTTGTGAGTTTAAAAGCATGGTGGTTGGTTTGTGGCTTTGGCTTTGAGGATCTTTGCCCCATTCAGCTCTGATTTCAACCTATCTCGATAACCTTTTCCATACATCTCAAACCTCGAACCTCAAAATAAATGTATTGTACTCGCATTTCAACCATCACCGGACCTTTGAGCTAACCATGAATCCAAATGTCTGTCAATCGTCAACAAACTTGTTGTGCATATAACTTTTGCTTGAATCCTGTCACTTTAATGATCTTGCCAGGTTTTGCTTTATGCAATTAGAGAAATTGGTAGCAGATTTTGAAGTCCCTTCTTGCTCGTTTTGACATGGACTGACTCAAGAAACAAAGAAAGAGGAAAAAAGTGATGTAGAAATTAAAGAAATAGTATTCAATAAGAGACGTCCCTCTTGGGGAAAGACTAAGAAATGACACTTTTCTGAAT
Source organism: Lycium barbarum (assembly GCF_019175385.1). Taxonomy (NCBI): domain Eukaryota; kingdom Viridiplantae; phylum Streptophyta; class Magnoliopsida; order Solanales; family Solanaceae; genus Lycium; species Lycium barbarum. Next base: position 11,236,503 of record NC_083345.1, on the reverse strand, counting down.
GTGGTAGCCGACTCCAATGATCATGACATGCATTTTGGATTAAGCGGCCTGACCTATTCAAACCAACCTAACCTTCAACTCGTGTCATACACTTAGACTTCCAAATTCCAAAACTACATCGCTATCATCGAACCTCTTTCGGCTAGTGATGCCACGAAGGGTTTTCACCAACAAGCCTCTGTCATTTGGTTCTTTCTCTCACTCACCATTGCCTTATGGTGCTCGTAAGGGTTTTCACCAATAAGAATTTCTTATTCGGTTCTTTCACTCACTCACCGTCGCCTTATAGTGCCCATGAGGGTTTTCACCAATAAGACTCTCTCATTTTCAATTCTCTCAACTCACTATCGCCTTATGGTGCCCGTGAGGGTTTTCACCAATAAGACTCTCTCATCTTTCACTTCTGAGTTTTCATTCCTTGCATAAATAACATGACATTATTCCTTGTATGATAATCCCCATCAAAGCATGCTTGACTTGTCATTCTCAAAGATTGATCTAAAGGTCTTTCTTTTGGTTGTAACATGGCTTTTGGATAGGGTTGGAAATAAAGGATGGTATAGAGGCTCAAAGACAATACAAAAGTAATAAGGGATAATACTTACAACGTTTGGAATCGACTCAAAAGAAAACAATAATTTTTGTCCCAGTTTCTTCGAAACGGGAAATTTTGAATTTTCTTTGGTTGGACCGAACCCTGCAGTAGGGTTGCCTACGTATCCTGCCGAAACAAGAATCAGGTCGAACGTAGTTCATGAGGCTCATTTCTTGTGTGTTTCTCTTCGTTTTTTTTTCTTTTTTTTTTTATGTGTTTTTTTTTCATTTTTTTTTTCATTTTTTCTTTCGACTCTTTTCTCCTCATTTTGACTTCTCCTTACCTTTTCATTTTTCTTTTCCGACTCTTTTTTTTTTTGTACTGCACTTTGATTCCAAAAGAGGGATATGAAAGAAAATAAAACTAAGGCTCAAAAGGGCTAGCAAAGGGTGACACAATGTTCAGATAGTAGAATAAAATGCCTTCGTCATACCAATCCTTTAAAATGTCAAGTACAAAGCATGCGATTCTAGAATGCGAAGTGAAAATCATACGGTATAATATTTACAATGGATGACTCAAGTTAATCGGAGAGCACTTGCTTTTTGACTTCTCTTGATATTGACCCACTTCAAATCACTTGGGATGAACATTTTGTTATACGCTAGTACCATTCTCACGGTTCCAAAGTGCTCGCCTTAGTTTCATTCAAGCTAGACTTCAACTTACTCTCAAAATGTTTTAGTACTCTACTATTTCCTCCCATGTTTTTCTTTACCATTTTCAATCCTTTGGGTGCATTTCTTGTGTAATTAAAACTGGCCTTCAAGATCTGGGTAAAAATATCCGCATGCATGTCATGTCAATAGAACCAGCCTAAAAAGAACTATACAAAAGAAAAATTAGAGAAAATATACTAGGAAATGACAAAACAAAAACTCTTTTATTTTTTTTATTTTTTTTATTATTAAACAAAATGATAGAAGGGTTGTGGATATTAAAACAAGCAAAAAATTTCTAGATTACAACCCTAGAATAACCCGGATAACAGAAAGAACATCAAAACACACTACCAAGACTCCCTCCTAGAGGGGAGAGGAGTGACTTCCCAACTGCAAAGTTGTCATCTTAGCCACTAAATTGCACATAAGAATTACTTGAACCATTATCATTTTCAATCAAATTATTTTCAGCAAACAAGTTCTGGGTCCCTTTAACCAATTCATCCTTATCAACTTCTGGAACTGAGACTGATAGCCCGGAAAGTTTTCCAGAGGCCTCCCTTCTCTGTTGCCTCTCTTTCTTGTATTCTGGCCTAGGTCGAAAGTTGGAGCTGGTACGAGGTCGATATGCTTGTGGGGGGTAAGAACCTCGTGGAGCTGGTTCGCACCATTGTTGGTAAGGATGTGGTTGAGCATATGGCTGTGCACCACAGGAAAAGTATTGAAGAGGTGGCATAGAATATTGAGGGTCTTGTGGAGGGAAGTAATGTTGAGGTTGAGTGTATGGAGTTTGGGAATAGACTTGAGGTTGTGGCTGGGTATATGAGCGAGATCGACCCCTCACACCTCGTCGCGATTCTGGTATAATCATGACTACATCATCATTTTCCCTCATGTCGCTCAGGCTTCCGGAACCATTTTGAGTTACTTCAGCATTTACTTTCATGTCAGCAAAACTCATGATACGTCCTGTTTTGATTCCTTCTTCTATTATTTCCCCCATCTTAATGACCTCGATAAACGGTTTGCCCAGTGCCGGGAGCATGTGTTGATAGTATTCTTCAGTTTGGGCTTGGAGAAAAGTATCCACCACCTCACCTTCTGCCATTGGAGGCTTTACTCTAGCAGCCTGCTCTCTCCACCTAATGGCGAATTCCCTGAAACTTTCTGTAGATTTCTTCTGCACCTTGGTCATGGACATTTTATCTGGAGCAATGTCTATATTATACTGAAATTGTCGCACAAACTCTTGAGCCATGTCATCCCAAATATGCCACTTAATGACGTCCTGATCAGCAAACCAATCCGAGGCTATTCCTGTTAAGCTGTCACTAAAGTAGGCCATAAGCATTTCGTCCTTACCTCCAGCTCCTCTCAATTGATTGCAATACCTCTTCAAATGGGCCACAGGATCACCATGCCCATCATACTTGTCAAACTTTGGAGTCTTAAAACCAGAGGGCAAGTGAACATTAGGAAACATACACAAGTCTTTGTATGAAACACTCTTATGACTTTCCTGACCTTGCAAGTATCTTATGGATTGCTCCAAGTTTTTCATCTTTCTAGTCATTTCCTCATCATCCACGGTCTTATCAAGTTTTTCACTGTTAACGGGAGGCTCAAGGTGAGGGTTATAACCATATGGGTTAGAGACATTTAAAGTCGGTTCTGGAGTATAGGGTTGAGCATCAGGGGTTTTGAACAAGGGCCCACTGTTAGATGGATCACCAGGCACAGTAAGTGGAGCTCGGGTTGAGGTCGACATATTAGGGGAAATGTCGAGGAAGCCAGGTGGCGGTGGAGGTGGTGCCTGACCAGTCGTCCAAGCCCGATACATGCTTGCCATGTGTTGTTTTAACATTCTCACTTCTTCGGCTAACCTCGAGTTTTGGTCAACCAACGGTGTTTGAACGCTAGCGTCAACCAACCGAGTGTCCTCGTTGGTCGCCATTGCCTTTTTGGTTTTTGACCTTGTGTTGTAAGGATGAGTCGCCAGTTTTAAAACCACAAACCAACCACCTTCTAAAATCAAACATCATGAATAAAAAAAAATGATTGAGTTAGGGAACCGTGCGCAAGTCACATATGCACGATTATTAGTTCTAGAATGATTCTAAGGGTAACAATGTCATTTTGGCATCATCCCCATTTCGCTAAATTTGGCCTTCCTCTCTTTAATTTTTTGCTTTCCCTACCTCTCGGTTCACTCATCTTTCTTTTCCCATTCTTTCACTACTCTTTTTTTCTTTCTCTCCGCTCTTTCACTACTCTTTTTGGATTTTTTTTATTTTTTTTTTTTGAAAATAATTCGATCGAACCCAACTTGGGTTGCCTACGTATCATGCTGGGACATGAATCAGATCTTTGCGTAGTTCGGGAAGTTTCGGTGAAAAGTAATCAACAAAATTGTTTCGAATTTTCTCTTTCTTTTTCCTTTTTTTTTTTTTTTTGAAATCTAGGAAGAGAAAAAAGAAAAAAAAAACTACAAAAACTTGAAAACAAAAAATATTTTTTGGATTTTGATTGTAAAATTTCCTCCAAAGAAACCCCGCTAAAAAATACTACTCAAAGTAAAATCTTTTTGCATTTTCCTTTTTCTTTTGGATAGGGAGTTAAAAAGAAATCTCCTTTTTTTTTTAAGTAAAAAAAAACTATCTCCTTTGTTTTTCGGATTTTTTAATACAAAATAAAAACACTTTTTTTTTTAATTTTTTGAATAAGGATCACCGAACCCGATATGGGCTGCCTACGTATCGTCGCCCCGAGGGACGGGAATCAGGTGTGCGTAGTTCGTCCAGATTGGACTGCTAAGTTTTTTTTTTTTTAAATAAATAAATGAATTAATAAACTTGTCTTGAATTGAACACTTCTTTTCTTATTTTTAGCAAGAGCCGGACAAATTAGAGGTTTAAGGAAAATGGGTGCGTAAAAAGTCAGATGAATGCTTCTCTCTCTTCTATTTCACTAGTTAGCCTAAAGCCGATCAACAATCCAGCAAGCCTTAAAAATAATATTGCAAATAGCACATGAGATGCACAGGTCGGTCAGAAAAAAAGATACATGTCCTAGACACACCCGACCCCTGTGCCGAGTCCCACTAAGTCAAATGCATGTGATGCAGATAAGCGTAGCCTCCTAGGGATACCAGTTCTGCGTTTTCAGTTCTGCTAGGTTTAAGACCTAATGGCAAAGGTGTCTAGACTGGCTAACCCGAGCGGACAACTCGAGCCGGGGAGGGGCAATACTGTCGATAGCAGTGCTATTCCGACTTCATTGCTTATCCAGCCCCGCCTAACATGTGTGACTAAAATCCTTCACCGGGCGCCAAGACGCTCCGGCTTTATCTTGACAGAAGTAGGATGCATAACTGCATTCCTGTGACTGTGTGTGAAGTGTTTCAGAGACTCAGAAGGGTGCGCGGGAGAAGACAGTTTATAATACAGTTCAACAATATCAAAGCGATAAATGAGCGGCAATTAGCACATTAGGCTCAACAAAACACAATAAATTCAAATAATAATAATAATAAAAGCCAAGTATAAGGCAATATCACAAAGCTCGAATTCTGGTTAGTTCCCCGGCAGAGTCGCCAGAGATGTCACACCCCTTTTTTGCGCCCTCGTGCTATAAACGCGCAAGTTTTTATTATTAAAGGGTTTTTCCATTTAAAGTGACGGTTTTGAAAAGGGATTATTTTATTTACAGAGTCGCCACTTGGAATTGAGTTTTGGTGTTCCAAGCCACCTTATGAATCCCTAATTAAAAGGAAATGACACTTTTATTATGGTCCGCGAAAACAGAAGATCGGGTAAGGAATTCTGTTGACCGGGGAGAAGGTGTTAGGCATTCCCCGAGTCCCGTGGTTCTAGCACGGTCGCTTTATCGACTTATACTTAGCTTAAATTAATCTTTGAATATATTATGTATTTGAGCCTTAATTTGCTCGTACTTTTATTGTTGAACATTTATTGGTTTTAACTCGGATGCGTAACCGCATTCCGGATCTTTTAAGCGTCTCAAAATAAGATGCATAACTGCATTCTTACTCGAAACAAGATTAATTATTAAAACGAGTTTAGCCAAGGTGCGTAACCGCATCCTTGAGTTATTAAAAAAGGGTCTCGAAATAAGATGCGTAACCGCATTCTTAATCGAAACAAACGTCTTAAAACATGCCTAAAGCTCGTCTAGCGTTAAAGACAATTATTTGTCTCTAAAATCCGAGACTTATTATTATTTGGTTATTATTAATTTTCACTCTTTTGACAACGGGTTTTGAATAAATTCGCAACCCATCTCGCTCCCTTAAAATTTGGTTTTTCCGCTCTTTTCTTTTCCTTGGACAACGAGATTTGAAATAATTCGCATTTCGTCTCACTCATCTCACAATTAATTAATAAGTATGTCCTTAACCGTTAGTCTTGGCCTGATTCTTTTGTTTTTTTAAAAAAATATATTGAGCAAATATACGACCGAATAATTAAATTAACAAGACCTCCATTAATTACAACAAAGCAGAATATCCAAACAGAGAAGAGTATAAAGAAAACGACATTACCCCTAATTTTATCACCGTAACCGCGGCCTCCATTTTTACATTTTAGTTTTCTTCCGGGACATCCCACCCGAGAATGAATACATAATATGTAAAAGCGAGCAAAAAGCAAACACACGCAAATTAAATGACCCTAACGTTTGCCTACGGGCCTTAATTGTAAAGCAAAGCTTCAATGAGATATTAATCTGAATTTATAACCAACCCCAGTGTCCCTAATCAAAATCTCCATTTTTGAATTAATTTTACCCAAAACTGCAAAAAAAAAAAAAAAAAAATCAATTTTACCAACGATGATTCTAATTTCCATAATCCATATGCATTAACGAGAACAAAATCAGTAAACATTCAACAATTTTAACAATTTCAAATGTGCAATATATTAAAAATAGTAATGGGATTGAAATGGACCTTCCAATCGAACGGAACAAATGACGCGACGCCTTGACCGGAATCTGATGACCTCAACGCGAAATCCCAACGAACAGACGATGAATCGACTAACTTAACAGCATTTAACTCTTTTTTTTTCTTTTGCTCAAGTTGAGCGGGCGATTTTTGAGAAAATGGAGACGGGTTTTCGAGTTTTTGGGTTTTGGTGCTGATTTAAAATGGGGGGTTTAAGGATCTGTTTGGTGTTGTATGTGTTTTTCTATGGTGGTCTTATGATTTTTGGTGACCGGTTTCAGGTGGGTTACGACGTTGGTGACGTGGTGGTTGAGAAACGGTGGTGGATCAGGCAGAAAGGGATGGTTTAACGGTGGTGAATGGGGTGGAGGGAGATGGTGGAAAGGAATGGAGGTGGTGGAGGTGGTGGGTCACGGTTTTGAGTGGGGAAAAAAAAAATGAAGAAGATGATCTATCATCTTTCTTTTTATAATAATCCCTCCTATCCAGAAATGATTCCCCCTATCTGTGTATGCTTCCTTTTGTCTCTATCTGTGTATGCTTATCTCTGTCAAAGAAAAAAAATGGAGCCGGAGCCCCTAAAACGGAAGGATGCTCCCCTCTTTTCACGTGTTTCCACCTTTTTATTTTTATTTTTTATTTTATGTGGGACCCACCCCCTAACAATAAAATTTTCCAAAAACGTGACCCCTTCCCATTTTGATAAGATTTGTTATGAAGTTTTGTCATTTTGTGATGAGGTGGTGTAATTCCATTTACTTTTTTTTTTTTTATAAAAATGTAAAATAAAAAAAATAAAAAATATTTAATAACTATTTCTAGATAACTAAAAAAAACAAGGTTAAAATAAATGACTGGCTAAGCAAAATTAAAACCTATAAATGTAATTTTTCTTTCTTTAAAACACAAAATTTATACTCTGAAAATAGCGAATATTTTTTGTCCTTTTTTTTTCATTTTCACGAACAAAACTACTAAAAATGAAATAGAATAAAACTAACACGTCAAAATTAAAATTAAAAGAAATATTTAAAACTATAAGATGAAACACAAGGGGAGGGTCAAAATTACGTGTCTACACAATTGATGAAGAAAAAACCCTAGATCCTTTCAATCAAATTGCTCTGATACCATAATAAGTTCCACACAGGGAATTTAAACAATCTATCAAATTGATTTAGAAGCAAATGAGGATAACAACTTGTAGAGGAAGAAATCTGTTTTCTATTGATTATGAAGCTCAGAAATAAAAATGAGATACAATCAACTTATATAGACTAACTAACTGCTCCTACTGCTAACCGACTCAATTCTAACTAATTCTAACAGCTGTACAACTAACTCTAAAATATCTACTCAAGTAACTGAGCTGTCATGAGCTGGCAGCTGCTGAGTTGTTAAGTGGGCAGCTGCTGAGTTGTCATCAAGGATCTCTTCACTAGGCAGTCCGAACTGTCCCATTTTTGTTGAAACTACTGAAGCAAGCTGATTGATATACTTATCTGCTCCTTGAAGAAACTGTGAACGTAAACATGTTACCCTCATCCTGAACCCAGTTCTGAATGGCCTTCTCAACTATCATGCTCTTATATAGAGCACTGGCAGAGGGAACGAAGTCCCGACTTTTTGGCCATGAAAACGGGATAACATATCCCTTGGATTCTGGAATAAGGAAATGTAATTTCTCTTCTCGAGGTGGATAATGCCTTTCTCGGTAGTTCAAACTTTCCCTCGGGAAGGTCATAGCACGCTTTTGATCTCGACATGGCTTGATTTACTTGACATGCCTGCTTCACTAGCGTGTCGAGTCTCAAAATTGAGATTTGGTAGTATATCACATTTCTCATCAGCAGTCCTGGTGACTGCCAGTGCTATACTTTCTCCTTTTCGAAAACCACTTCTTTGACATGCTCCAAAGTAAATAGAAGAAGAAGCATAGACCATCGGCTCCTCTTGCTTTATAGTTTTCCATATTTGTTTGATTTCCACATTGATACTATGAACTATTTGTCTCCTATGGATATAATTGAGATGTTATGTAAACTTATTTAAATTGCAATTATGGGTTATAAAACCCAGCGGCATTGAATTGTATTCCACATTCTTAATTCGCTCTCTCTACTATGTGGGGTCTATCGGAAACAACCTCTCAACCCCTCAAAGTTAGGGGTAAGGTCTGCGCACATTCTATTTTCTCCAGACTCCACTTGTGTAACTATATACTAGGTATGTTGTTGTTTGTTTTGTTTTTGCTCTTTCTACTTTGTTCCTCTATGTTCTATTCCGCTTACTCTGGCCTATCGAGGTACAAACGACATCCAAAGATGAGAAAAAACCATCGGATATTTGCTGAACAAACTAGTTATGGGGTCCAGAATTAAGATAAGTGTATAGTCAGTAGTCACAGTGTCTATAACAACAGAAATCTTTTATTAATCCATCCGTAGAACTTATAGAATTGATTCCTCTGTAACTGCTTAATTGCATATAACAGATGAGCTAGCAAATTTGATATTATCGAACGTTGTTTCAAATAAAGACATGTATTCAAACATCAACAAATACTATTTTAATACATTTCTCATCCTTATTGATCAAGCAAAGCTTCCGAAGTTCCTCCACAGCTTCTCCTTCAGCTCCTTTTTCTTCCTCTAATCTTATTTTTCCACCCAATTTTAGCCCACCCTATTATAAAACAATAAGAATTAAAAATATGCTATGATCATCACAGAGTTTATAACATACTCTATGATGATATTACAAATTGGATGATGATGACATTGACCAGTGGAAAACTAGATTTTGTTCGAAGTTGAAGTAGAGAAATAAACCCTCTGGCCTTATATTCCAAGTGCACCTTTTGTGCTGAATGTCACACCTAGGTATATCTCTGTTAAAATCAAAAAGTAGAAAAGTACCGAACCTAGGACCAGAAGTCATGTTACATAAAAATGTAGGATTTAAATGGTGTACTGCGATTTCAACGGGATATCTGTGAACTCCTGATTGTCTAAGGTCAACTCTTGGTTGAGTAATATCACCATTAATTACACAACTGGCTGATAATGGATCGATTAGCTCATCAATGATATCTACATTGAAGAAATTTGCAGTTGCATAGAAGGAGAATGATGATAAGAAGAAGAGGGAAACTAAAATTGACAATTGAAATTTGAGTGAAGAAGGCATTTTTTCTCTTTTGTTACTCAAGTTTTTGGAGTTTGAGCTCTTTAAATAGGCTAAATTATAAAGAAGAAGAAAGCTTAATTTGTTAAGTTCGTAATTGAATTTGAACACAATCAAGAATTGGATTGAAAAAATGGAAGTCTACTAAAAACATCATTTCATTCTTGGAATAATCAACTGTAGGTATGTAATTATGTTAATCACATAAATCATACACATACAAATGCTAACTTTTGAATATTCATAATTAAATTTACAAGAATGGCTTGTCCCTAAATTTGGAAGATGCAAATGCAGAAACCAAATAAATTACTTACTTTACTTGACCAAAATACTCTCGTTTGGGCAAACTAAGTAATTCTTGTTAAAAAAAAAAGTATAATTATAGTTCAACCTATTATTATACCCTTCTTCCCAATTTATATGGCGTCAGTGTTCAAATTTCAAGAGTTAAACAAATTATCTTTTATCATGATATTTTCATATGCTTTTTAAACATTCTAAATGGCTAATTATTGTAGCTTATAGTACTTTACGTTGTTTTTAAATATTTAGATTTTAGTTTTAAAAATCTTAAAGATTCTATGTTGAACTATGAAACATAAATTGAGACAAAGGGAGTAATTATTACACTATCTGTAAAGGTTTCCGCTGAAGCATTAAATTCAAATCGCTCTGTATTGTGACAAAACTTAAAAATGATTAGTTTTGGGATAAGACACTATTACCCCCTTGAACTATACCCGAAGTTTCTACGACACACCTTACCTTTTCCTGCGTTTTATTACACCCCTAAACTTATTTAAAATAGAATAATTAGCCCCCTAAACGCCGATGCCCACTCTCATAAGGGAGAGTGACATGCACTCTCCTTAGCACATGTGTATTTATTTGTTTTATTTTTTATTTTTTAAGCTTACCTGTCAATTGTTTTAAAAAATAATAAAAAACTGAATTTTCTTTAAAAAAATGATTTTCAAAACCCGTTTAAAAAAAAAAGAAAAATTGATTTTTTTTAAAAAAGAAAACAAAACTGAAAACATGGATTAAAAAAAAAACTGAATTTTCTTTAAAAAATATATTGAAAATAATTTTTTAATTGAAAAAACTGAATTTTCTTTAAAAAAGATGATATTTAAAATCCACTTTTTAAAAAATCTGAAAATTAGATTATTTTTAAAAAAAAACCGTTTAAAAAAAACAGAAAACATGAATTTTTTAAAAATGTCTTAAAAAATCTTGATTTTCATGATTTCATTTTCTTAGGACACTTTTATTTTCAAATAAAATCCTGAAAAAGTGTTTTTTATCAAAATGTGAAAAAATTGAATTTTTATAAAAATTTGTTAATTTTTTTAAAATATGGAAAACCCATTTTTTAAAACTAAATTTGGAAAACTAGATTTATTTTCATATATAGAAAACAATAATCAGTTTTCCAGATTTAAAAAATGACCAAATTTTATAATAAGAAGACTCAATTTTCCAGATCATTTTCTAAAAAAATGGATTTTCATATTTTTTAAAAAACAATTCAGTTTTTCGTATTTAAAAAAAAATACAGATTTTAAGAAAAAAAAATTAAGTTTTCCCCTTTTTTATGTTTCTCACTCTCTCAAAGAGAGTGAAACACACTCTCCTTGCCACGTCAGCGCTTAGGGGGTAGTTATTCTATTTTAAATAAGTTTAGGGGGTAATAGGACCCAGGGAAATGTAAGGTGTATCGTAGCAACTTCGAGTATAGTTCAAGGGGCTAACAGTTCCTTATCCTATTTCTTTTTGAACAAAACTTTAAATTTAGATAATAGGCGCAGATTACTTTGGAAAATTTAACCTCATATCATCTCGAAAAAAATATAAATTACAAGAAATACATGTACAACCAGACCTCTCTATAATAACATCGAAATAAATGTACAGCCGGAGCTTTCTATAATGACATCATTTGTTTTTTTTAAAATAAAATAAAATTTTGCTATACCTTCATAACTTCTCGTTTGATTTAACATCTACTCTTAATGCTTATTATTGTGTTTGTATTATTAAAAATAGACTTGCATATTAACAAATTCACTTAACGGATGAGAATTAGGTGTGATCACAGTTTTTGACAAATTCAATCGTACCAAATATAAATTTAACTTAACCAAGCCAACAAATTTCAAGTAACAAATGGCTGATATATGTACATAACAACATTTGATGTTTCAATTTTATATTGCAGTTGAAACAAAATTACGCAAAAAGACATTTTTCCCGAACCTTTTATATTATAGAAGAAAACAACAACAACAACATACCCAGTGAAATCCCACAGTGTGTGGTCTGTGGAGGATAAAATGTACGCAGACCTTACCTCCATCTCGGAAAATAGAGAGACTATTTCCGGAAGACCCTCGGCTCAAGAGAAAACATGATATATTATAGAAGAAAACAAAGTTTTAAATTTAGAATCTTAAAGATCTTCGTAATTCATTAATTAAAAATAATAAAAAAAACCTAATATATTATTAATAGATTCATAACAATTTGAATTTTACTTATAAAAAATTAAATATGGATACCAAATATTGGCGATAGAAAAGAAAAAGGAAAATGCATGACTTTCTGCGCTTCAGGTAATTTGATAGTTCCTCTTCCGATTTCATAATTCTATAATGATGATGCTTTCTCTGTTCAAAGAAAAAAAAACTACCAGTAATTGATCCAGATGTGTTCAATGTCAAACTATCTTTAGAAGAATTATTGTTTTCAGACTGTTTGGATGATTGTTACATATTGTTTCATAATGTACCGTTTTATATAGTATTGTGTTGTACTGTATTGTTTTGATGAGTACAACGTTTGGATAGACTGTATGTTTCCCACCATTACATAATGTCACACATCAGTAATTTGAAGGTTGGGTACAAGGTAGAGCTATTATAAAAAGTAGGGTAAATGATAAAATTAGATTATTAAATAATAAGTAAAGATAAAATGAGGGAATAAAATTAAGGTAACAACGCGATCACACCAAATTGATCGTTACATAAAATGAGACTAATTAAATTTAGGACTCAGTTACTAACATCTGAGGTCACTTATCCTAGAATTTAGAAATCATAAAGTTCAAATCTTGACGCCGTTGTTGAAGATAAATACTACTCCATACTTTTGTGTTGGCATTACATACTCGTCTATGGATTTCTTTTATATTGGAATGTGGAAGTGAAGGGTGTAGGAAGCAATATTTGTCTAGCTAATTGGAGATGTAGAACAAGAAAATCTAGAGGATGCCACTGTTTGGAGGTTTTACATGTTTTTGAAGCTATTAAGTACCTGTTTCATTGCAGCCTCATACTCATTTATACAACACAACAAAAACATACCTAGTGTAGTCCCACAAGTGGGTCTGGGGATGGTAGGATGTACACACCTCATCCCTACCTTTGTGTCAGTAAAGAGGTTGTTTCCAATAGACCGTCCGCTCAGACAAATTTTATGTCTCATATTAATGTTTATGCATTGTCCTTCTTTTTCTTTTCTCAAAATAATAATGTAATTATGGTTCGTCAAATGTCACCACAAGTTTATACTTAATGGCAGAGGTGGGAGTTCTTGAATGACAAACTAACATCTCAACCTACCAATTAGTCAGATTTTCACAATTATTCACTACTTGATTTGAATTTTCTGGTGAAAGCCTCGCTAAAGATAGAGGGAATTGTCTTGGCAAATATGACTAAAGAGTAATATTTTTCACCTCTTTCTAACTTTTTCTACTCCTCTTGCTTTATAGTTTTCCGGTTTGTATGATTTCCACATTGATACTATGAACTATTTGTCTCCTTTGGATATTGTGATATTATGTAAACTTTAAGTTGCAATTTTATGTTATAAAGCCCAGCGGCATTGAGCTATGCTCGGCATTCTTTTCTTAATTCGCTCTTTTTACTCTGTTCCTCTCCGTTCTTTCTGCTCTTACTCTGTCCTATCGAGGTACAATAGACATCCAAGATGAGAAAAACCATGGAATATATACTGAACAAACTAGCGACAGAGTCCGAAATTAAGATAGGTGTATAGTCAGTACTCAGTAGTCACAGCCTAGAATGAAATTAACTTTTGAATGCTAACTTTTGAATATTCATTGATCAGTCGTGAAATTACGCGATATTCGACGCTAATTCCTTAAGCTTTTGTGACTCCTTAAGCACTTTTGTTGTTACTTTTTGTGTTTTTATGTTGTTTTGTAGGAAAAGATGCTCGGAGAGCATAAAAGAGCAAAATGGACCAAAATGGAACAAAATAGAGCAAAACAAGCCAAGTAGCTGAAATGAGTGATCGGAAGAAACCAAGTGAAAAGAAAGTCAAAAAGAGGTCAAACTGGACATTTTTGCAAAACTGTCAAAACTGGACAGTTTTGCAAAAACGGGACAGATTTGCAAAACTGTCAAAAGTGGACAGTTTTGCAAAAGCGGGCAGAATTGCAAAAACAGAAATATGGGGGCAGATTTTGACATTTTTTGGACTTGGAAAAATTGGGGGGAGCTACAAAAGAGAGGCTAGGGCAAAACATTTTCTATCTTTTGCCATTTTGCAAGCTTGGAGTCTAGGGTTCATCTACACCACACTTTGGGGTTGAAGATTTGAAGATTTGGTTGAGCATTTCTTAAACCTTTAATTCATTTCTTCAATCTCTTGCTTTGTATTGTATATCTAAGTGTGTAGTGTTTATTTTCTTCACTTGAATCTTGTTTATGGAAATATTCTAGGATTAAAGTGTTGGATGAAACTCTTGTTTTGCTTATGTATTGAATGATTTTTATTGCTATTGAAGTGGGTCTTTGTTGATTTAATTAATCTCGTTCTTGAATGTTTCCAAAGGGATTAGCTAACCCTAGGACTCACCCATTTACTTAGATTGAGCTTGGAAGAGGAAATCTAGGTTGGGAAAGATTAATTAACAAGAATTTGGGTCATTAAACTCATCTAATAACTTGAGCTCGGAAGAGGATAGTTACTTGAGGTTAAATTGATTGTGCCTAATATCACACTCTAAGGCTTGGAAAAGCTTAGAGTGAAATTCATTGATTTGGTTGGAAGACTTTCAATGAGATTTTAGAAATCATTATCTATTGACATAAACCCGTTCTTAGTTGTAAAATCATAAAATACGTTGGATCGTTACTTGAGTGTAATTTCCTATTATCCAAACTTGTGGCCATTGATCATTTTACTTGCTTTCTAGGTTAGTTTACATTTCCGCATTAGTCATAATTTTCTCAAAAACCCAAAATATTATCTATCGTTTGGCTTTAGCTTAGTTGGTGAAAGTTCCTTACTTTCTTAATCGCCTAGCATATTGTTCCCTGTGGGATCGACCCCGACTCATAGTTGGGTAAATATATTGCATACGACCGTGTACACTTTCTCTTTGAGGAGTGTATTTGGACGTTATCAAAAATGGCGCCGTTGCCGGGGAACAATTTGGCGTATTTGAGTTAGTTTGGGATTTAAGCTAACTTGCTTTGGTTCAAACTTTCATTGCTTTATTTTATCTTAAAAAAAAAAAAAAAAAAACTGATCAGTTTTTGCAAAACTGTCCAGTTTTTTATTTTGCTAAAATAAATTTAAAAAAAAAAACAATGGCATCATATAATGAAAATTGGTCGGATGGTAGTTATGCATACTTTGATGACCCTTGTCTTTATTGTGGAGGACCACACTCATGGCAAAATTGTTTGAATTCTCCCGGGGGCGGATTGTGCGCACAATCCCAAACCTATGAGTGGAGTATATGTGATAGGTGTGGTGGTCAAAATGGTCATTGGGATAATTGTGATTATTTGTCCTTCCCTTCCCCGAACCCCCACTATGACTATTCTAGTTTTGATTTTGATGATAGTAGGGATATGGAAATGGAAGAAGCCTCAAATGCTCAAAATGAGAGGATAATGCTCATGTTGGAGACCATCCTTGAAAAAGTTGAAAAACAGGACTTAGCGGTTAAGGACTTGAGGCAACCACTTGATGACTTGAGGCAAACAATTAATTGCAATGACAAAGCTATTCACATCTTGGAGGATCAAATGAAATCATTGGTTCATACTCATAATGCTCAACAACTTGAGGGTGTTGAAAGTAGACAAGAAAGTGGCCAAAACATGAATTTCTCCAAGGGTGGATTTT
Organism: Lycium barbarum; assembly: GCF_019175385.1. Classification (NCBI taxonomy): domain Eukaryota; kingdom Viridiplantae; phylum Streptophyta; class Magnoliopsida; order Solanales; family Solanaceae; genus Lycium; species Lycium barbarum. Next base: position 11,220,920 of record NC_083345.1, on the reverse strand, counting down.
TGCAAGCTTTGAATGACTCTCAACTTGAAGAAGGCCTTGGCAAAGTGAAAATTGTGAGCCAAGATTGGCTTACGACTCAAGCTCAACAACTTGAAGCCTATGGGGATCATCGTGAAGGCATTTCGAGGGTGATGGAAGAATTTTTTAAAATCCATGTTGAGCAAAGTCAAGAGTTGAAGAACCTTGAAATTGCTATTCGTGACTTGAAAGTCGAATTGAATGCAAAAGTTGAGGTATGCAATACTCAACATCAAATATTCATGGATAGTAGTTTTAAGTTGGTTCCCAATGAAAAAGTGGTCAAAATTGATTTTCAAGAGCTAATGATGAATTGCCAACCGACCAATCCAAAAATAATGCAAGATGCCGAGATTGAAGAAATGATACTAGAGTTGCATAAAAAAGTTCATGAAATGGTTTTTGAATACTCTAGTTCATTTTTGGGTGAGGATGTAAAAAATGAAGCGAATTTGAAAATGGAGCGCCTTAGACCACATTCCAACCATTTTTCAACATTATGCTTGGTTAGTGAAATGGAAGTTGAACTAACCGAGCCTATGGAGAATTTTGAAGATGAAGAAGAAAGCGTTTTCATTTTGAAGTTTGCTATGCCAAGAAGACAAAATGGCATGCCTCACTTAAGGGCCAAGAAGTGCAAAATGCGACACCCGAGAGTTGGCCTCCTTGTTTTTCTACCACCGCCCCATGAGCGTCATCATGATCTTGATTCAAAGCTGGGGCGCAAATTCATATCTTCCAAATGGAAGGAAAAGTGGTAAAGGTAACCGTCGTGCCGCGACGTTAAATCAAGCGCTTGGTGGGAGGTAACCCATCGTTTTAAAAGTTTTAAATCGTTTTTGAAATTTTATTTCTTAGAATAGTTTAGTTTATGGTTTTTGACTAATCTGCAAAGTTTCAGAATTTTTGGAGTTGTTTTGAGCATGTCGGATATCCGGACAGCCCCCAAAACCAGTAAAAGCTGCGATTTTTTTTTTTTCTGGTGTCATAACCTGCGATTCGCAGGTCATACCTGCGAATCGCAGGTCACGTCGCACATGGTGACAGAGACACACAAAAAAAAAATTGGTGACATCACCTGCGACTCGCAGGTCATACCTGCGAATCGCAGGTGGGGTCGCAGGTGGTGACAGTAAGCAAAAAAAAAAAAAAAAAAAAATTTTTTTTCTTCCAATATTTTTATGTTTTGTTTTGATTATGTGCAGCGAGGACACTGCAATGTTTATAGTTGGGGGTGGCACGTAGTAGCGCATTATATTTTGAAACTTGCTCAAAATTTTTGAAAATTTTGTTCTTTTGACATGTTGTGGATTAGTCACTCTTATTATTTTATCTTCTTTTATTAGTCTTGTAAGTTTAGGTGTAGGTTCTCCTTTGAGGAAAAATGTGAAAACTCTTGGCTTGTTTGGTACTAATAGAGTTAGTCTCTTGCATGTGAAATTGAAATGTGAATACCTCTCCAAATTGTTGTGAAAGTTAAAAAGCAAGGTGCATAGGAAAGAATGATCTTTGTGACAACTTTTTGGCTCATTTTGTGACTCTCTACCTACTAGTGTATTGACTTTGGATTATGAGATATTGAACTAGTTGTTCTTGCTTGGGAAGTGAAATTGATCCATCTTGACTAGTTCATATGCCATGTGTGCGAGTGTTTGTTGAATAAATCTTGTGTTTACTTTTATCATCTAGAACTTGCCCGGTTAGTCTTTCAATATTAATTTTGATCATATTGGTTGGAGAGATGACCTTGGGCTATCTTTGTGATGTTTGAAAAAGCCTCTTTAGCCTTTCTAGCCTACCATTGCATAAATAATATCACTAGTAACCCCATTTGAGCTTATGGCCTTTTCTTTGATTGCCACATTACAAGCCTTTACCATGTTTGATGAAAAGTCTCTCTTTTGAACGTTTCCCTCCTTGAACATGAAATTGTGAATTTGAGGCCAAAAGCCTAAGTTGGGGGTGTTAGTGTTGCTTGAGAGTGGTGAAGGTTGGTGTTGTGAAAAAGTCAAAAGAAAGGAAGAAAAATTGAAAAATACAAAAAGGTTGCAAACTTTTTTGTGCAAAAAAAATGCATCTTTGTAAAAAAAAAAAAAAAAAAAAAAAAAAAATTGGCAGGTGACATCACCTGCGATTCGCATGTGGGGTCGCAGGTCGTGCCAGTGAGTTAAAAAAAAAAAAAAATTTCTTTCCTTTTCTATTTTTATGTTTTGTTTTGATTATGTGCAGCGAGGACACTGCAACATTTATAGTTGGGGGTGGCATCTGCTAGCACATTATATTTTGGAACTTTATAAAGGAAGTTGGAATAATTGGGGAAACTAGTATGCAAAGGAAGGAGTGTTGTTTTGAAATGAAGAGGAAAGTGGACGAAAGGTTTTGTGTAGTGTTCAAGGAGGGCGTAGTCACTTGTATCCCAAATACTTATCCTACCCTTCCCTAAGCCTACATTACAAGCTTAAAAAGTCCCTATGTGATCTCCAACTAAATGTTCTTGAGTTAGTGATGATTGAAAATAAGGGCAAGCTTATAGTGTGATATTTGTTAGCACTAGAATTTCTTTGTGAGTGTGAGTGACTTTGTGTATTTGTCCCTTGTGTTGTTGTTGTGAATACAGTGATTTTGGGACTTTCTTTCTTGTGAGGGCATATGGATTACGATAGATTGGTGATGTTGAAAAATTCAAAGTTGAGTCAACTGAGCATATCTAGTAAGCTAGTAGTTTTGAGTCACTTATTGAAACTTGAGTGTTGTTGCTTGATAGTTTTATATCTTTATTGCATTCTTGAAATTGTATTTTGAAATGAGGGAGTTATTTGGTTGAAGCTTCACATGCTTGTAGTCTAATTGTTGGTACCAACCAAAGTCATGTTTTTGTGCTTAAAGTAGTTCCTCATTGAGATTTTTGTTTTAGTTTGCTTGAGGACAAGCAAAGACTTTAAGTTGGGGGTGTTGATCAGTCGTGAAATTACGCGATATTCGACGCTAATTCCTTAAGCTTTTGTGACTCCTTAAGCACTTTTGTTGTTACTTTTTGTGTTTTTATGTTGTTTTGTAGGAAAAGATGCCCGGAGAGCATAAAAGAGCAAAATGGACCAAAATGGAACAAAATAGAGCAAAACAAGCCAAGTAGCTGAAATGAGTGATCGGAAGAAACCAAGTGAAAAGAAAGTCAAAAAGAGGTCAAACTGGACATTTTTGCAAAACTGTCAAAACTGGACAGTTTTGCAAAAACGGGACAGATTTGCAAAACTGTCAAAAGTGGACAGTTTTGCAAAAGCGGGCAGAATTGCAAAAACAGAAATATGGGGGCAGATTTTGACATTTTTTGGACTTGGAAAAATTGGGGGGAGCTACAAAAGAGAGGCTAGGGCAAAACATTTTCTATCTTTTGCCATTTTGCAAGCTTGGAGTCTAGGGTTCATCTACACCACACTTTGGGGTTGAAGATTTGAAGATTTGGTTGAGCATTTCTTAAACCTTTAATTCATTTCTTCAATCTCTTGCTTTGTATTGTATATCTAAGTGTGTAGTGTTTATTTTCTTCACTTGAATCTTGTTTATGGAAATATTCTAGGATTAAAGTGTTGGATGAAACTCTTGTTTTGCTTATGTATTGAATGATTTTTATTGCTATTGAAGTGGGTCTTTGTTGATTTAATTAATCTCGTTCTTGAATGTTTCCAAAGGGATTAGCTAACCCTAGGACTCACCCATTTACTTAGATTGAGCTTGGAAGAGGAAATCTAGGTTGGGAAAGATTAATTAACAAGAATTTGGGTCATTAAACTCATCTAATAACTTGAGCTCGGAAGAGGATAGTTACTTGAGGTTAAATTGATTGTGCCTAATATCACACTCTAAGGCTTGGAAAAGCTTAGAGTGAAATTCATTGATTTGGTTGGAAGACTTTCAATGAGATTTTAGAAATCATTATCTATTGACATAAACCCGTTCTTAGTTGTAAAATCATAAAATACGTTGGATCGTTACTTGAGTGTAATTTCCTATTATCCAAACTTGTGGCCATTGATCATTTTACTTGCTTTCTAGGTTAGTTTACATTTCCGCATTAGTCATAATTTTCTCAAAAAACCCAAAATATTATCTATCGTTTGGCTTTAGCTTAGTTGGTGAAAGTTCCTTACTTTCTTAATCGCCTAGCATATTGTTCCCTGTGGGATCGACCCCGACTCATAGTTGGGTAAATATATTGCATACGACCGTGTACACTTTCTCTTTGAGGAGTGTATTTGGACGTTATCATTCATACACACACAAATGCTAACTTTTGAATATTCATAATTATATTTACAAGAATGGCTTGTCCCTAAATTTGGAAGATGCAAATGCAGAAACCAAATAAATTACTTACTTTACTTGGCCAAAATACTCTCGTTTGGGCAAACTAAGTAATTCTTGTTAATATATATATATATATATATATATATATATATATATATATATATATATATATATATATATATATATATAATTACAGTTCAACCTATTATTATACCCTTCTTCCCGATTTATATGGTGTCGGTGTTCAAAGTGCAAGAGTTAAACAAATTATCTTTTTTCATGATTTTTTCATATGCTTTTTAAAAATTCTAAATGACTAATTATTGTAGCTTATAGTACTTTACGTAGTTTTTAAATATTTAGATTTTGGTTTTAAAAATCATAAAGATTCTATGTTGAACTATGAAACATAAATTGAGACAAAGGGAGTAATTATTACACTATCTGTAAAGGTTTCCTTTGAAGCATTAAATTCAAATCGCTCTCTATTGTGACAAAACTTAAAATGATATCTTTTGCGATAAGACACTATTACACGCTTGAACTATACCCGAAGTTGCTACGACACACCTTACCTTTTCCAGCATTTTATTACCCCGCTAAACTTATTTAAAACAGAATAATTAGTCTCCTAAACGCCGATGAGAGTGACATACACTCTCATATGGGAGAGTGACATACACTCTCCTTGTCACATGTGTATTTATTTGTTTTATTTTTTATTTTTTAAGCTTACCTGTCAATTTAAAAAAAAAAAAAACAGAATTTTCTTTAAAAAAATAATTTTTAGAACCCGTTTAAAAAAAACTGAAAAAATTAATTACCAAAAATTAAAAAACTGAATTTTCTTTAAAAAAAATGATTTTTAAAGCCCCTTTTTTAAAAAAGATATTGAAAAAAAAATTAAAATGAAAAAACTGAATTTTCTTTGAAAAAGATGATATCTAAAATCCATTTTTTAAAAAATATTTAAAAATCTGAAAATTAGATTTTTTTTTAAAAACCCATTTAAAAAAAAAACAGAAAACATGAATTTTTTTAAAATATGGAAAGTTTGATTATTTTTTTAAAATGTCTTAAAAAAATTTGATTTTTATGATTTCATTTTCTTAGGACACTTTTATTTTTCAAATAAAATCCGGAAAAAGTGTTTTTTTTTTTATCAAAATGTGAACAATTGAATTTTTATAAAATTTTGGAAAAATTTGTTTATTTTTTTAAAATGTAGAAAACCCGTTTTTCAAAACTAAATTTGGAAAATAGATTTATTTTCATATATAGAAAAAATAACCAGTTTCCCAGATTTAAAAAATGTCCAAATTTTTTAAGAAGAAGACTCAATTTTCCAGATCATTTTCTAAAAAATGGATTTTTTATATTTTTTAAAAAACAATTCAGTTTTTCATATTTAAAAAAAATATAGATTTTTAAGGAAAAAACTAAGTTTTCCCCTTTTTTATGTTTCTCACTCTCTCAAAGAGAGTGAAACACACTCTCCTTGCCACGTCAGCGCTTAAGGGATAGTTATTCTATTTTAAATAAGTCTAGGGGATAATAGGACCCAGAGAAAGGTAAGGTGTATCGTAGGAACTTCGGGTATAGTTCAATGGGCTAATAGTACCTTATCCCATTTCTTTTTGAACAAAACTTTAAATTTAGATAATAGGCGCAGATTACTTTGGAAAATTTAACCTCATATCATCTTGAAAAAAATTTAAGTTACAAGAAATACATGTACAACCAGAGCTCTCTATAATAACATCGCAATAAATGTACAGCCGGAGCTCTCTATAATGACATCATTTTTTTTTTAAATAAAATAAAATTGTGCTATAACTTCATAACTTCTCTTTTGATTTATCATCTACTCTTAATGCTTATTATTGTGTTCATATTATTAAAAATAGACTTGCATATTAACGAATTCGCTTAACGGATGAGAATTAGGTGTGATCACAGTTTTTGACAAATTCAATCGTACCAAATATAAATTTAAATTAACCAAGCAAACAAATTTCAAGTAACAAATGGCTGATATATGTACATAACAACATTTGATGTTTCAATTTTATATTGCAGTTGAAACAAAATTACGCAAAAAGACATTTTTCCCGAACCTTTTATATTGTAGAAGAAAACAACAACAACAACATACCCAGTGGAATTCCACAGTGTGGGGTCTGGGGAGGGTAAAATGTACGCAGACCTTACCTTTATCTCGGAAGATAAAGAGGCTGTTTCCGGAAGACCCTCGGCTCAAGAGAAAACATGATATATTATAGAAGAAAACAAAGTTTTAAATTTAGAATCTTAAAGATCTTCGTAATTCATTAATCAAAAAAAAAAAACTAATATATTATTAATAGATTCATAACAATTTGAATTTTACTTATAAGAAATTAAATATGGATACCAAATATTGGCGGTAGAAAAGAAAAAGGAAAATGCATGACTTTCTGCGCTTCAGGTAATTTGATAGTTCCTCTTCCGATTTCATAATTCTATAATGATTGATGCTTTCTCTGTTCAAAGAAAAAAAAAAAGAACTATCAGTAATTGATTCAGATGTGTTCAATGTCAAACTATCTTTAGAAGAATTATTGTTTTCAGACTGTTTGGATGGCTGCTACATATTGTTTCATAATGTATCGTTTTATATAGTATTGTGTTGTACTGTATTGTATTGATGAGTATAACGTTTGGATAGATTGTATATTTTCCACCGTTACGTAATGTCACACATCAGTAATTTCAAGGTTAAACCCACAAAAAAAGTTGGGTACAAGGTAGAGCTATTATAAAAAGTAGGGTAAATAATAAAATTGGATTATTAAATAATAAGTAAAGATAAAATGAGGGAATAAAATTAAGGTAACCACGCGATCACACCAAATTAGTTGTTACATAAAATGAGATTAATTAAATTTAGGACTCAGTTACTAACATCTGATGTCGCTTATTCTAGAATTTAGAAATCATAAAGTTCAAATCCTGGCGCCGTTGTTGAAGATAAATACTACTCCATACTTTTGTGTTGGCATTACATACTCGTCTATGGATTTCTTTTATTTTGGAATGTGGAAGTGAAGGGTGTAGGAAGCAATATTTGTCTAGCTAATTGGAGATGTAGAACAAGAAAATCTGGAGGATGCCACTGTTTGGAGGTTTTACATGTTTTTGAAGCTATTAAGTACCTGTTTCATTGCAGCCTCATACTCATTTATACAACAAAAACATACCTAGTGTAGTCCCACGAGTGGGTCTAGGGATGGTAGGATGTACACACACCTCATCCCTACCTTTGTGGCAGTAGAAAGGTTGTTTCCAATAGACCCTCCGCTCATACAAATTTTATGTCTCAGATTAATGTTTATGCATTGTCCTTTTTCTTTTCTCAAAATAATAATGTAATTATGGTTCGTCAAATGTCACCACAAGTTTATACTGAATGGCAGAGGTGGGAGTTCTTGAATGACAAACTAACTTCTCAACCTACCAATTAGTCAGATTTTCACAATTATTCACTGCTTGATTTGAATTTTCTGGTGAAAGCCTTGCTAAAGATAAAGGGAATTGTCTTGGCAAATATGACTAAAGAGTAATATTTTTCACCTCTTTCTAACTTTTTCTACTCCTCTTGCTTTATAGCTTTCCGGTTTGTTTGATTTCCACATTGATACTATGAACTATTTGTCTCCTTTGGATATTGTGATATTATGTAAACTTTAAGTTGCAATTTTATGTTATAAAGCCCAGCGGCATTGAGCTATACTCGGCATTCTTTTCTTAATTCGCTCTTTCTACTCTGTTCCTCTCCATTCTTTCTGCTCTTACTCTGTCCTATCGAGGTACAATAGCCAACCAAGATGAGAAAAACCATGGGATATATACTGAACAAACTAGCGACGGAGTCCGAAATTAAGATAGGTGTATAGTCAGTACTCAGTAGTCACAGCCTAGAATGAAATTAAGGTTTTCATATAGTGCTCAAATATATGTAATTTTTTTTTCTAGTATAACAACAGAAAACTTTTATTAGTGCATGTGTAGAACTTATAGAATTGATTATTCTATAATTGCATATAATAGATGATCATCACAGAGTTTATAACATACCCTGTGATGATATTACAAATTGGATGATGATGACATTGACCAGTTGAAAACTAGATTCTGTTCGAAGTTGAAGTAGAGAAATAAACCCTCTGGCCTTATATTCCAAGTGCACCTTTTGTGCTGAATGTCACACCTAGGTATATCTCTGTTAAAATCAAAAAGTAGAAAAGTACCGAACCTAGGACCAGAAGTCATGTTACATAAAAGTGTAGGATTTAAATGGTGTACTGCGACTTCAACGGGATATCTGTGAACTCCTGATTGTCTAAGGTCAACTCTTGGTTGAGTAATATCACCATTAATTACACAACTGGCTGATAATGGATCGATTAGCTCATCAATGATATCTACATTGAAGAAATTTGCAGTTGCGTAGAAGGAGAATGATGATAAGAAGAAGAGGGAGACTAAAATTGGCAATTGAAATTTGAGTGAAGAAGGCATTTTTTCTCTTTTGTTACTCAAGTTTTTGGAGTTTGAGCTCTTTAAATAGGCTAAATTATAAAGAAGACGAAAGCTTAATTTGTTAAGTTCGTAATTGAATTTGAACACAATCAAGAATTGGATTGAAAAAATGGAAGTCTACTAAAAACATCATTTCATTCTTGGAATAATCAACTGTAGGTATGTAATTATGTTAATCACATAAATCATACACACATAAATGCTAACTTTTGAATATTCATAATTATATTTACAAGAATGGCTTGTCCCTAAATTTGGAAGATGCAAATGCAGAAACCAAATAAATTACTTACTTTACTTGACCAAAATACTCTGGTTTGGGCAAACTAAGTAATTCTTGTTAAAAAAAAAAGAAAGAAGTATAATTACAGTGCAACCTATTATTATACCCTTCTTCCCAATTTATATGGCGTCGGTGTTCAAATTTCAAGAGTTAAACAAATTATATTTTATCATGATTTTTTCATATGCTTTTTAAACATTCTAAATGGCTAATTATTGTAGCTTATAGTACTTTACGTAATTTTTAAATATTTAGATTTTAGTTTTAAAAATTTTAAAGATTCTGTGTTGAACTATGAAACATAGATTGAGACAAAGGGAGTAATTACTACACTATCTGTAAAGGTTTCCTCTGAAGCATTAAATTCAAATCACTCTCTATTGTGACAAAACTTAGAATTGATTTCTCTTTGAATTTTAAAAGTAGGTCTAGGATTACATTGGAAAATTTACATTTTTTTGGGCGAATTGCCCTTCATTTGTGGTGGTCTTTTATTTTTGCCCTTCAAATTAGTGGTCTTTAAGTTTTGCCCTTCGCCTAATACCCCGAAGTTGTGGGTTCGAACCCCAGCTCAGTAATAAATAAATAAATAAATCGCAAGGCATAATTTGGATGGGAAGAATGCCTTAAGGCCAAAATTCTACCTTGCGAATTTTTTCAAAATTTTTGACTGAGTGGGGGTTCGAATCCGAAACCAAGGGATTTTTAGCGAAGGGGAAAATTTAAAGACCACCAATTTGAGGGACAAAAATTAAAGACCACCCCCAGTGAAGGGAAATCCTGCAAATTGTCCGAAAATTTAACCTCAGATCACCTCGAAGAAATATAAATTACAAGAAATACATTTACAACCAGACATCTCCATAATGACATTGAAATAAATGTACAATCAAACCTCTCTATTAATGATATTGTTTGTTAAAAAAATTGTTGTTATAACGAATGACTGATATACATAATATCAATGTAGGCATAATACATAAACAGATCCTTAAACTTGGTTTCAGCTGGCAAGTATGCCCTCTAACTTTGGGTGTGCACAAGTACACATCAACTTGCATAAATTGAACATGTAAACACAAATGCTGACATGACACTGACGTGTCACATAAATTTTTAAGGGCCACGTCAGTGCCAAGTCAATGCCACGTCAGCATTTGTGTTTACATGTTCAACTTTATACAAGTTGAGGTGCCTACTTGTGCACACCAAAAGTTGGAGGGCATACTTGCCAGCTGATGCCAAGTTTAAGGGCCTATTTATGTATTATGCCTATCAGTATATCATGTTTCGATCTTATATGTCTATTATAAACCCAATTACTCAAAAAGGCATTTTTCCGGAACCTTTTATATTATCATAAAAGAAGACAGTTTTTAAATTTAGAATCTTAAGGATATTCATATTTCATTGATTAAAAATGTTAAAACTGTAATATATTATTAATAAATTCATAATATTTAAATTTTAATTATAAAAACAAAACAATTTAAAAAGATAAATAAATTAAAAAATAAATATATTATAAAAACAAAAGCAACAGTAATAGCAAAAATTTTAAAAAAAATAAACTAAAATAAAAATCAAACAAAATTGAAAAAGAAAGGACTTAAAAAGTAATCCTGTAAGTAATTACCAGCAATGCTCGCCTTCACCTGAGTATTGAAGAGTGTAATTATTCCCCTCAATTACACCCAATTAGACCAAGTAATTAAAATATACCAAAACTGTGTAATTACACCCAAATTCAATTACATGGCGGCTTTCGAAACATACTGCAATCTCTTTTGGAGAAAGCCCTGCGCTTCAGGTAAATCTGTAGTTTATCCAGCTTTGTTCAATTGAACACTTGATTTAGGGTACACATTTGATTTTGTTCTGATTGTTTGAATTTTAGGGTTCATCCTTTACTTTGTTTGAATTGTAAAGAATAAATCGATGTGCGTGCAAGCTGGCAGGATACCATGGTTATTAAAAACATAAGAGATAAATTTGTTTAAGGCTTTGTTCTAGTGGTAAGAGCCCAATATGTCACGTGCAGGATAGGAACAACTCACGGGTTCAAACCTTGCTGCAGACAAAAGCCCGATTTTCCGACCGAGAGCCTATTGGTCCTCGGGGATTTCTCGATTTAAAAAAAATAGATAAATCTACTTAGAAAGAAAAATGAAGGTTGTTGTGTTAGAATTTTTTTTTTAATGATTATGGTGTCTAAATCAACTTGCACATACCTCGACTAACTTAGCTGGTACTTACAATCTTCCATAACCATAATATCGGGTAATTTGTCCATCAAGGCTTAGGCCGATAGGAGAAACCACCTAGTATTTTTTGCCTTTGCTGGGATCTAAACATCATGGTTAGTTTGCTTTGTAGATATAGTGGGGAAACATAAATGCTACTCCATGTTTTGGTTGTGGCATTACAGACTTGTCTATGGATTTCTTTTATGGTTGAGATGTGAAACTGAAGAGTATAGTAAGCAATGTCTGTCTAACCAATTGAGTTAGTGGAATTAATTATGTTGGGGAAAAGGTTTGCAACTTTTCTTTAATTAAATAAATAATGATTAATTAAATAAATAATAATTAATTAAATAATTAAAATTAAAGAAAATTTGGTCCAAAAAGATTATCAATCAAATCATTTGACCGAAGCCGAAGTCGAAGCCAAGCGACGATGACGGTGTGAGGGGAGACCCTCTTCTTGACCCTTTAGCAATAAGAAGGAATGCTTCTACTTTTAAGTAGGAGAACTTTCTTTTCCACCACCTATGAGGGATAAATTCTTATTTCATAAAGCAAGAGGGAACAACTCATTTTCCCTCCATTTCCAATTCAACTTATCAATTAAACCCAACAATCCCTCACGTGAATGGGGGAATGGCTATAAGATAAAGGAATGCACGGACAAGTGTGTGATATACAAGCGAAGATTAATTGCATTTGGATAAGTAGGTTTCCTTTTGAAATTTCCGTATTGAACTTATATCGGATATACTCGATCAATCGGTAGATGTGATGTCTTTGAACCGTAGAACTTTTTTGTATACCTAGACAACATAAGTCACACAATTAACCCTCAACCATCTATGGTTCTCACGGTTGTGTTCGTTTCAGCTATGAACACCGCTTGGTTTCGTGAATGCATAGAGAATGGGCCTTTACCATCATTCCCCTTGAAGTGGCTTATACTTTACACTCACATAGGTAATTTCTATATGTGTGGTCCTATAGACATATTATCTGGTCATGTTCTGCCAGACTTAGATAATCATTGAAATACTTTAATACTTTATTAACTCATTAAAAAGCCTTAAGGTTTCATCGTTGTTTCTGAACATTGTCATCATCACGAGAAATGGTTGAGTTATTTGACAATGTTGAACCGTCATTCATAACTTTTTTTGATCTCTTTGAACCTAGCTCTTGGGATCTCCAATCTACTAGGTAGAGTTACCGCCATGATGACTTGTCCTATGCCTTAACCCCATTCCCCTCAATGATCTTTCAACAGCCTCTCTAGATAGGCCTTTTGTTAGTGGATCCAATACGTTATATCTTGACTTTACGTAGTCAATAGTGATAACACCACTAGAGAGTAGTTGTCTAACGGTATTGTGTCGCCGTCGAATGTGAAGCGATTTTCCGTTATACATAACGCTCCCTGCCCTACCTATTGCCGCTTGGCTATCACAATGTATATATATAGGTGCCAAAGGTTTGGGCCAAAATGAAATATCTTCCAAGAAATTTCGAAGCCATTTAGCTTCTTCACCAGCCTTGTCTAAAGCTATAAATTTAGGTTCCATTGTAGAGCGGACGATGCATGTCTGTTTTGATGATTTCCAAGAGACTGGTCCTCCGCCAATGGTGAAAACATATCCACTCGTGGATTTAACTTCAGATGATCCGATGATCCGATGATCCAGTTTGCATCACTATATCCCTCAATTACTGCAGGATATTTATTATAATGCAAAGCATAGTTTTGGTTGTGTTTCAAATACCCCAAGACTCGTGAATCGACTCAGCTTGCTCATAGTACATGCTATATCTGGTCTTGTACAATTCATAATATACTTCAAACTTCCCAAAACTCGTGCATAGTCCAATTGTGAGTCATTTTCACCTTCATTATTTTGAAGTGCAAAACTTACATCAATTGGAGTCTTTGCAATATTAAATTTAAATACTTGAACTTGTCAAGTACCCTTTCAATATAATGTGACTGTGATAATGCTAGACCTTGTGGAGTTTTATGGATCCTAATTCCTAAGATCAAATCAGCAACTCCTAAGTCTTTCATGTTAAATTTGCTAACAGGCATACGCTTCGTAGCATTTACTTCAGCAATATCTCTGCTCATTATTAACATGTCATCAACATATAAACAAACAATGACTTCATGATTTGGAGTGTTTTTAATGTAAACACATTTGTCACACTCAGTAATCTTAAATCCATTTGCCAACATTGTTTGATCAAATTTCACATGCCATTGTTTGGGTGCTTGTTTAAGTCCATAAAGTGACTTAACAAGTTTGCACACTTTCGTTTTTGTTTACCAGGAACCACAAAACCCTCAGGTTATTCTATGTAAATTTCTTCCTCCAATTCTCCATTTAAGAAAGCTGTCTTGACATCCATTTGATGGATTTCAAGACCATATACAGCTGCCAGTGCAACTAACACCCGAATAGATGTTATCCTTGTTACCGGCGAGTATGTGTCAAAGTAATCAAGGCCTTCTTTTTGTCTATAACCTTTGACCACAAGTCTTGCCTTATATTTGTCAATAGTGCCATCAACTTTCAATTTCCTTTAAAGATCTATTTTGATCATAAAGGTTTATTTCCAGGAGGAAGATCGACCAATTTCCATGTATGGTTGTTCAAAATTGATTCAATCTCACTATTGATTGCCTCTTTCCAAAATGCTGAATTAGAAGAAGACATCGCTGCTTCAAATGTTTGAGGCTCATTTTCAAGCAAGAATGTCACAAAATCTGGTCTAAAGGAAGTAGATGTCCTTTGACATTTGCTACGCCTTGGATCCTCTTCAGTTGGTGTACTTTTATTTGGTTCTTTCCGCGGTCGTTTAGATCTTTTACATAACGACTCACATTCAGTTTTATACGGATAAATGTTTTCAAAGAATTTAGCACTATCTGATTCAATTACCGGATTAACATGAATTTCGGAATTGTTCGATTTGTGAACCAAAAACCGACAAGCTTTGTTGTTTGTATCATAGCCAATAAAAACACAATCCACAGTTTTTGGTCCGATTTTTACCCTTTTGGGCAAAGGAACTTGGACCTTTACTAAACACCCCCACACTTTGAAATATTTCAAGTTGGGTTTTCTTCCTTTCTATAGTTTATATGGAATAGATTCTGTTTTGTTGTGGGGCACCCTGTTGAGTATTCGATTAGCTGTAAGGATAGCTTCCCCTCTCAAGTTCTGCGGTAAACCGAAACTTATTAATAAAGCATTCATCATTTTCTTTAATGTTCGATTTTTCCTTTCTGCAATTCCATTTGATTGTGGTGTGTATGGGGCAGTAATTTGATGAATAATTTCATATTCTAAACATATCTCTACAAAAGGAGATTCATATTCTCCACCCGTATCACTTCTAATCATTTTTATCTTTTTATTCAATTGATTTTTCACTTCGTTCTTGTATTGCTTAAATGCATCAATTGCTTCATCCTTACTATTAAGCAAATACACATAACAATATCGAGTGCAATTGTCAATGAACGTTATAAAATATTTTTTCCCACCGCGAGATGGTATTGACTTCATATCACATATATATGTATGGACTAAGTCTAAAGGATTTGAACTCCTATCAATAAACTTATATGAATGTTTAACAAACTTAGATTCAACGCAGATTTCACATTTTGATTTATTACACTCGAATTTAGGCAACACTTCTAAATTAATCAATTTTCGCAAGGTTTTGTAGTTGACATGTCCTAAACGAACATGCCATAAATCATTTGACTCTAATAAGTAAGACGAAGCTGAATTCTTATTAATACTGTTAACAACCATTACATTTAGTTTGAAAAGGCCCTCAGTGAGGTAGCCCTTTCCTATGAACATATCATTCTTACTTATTACAATTTTCTCACTAACCAGCACGCAGTTAAACCCGTTTTTGATGAGTAGTCTAGCTAAAACTAAATTCTTCCTAATTGTTGGAGCGTGTAGAACGTTATTCAGAGTCAGCACCTTGCCGGAAGTCATCTTCAGAAGTATTTTCCCATATCCTTCAACCTTGGCTATTGCAGTATTTCTCGTAAACAGTTCCTCTGCTGGTTCAGCGGGAGCGTAGGTTGCAAATGCTTCTTTTGCAGCGCAAACATTTCGAGTGGCACCAGAATCAAGCCACCACTCATTTGGGTTTCCAACCAAATTGCACTCCGATAGCATTACACACAGAACATCCACGTTATCATTCTTCTCCACCATATTGGCTTGTCCCTTTATTTTGTCTTTTTTTTGGAAGACGACAATCTGGGGCTTTGTGGCCAGCTTTCCCACAATTATAACAATTACCCTTGAATTTTTTCTTGTTCTGCTCCTTTCTCTTTCCAAAAGGTTTCTTCCTTTTCTTACTCTTTGGAGCAGCTTCTTCAACGATGTTTGCTCTCATAATCGTTGAATTTCCACGCGATTTTTTTCCAGAAACTTTATTATCTTCCTCAATCTTCAAGCCAATCACAAGATCTTTTAGCGACATTTCCTTACGCTTGTGTTTCAGATATATAGTTCTTGAAGTCTCTCCATGAAGGAGGCAACTTCCCAATCACAGCAGCCACTTGAAATGCCTCATTGATCATCATACCTTCAGCAATAAGGTCATGGATAAGGGCTTAAAGTTCTTGAACTTGGGTTCCAACAGTTTTACTGTCTGTCATCTTGTAGTCAAGAAACTTGGCAACCACGAATTTTTTCAAGCATGCATCTTCAGTTTTATACTTCTTTTCGAGTGCAAGCCATAATTATTTTGAAGTTATGGTAGAACTGTAGACATTATACAGATCATCATCTAGTGCACTAAGGATGTATCCTTTGCACAAAAAATCTACATGCTTCCAAGCCTCAGTAATCATAAAGCGCTGGTTTTCAAGAATTCCTTCTTCAGTAACAGTAGGATTTTCATTTGTGAACTTCTACATGCCTAGAGTAGTCAGCCAGAAGAACATTCGTTGCTGCCATCCTTTGAAGTTGATACAAGAAAACTTCACGGGTTTCTCTGCCGGTGCCATCGCGTGTGCAGCAGTTGGTCGGCTTGACGATGCAACATTTGTCGGCCCAACAGTCACACCAACAGTAGTACCAACAATAGTACTAACAGTAGTACCAACAGTCGCACCAACAGTTACAGTTCCATTAGGAGCATTAACATCACTTTCTGTTTCCATTCTTCACTGTCAATAATTGACAAACTGTTTAATAAATGGCAAATGAAACAGAACAGTAAACAGAGAATATATATATATATATATTCCAAACTTATTCAAAATCTGTTTCACGATGAAGTTTTTATGTTCTTCAAATCGCGTCACTGTTATGAACTTTAATAATCCAACGAAGTTTTTATGTTCTTCAAGTTGGATTAGAAAAATTCCAACGGAGTAGAAAACCAGAAGGTTTTAGTCTCCAAAACAGAATACAGATT
The DNA here is from genome assembly GCF_019175385.1 of Lycium barbarum. Classification (NCBI taxonomy): domain Eukaryota; kingdom Viridiplantae; phylum Streptophyta; class Magnoliopsida; order Solanales; family Solanaceae; genus Lycium; species Lycium barbarum. The sequence continues at coordinate 11,204,033 of NC_083345.1, read as the reverse complement.
AATATAAATATATAAACTATAATTTTCTTAAGATTGTTATTAAATCTGTATTGCAAAAAATTCTTTGAAACAGTAACGGGAAATACAGAAACTGGACAGATTCTACAAACTGCAGGAAAAACGAAATTAGCAGAAACTGAAAAATACTATGAACAGTATGTTAAATTGTATGGAAAAATGAAATCGAGCCCACTGAATTCACAGTGTGTCCTTAAGGAAATTATTCCCCTCAATGTACCCGAGGTATTGAAATCTTTCCTCCCAGGATAGAACGATTTACTCACCAAAATAACGGTACAGCAAATTCTGATGACTGCGAACCACTCGAAGGTAGTATATCACACGAAAGTTTTTAAGAAGTGTAGAGAAGAAAGAAAGGGGTCAGGTCGCGGGTCACTCAAGGGAATTTTTTTTTTAAAATTAATCCGGGAAAGAAAGAAATGGGTCGGGTCACGGGTCAGGATCTTTAATTAATTAATTAATTAATTAATAATTAAATAATTAAAATTAAAGGAAATTTGGTCCAAAAAGATTATCAATCAAATCATTTGACCGAAGCCGAAGCCGAAGCCAAGCCGAGTAACGACAACGGCGCGAGGAGAGACCCTCTTCTGGACCCTTTAGCAACAAGAAGGAGTGCTTCTAGTTTTAAGTAGGAGAACTTTTCTTTCCACCACCTATAAAGGACAAATGCTTATTTCATAAGGAAGAGGAAACAACTCATTTTCCCTCCACTTCTTTTCCCCCCATTTCTCATTCAACCTATCAATTAAACCCAACAATGACGTGCAACAAAGATTGAGCTATACTTAACTTTCATTTGTAAATTCTCTCTTTCTATTCTCGTCCTCAGTTACAAGCTGTTCTTTCTGCTCCATGGTTGTCCTTTCACGGTCCGAACAACATCCAAATTAAGTAAAAATCATGGGAGATAAACAAAGCAAACACTTAGTGATGATGGAGTCCAGAATTAGTTAGTGTAGTAGTCACAGGTATAGAATGAACTTAAGGTTTTTCATATAGTGCTCAAACATATGCAACTTTTTTCTATTATAAAAACAGAAAACTTTTATTAGTGCATCTGCAGAATTTATAAAACTGATTCCCCTCTAATAGCACGTAAGAGATGTACTAAAAAAAATTATTTCATCGAACGTTCTTTCAACAGATACTACTCAATATTCTTCTCTTTTTTCTTCATCAAGCAAAGCTTCCGAAGTTCCTGCACAGCTTCTTCTTCAATATCTTCTTTTTCCTTTATTCTTACTTTCTCGCTCAGTTCCTAAGATTTCTTCCTCAGTTCTTCTCCCTTTTTTCGACTGTAACATTTCTTATGGCTTTCGTTATCTCCTCTCTTTTCAGCCTTACTTTTTCATCTATCCGAACCTCCAATGCTATGCCAAGCTCAGCCACATATTTTGCAGCTAGAAACTGATCAATATTATATGGCATGGCTATTAGTGGAACCCCAAAATGTATACACTCAAGTATAGAATTCCATCCACAATGATTCAGGAATCCTCCGATGCTCGTGTGTCTCATGATTTGGCTATGAGGCGCCCATTTTGACACAACTAATCCTCTCTCCTTAATTCTATTCACAAACCCTTCAGGCAAAACTTCTTCAACATCACAACTTCGTCCATCGCTCCCTGGATACCTGAGTACCCATAAAAGTTTACGTTGCTTAGCTCAATTCCATGAGCAATCTCTTGAATATCTTCCTTTGACCAGATGTCTTCGCTTCCAAATACTGCATAAACAGTTGAAAATCGATCTTTCTTGTCGAGCCATTTTATGATGTCGATATGGTCCTGAGAATTTTCAGTACTGTTTTCAATTTGCCCTATGAGTGGACCAACACCTAAAATCTTCTTATTTGTTATAGAGGACAGGTACTGCATATATTTAACCTCAGTTTGCTTCCAATTGTTGTGCAAAATGATGTCAGAAGACTTTTCAAGTGCACTAAAGCAGAACAATATTTCAATAAATGCTGTTATAGATATAGTACCCCTCGGGCGCAGTAGTGTTTGTACCTCGTTGTCATGGTGACAGAGTTCTGGGGAAGGGAAATCATCGGTAGCACCATCATGCAAATAAAGATGATACAAAAAAGAATATGATGCTGCACTTGTAACTGAGAAATTCACAACAGGAATATTTCTTGATAAAGCGATATCCGGAGCCCATGTCTGAAAGAAATCGTTTATGATCAAATCAGGGTTAAGATTGTTGACTATGTTGGAAAAGCTTTCGCCAGACATTTGAAAGGCCTTAAGAAGAATTGGATAGAGATGGTGAGGAAGGCCTTTGGTGATATGGTGATGTGAAGGAAGACCGGACATGGATGGCAAGTGAAGTTCTATGAGTTCGATACTTGTGTTGTTTGAAATATTATCTGAGAAGTATTTTTCTTGGCTTTGTTTGAAGAAATTAGGGACGGCGGAAGTAGAACTATATACGGGTAAAACCGAGGGTATGGACATGCTCGGTTTCCCGTTGTCATCGTTATGCTCGGGCACGATATGACCGGCTCATCCGGAACGAGGCTTCGAGCTCGATCTGGATGAGGCGTTAAAGGAAGGGCGGTTAACCGCCATAATAAGAAGACCGAAATATCCGCCCGATATTTCGGCGTCGATCTCGGCAACAGCTGTCACCAGATTTCTTTCCTTTATTCAGAATTGTACTAGGGTTGGGACTCCTCTACTATATAAAAAGAAGGTTCCCATCCATTGTAGGGGGTTGGCGATAGAAAGAGGGAAAGAGTTCATATCAAAAAAACAAGAAGAATCATTTGAAACCATTCCCATTTGTTCGTAAGTTCATCTTTATTATTCATCCTGTAAGTACTCAACAGAGGGTATCGACCTCGGTTTCTATACCCGAGGCCAGACATAATTAATATTTGGTCAGATCTTCTTCTTTATTTACATATTAGCTTATCTCGCAACTTAATCTCGAATTGAATGTAGCCACATATCTTTGGCATCACGCATAAATTAATTGTTCTCCATTTTAAGGTTAAACAAGAACAAAGATAGCTATGGAAGTTGTGTTTCGAGAGCTTTTTGGCCAGTTCAAAAAATGGTATTTCATGACCATGTGCTAACCATGGAACCATCAGAATTTTTTGAGGGACATCATTATTAGCCTTTATTTCTCTCTCCATGAATCAAAATTTGCTAGATTTGTGAAACTTTGTGGGAGAGGTTGGTGGTTGTTGTTTGTAACAGATAAAAAAAACGCTAGAATATGAGAGGACGGGGAAGACCTTTTTGGGGTGAGAAGTCGTTAAACTTTCTTGCTTGATTCATTCAATAGGAAAAGGTTACCCTATTTATCGGTAAAAGGACTTGCTCCTTCGGAAGGGTCAAGAACCAAGTCATTTTTCAGTGGTTGACTAGAAATTACTATGAAGAAAAAAGCTTGCTAATTAACCTTGACCACATCAGGAATGGACATTCACATTTTACAACGATGATTACTATATGTCTCAGTCCCGCATAAATTGGGGTCGGCTATATGAATTATCAGTGATCATGTTACTCCATTTAAACTTATCTCATGTAAATATTACTTAAAAACTAACAAAATGTATTAGAAGTTCCTTGTATTTTCTTATAGTATAAAGCTTTGAGAAGCTAAACCACTCTTGGAAAGCATAGGATGTACAGTAGAAGTGCTAACGTGTAAAACATATTCTCAGCTAATATGTATATCGGCTATATACATCGTTTTCTTTCATATTGTACTATTTCCTTAAAATTGGAGTTCATTCAAGACAACTTCTTTTCATGTGATTTTTGGTCTATCCCACCCTCTTCTAACATCTTCAATCACCATGATTTCAAACCTACGGTGCATCTAATTTTACCATGGTCCTCGTTTAAATTATCTTTACAACAATATATAGCCCCCTGATCAATTCAAAATCTGCATTTTGATTTACTCCTCAAATACAGTTCTTCTTCCAAGGTTGCAAATTTTCTTACCTCATGGATTTACTGGTGGATATAGTGAAAATATATAAAATCTGTGTTTTACTCGTTATAGTTTTCAAAACCCATTTCATAGATAATTAAATAGATTGTCAACGGCCGAGGCCATCGAGAATATAAATTTCCAATCAGATAGTTTCTAATAAAATAGTAGAGAAGACCATTCTCATGGAATAAGATATTTTCCACGTTTGTGGCAATCAAAAATCCATTTATTCATTCATTAAGTACATTTTCCACAGCCTTAGTCGTCGCCTGTCTAGAGATCGAATTTCCAATAAAATGAAAAATTCGAATTTCAATTACAATAATTTGACACAAATTTTCGACGTTGGTGGCATCAGAATTTGATATTAAATCCCCAGGTAGTTGCATATTAACACTGCTTTTGTCTCCGTTAATGTGTTGTATTTGATTGGACAGGAAGTTTACTAAATAACAATATACTAGAATTCGTTTGCTTGAATGGAATCATTGTTCTGTATTGTCCTACCAATCAGTGCTTGCACATAACCAACCTTCTCATAAGTAGGCTTGACCAAACCAAAAGACTAAAATATTATACAGAGAGTACCATACCGCACACCCTCATTTTGTTGGTGTGATAACTAGAGAGTAAAAAAGGGAACCGGTGCATGAAATATCTCGCGTCACACAGGTTTGGGAGTGATAACTAGAGAATAAAAATGGGGAGCCCGGTGCATCGTGAAATATCTCCTCATCACACAGGTAAGGGGAAGGGTTGTTTACCCCATGGATGTTATATATGTGGGTAGTCTATCTTGGAGCCAGCCTCAATAAACAGTGTCTATAATTAATTCCACGACTCATGACATATAGATCACGTGGATATAACTTATCGTTACTGTAATGGCTCCTTTTGTGTGATGGTATTGGATTTTGTCTAATAAAAGTATTATCACAAATGAGCCTAGTGAGAACAAATATTGAGCAATTATATAGTTGATTCTTTTGAAAATAAGTTAAATTTCACGCTTGTACATGAAAAGGTTGTTCATTTTTTTTTCTTCCAGATTACTAGCACCATCCTAGGTCTTTAATGTTCAAGAAGCTGTTTTACATGAAATTTGAAAATAATGTAGGTTCTGTTTTTGGATTACTAGAGAAAAGTTCCTCGATATCTTGATCTCAGAAAATGAGTAATGCATCTTATTGAGCTTACCTGATGCCCTAGTTTGGTCTTTAAAAAAATGTCAGTTGAATTTTGTGGTCTTAAATATGTCATATGAGATGTTAGAATTAAAAAGTTACATCCACCATCCAATTTTTGTAACAAACTTTCCTTGTAAGTCTATTCAAAAGTGAATGAAGTTAACACTTTCCATTTTACCTTTAAAGATAAACTTCTGTAACAACCCTTAAATAGAGTTTTAAATATAATAACGGACATTCTTTTTTAAATAAACCATCAAAAAGAGGAAATGAAAACCAGTGAAGGAACTTTTTACATTAGAAGCTCATATAATTTTCAAACGTCACATGACATTATTCATTTGCTTGAAAAGGTTTATGCACACAAACAGAAAAGTTGTGTTCCTAGAAAGCAAACCCATTTGCCAACAGGTGCGGCTAAAAGAAATCAACCAAACTAAAAGAAAACTTTTGGCCCTCAAATTTATAAGGCTAAAACCATATAGCAAAACACAATATCCTAGTACTATTTTACAACCCAATGCCAATGAGCCTAGCAATTTTCCTTCCACTTAATTACTAGTCAATGTAGTATCAGGACAAAACTTACATTACTTCAAGTTCCAAATTCCAAATTCCAATAATATCTCTATAATAAAAAGAACGGAAAAAACGTAGAATAGGAAGCTATGTTGGCCTTTAGCGGCGACGACAATGAGCTTTGCACATATGTATACAATCGTAATAACAAGGTCCACCACAATGAAGAGGACAATCCAAACGCATCCCTTTGCATCTTCCTTTAACCATGCATTGTGCATATTCACCTATCTTGTAATCTTGATTATTGTTCATATGCCAATGTCTATGCTGATATCTTCCACTATTATGTTTCTTTTCTTTCCTACATCCCCATGACCACCACCCACCCCCACCTCCTCCCCAACCCCATCCACCACTACCTCCCATACCCCCACCCCCACCCCCACCCCCACTACCACCCCCGCCACCACCACCACCTCCTCCTTGGCCGCTACCATCAGTTCCATCTCCACCTCCACCACCACCCCACCCGCGCCCACCACCACCGCTACCTCCTCCACCTCCGCGATTCGTGGCCTTTTTATCATCATGAGTAATATTGTAGGAATTGTTGACACTTGTTGGAGCTTGAGCAATGCTACTTTTATCCACATCTTGATCACTTCTCAAACGCACCAAAAATGCAAAAAAGCAAAACAAGAATGTTAACAAACATTGTCTTGGTACACAATGTCTCTTCATTGTTGCTTTACTTGATGAAGATTTGTGTACTACTGTATTCCTTTTATAGTTGCTCCTAAGAGTGGAGAAAGACGTACAACTAGGTATTGAACATTTTACGTACCTACTTGGTCTTGTTCTAGTCATGTTCAAGCTATCTAACGAACTATTGTTGACAAATTAAATATATAAATTTCTAAAATACACATTGAATTGCCTTGGATTTTACTCTGTCCCCACCATAACAATTGAAAGGCTGGGACTCATTCGTGGCTTGATTGAAAAGGGAAGCTAGGCACCTCATGAATGAGGATCCTGGCATTTGTGTCTGACTTATTTTAATAGAGACGTAGCGTGATCAACATTTATAGGAAGTTTGGACTTCACAAGGTTTTTTAATGGGACCCACTAGCTAATTTTTCATGTTTGGTTGGCTGATAAGCCCAACAGTGGAGTGCCTTGTCTAAGACTGATTCCAAGGTGATGTTTATGATTTTATATGAGAACTTCACAAATATGATGAAATAAGACCTCTAGTTATTATGACAGGTTAGTATGTAAAATTAGGGATTTCATCTTCATCCCTAATTTTCTGAAATACATGAAATCCCTCTAGTCATAGAAATTTATTATGACAGGTTAGTATTGCTAGTATGTAAATATGAATTTATTTTCGTTTATTTTTGTAAGAATATCTTATTTTATATTATTTTCAAGTTATATGTTTTCAATTATATATGTGCATACTCTACATCCGAATTTATGTTGAGGTATTTGATTTGGCATGTAGTTTAAGAACGAAAAAAGACTTTTAAAACTTATGTGTTAAGACAGTCCATAAACATCATCTATATGACTATATATCATATAATTAAGGAAAAAATTTGAAATTTAAAGTGAAATTATTTTTAAATATAAAATATATATATATATATATATATATATATATATATCACTCAAAAAAAATTAGGTACCACATAAAATGAGACAGAAAAATATTACATTTTGTAAATATACTCCCTATTTACATATGTACAAAATAGTACAAAAAAAGAATGGGTTATCAGATCTATAAGGCGTCCCTGCTACTCTTTCCTTCTTCTTTATTCACCTTTAACAGAAACTAATGAGGACGACTTGGTGGTTTGTTACGTTTCATGCATGTTCAAAGACCAACGATCACAACTTGATGACAGACTGGTTTGATATTCTAAAACTTTTTGCTTTTGAATTTATCTTCTATACGTACACGGATAGTATATTAATCTTCTTGTATTATTATTAATGAATTTTAATGGGTCATGACAGGTTAGCTATTATTTTTATCAAATAACCAGTTAATATTAATTATCAATGGATGCATTTGAAATTAGTAAATGATTGACTTGATTGTAAAAAAAATAAAAAAAAAATTACACCATTACAAAAAGTGACTAATAAATACCATCTTTAGAAGTTTTGAAACACAACCTTTTGTTTTCTATTTATAAAGTTAGAAAGGGAATTATAACCATTAAAGCTCGTCAAAGAAGGAAAGATTATTCGCAATAAGACCCCATAAAGCTTAAAAACTGACTACTTCATATGTTTCAAAATTGAAATGGCCAACTTTTACCAACATAAAATCACTTTTCTAAAATGATAACTTCTCAAAAGTATTACGTGGAACAAAAAAGAAACAATGGGACCAATAATCATTCTTCACATGCTTTCATGCCTTTTTCTTTTTCTCCCGAAAAATAGTGGATTTACGGTCCTAGATTTATTGCTATATTTGGTTTTAGTCCTTAAATCACTCAACTAAACATTATCGACCTTCAATTAAATTAAGTTGGCAGTTTTTATCCTTTTCTTTTTGTAAAAAAAAAAAAGATGATAATATCATTAATTAATAGTAAATACGCATCATAAAAAAAATACTCGCTGGGATCGAACAACACTGTCCCTGCAGTTGCAAGCTAGCATTATCCCCTACTGAGCTATTACTATCCGAGATACTTGTCTAGCAAAAATAGTTTTTACTAGAACTATAAAATCAAATATGACCCATAAATGTGTAATTCGCCCAACTCGCCCAAATTTTAATGGGTTGGTAAGTAGTATCTTGTTCCCGGATTAATTTGAATTGTAATCTATATCATATTTACATGGGTTCACAGGTCAGATAACGAATCCGTTGGTGGATGTATCGTCATCTATGCTGATCGGTTCTTTGAGGGTTCGAATTTCAACTTTACATGTCACAAGAATTATTTACTCCCTCTAGTCTATTTTACTTCTCATGATTTTTTAGCATATGCCCCTTAAGGAAACATTAACTAACAGATTAATTTGTCTAAATTTTTCTTATTTATTCTTTGATCTTAATTTAATAATATTTTCTTTTTCACCATATTAATCTCTTTCCACAATTATTGAGCAAGGGTAAAGGTGGAAACTACTAATTATTTATATCTTAGTTTTCTAAATAACTATTTTGGACCACCTATTTTTAATAAGCAGATAAGTAATGGGAGGGAGTAATTAGTAGCATTAATAATGATAAGGCATATTCGATTGAATTATTCTTATCTATTCACTGAATAAGTAAATACTAACTATGTCTTATTTCATATAGTAAGAGTAGAAAAATATAATTAATGTTTTTCTAATTTTTTGAGGTGACAGGTATTCTAGAAACTTCTTTTTGGACAAAGTGACAGATAAAAAGGATCGGAGGGAAAGAAATACCACATAAACAAGATTGATGGCTTCCCTAATTCCCTATCACTTTGCCTTTTACTTTCTCCTCACTACACTAATTTATTCCAATTTTTCTCCTTCCATAGCTAATGAGTACTATACTGTTAAGATCCACAATGTAATTCCACATCCTATAACAGTCCAATGTACGTTGACTGGAAACATAGATCTTGGTAAAAGGACCGTAGGTGGATCAATTTTTGTATACACAGTTTATGTTACTATTTATGCTGATCAAGAAAATTATCTTTCGTGTAAAATGTGGGAAGAGAATAAATCAGGAGAGTTTAAGGTGTTTGATTATAAGAGAGATAAGTCCCTTTGTGCTGAAAATAAGCTTTGTGACTGGGGTGTTAGTTATAGTGGAGTTTGTCTTCATGGAAAAGATGGATGTCTTGTGAAATACAAGTGGGATGGTGATCAATTAGGTTCCTAAGTGTTGTTTATGTAACAAGATTATGTCAATGTAGTTTACTAAATTATATATAAAGAAGTTGTTTCTATATAATAATTTGAAACTTCTAAAGAGTGTTATACAACTTTTTTTTTGAATCGGATGCATAGCGAGAGCTTAGTGCAGTTGACTGCTCTTTTTGTTCTTTATGCAAGTTGTTTTCTTTGACGTTCTTTATTTTACCCTTCTATATACGCGCAAAATTACTTATGGCATGTATGGCAAGCTTTTTGAGAAGGACAGAGTTTTTTTTTATTATTATTATTGTTAAAATGCTTATTTTGGAGAATTAAAGTGTTTGATCAAGATTTTAGAAAAACTCTTTATGAGCAACAAAAGAAGTTGGAAACAATATCTTCTGGAAGAAACACTTTTTGAAAATTTGATCAAGGATAAATTGCTACTTTAATATCAGCAAAAGCTTTTTCAAATTGATTAGCTAACTACAAACTTCTACTCTCCAAAAATACTTCTTCAAAAAGCCTTTCCAAAATAAGCAAATTTTGAAAGATTCGTCAAGCAACCTATTAATTCGTTCAACAAATTGTAGGGAAAAAAAGATCTGGGACAAACTTCTTGGTTAAAAGATAATTAATTTATGCAAAATAAATAGTTAAGAATAAGTCTTGAGTTCTGTTAAAAAGATACCAATAGGACCCTTGCTTTCATCTAGAGCTGGGCATATGATTAAATTGTCCTTATCTCTTTATTAATCAAGTAATAAACAATTCCATATCTTGAGTAGTAAGGTGGAAAAAAATAATTAATGTGTTTCTGATTAGGGATATCTAAAGATTTTCTTTTGACTGAAGTGACAGATAAAAAGGACCAGAGAAAAAGAGATCAATACCACATAAACAAGATTGATGGCTTCCCTAATTACCCATCACTTTGCCTTTTACTTTCTCCTCACATTAATTTGCTTCATTAATTTTTCTCCTTCTATAGCTGATAACTATAGTCTTCAAATCCGCAACACAACACCATATGTTATAACAATCCAATGCAATTTAGATGGACATGCTCTTAAGAAAGAGACAATTAGTCCTTTGGGGTCTGTTTGCAAACTAAATGTACCTATATATGATGATAAAGAGAACATTGTTTGGTGTTCAATGTGGTTAAGGGAAAAATCAGGAAAATTTAAGATGTTTGATTATGAGAGAGATCAGATCTTATGTTATGATAAGAATTGTGATTGGAATGTCAGCACTGTTGAAATTTGTCTTATGAGTGTTGGTATCTTGGACTGCGCTGTGGTCTACAATTGGTGATCATGGTGATTAAACAATGAGTCAATAATCGACCCGCCCAATTCTTATCAAATTTTATTGTCTTTTTATAATTTATTTAATTATCAACTAAATATTTCCCCGTTTATTATGTTTTATGACTATTTATATGTAATGTGTAAAACAAACAAACAAAACAACTGAAAGTAATTTGATAAGATTTTTTTATGTGTTAATTTGAATTACATATTTAGTCAGATCAGCGCAACTTTTAGATGAGTTGAATTAGACGGATCAAAATGACCCGAGTTAATAAATGAACGAATTAAATGAGCCGAGTTAATAAACGGATAAATTATTAACCCACTCAAACTTGTGCGAGTCACGAAACATTCATTAACTTTCATAATAATAATAATAAAATAACAACAACAACAACAACAACAACAACAACAATAATAATAATAATAATAATAATAATAATAATAATAATAATAATAATAATAATAATAATAATAATAAAAAGAAGAAATGAAAGGAATATTGGGTGTGAGCCTAGATATTATAAGAATCCGTTCAATTATATAGTGGTAAAGAG